>NC_061511.1:74296403-74599494 GCF_022539505.1 Lolium rigidum | reverse complement strand
ATGCTCTATGTATTTCTTCATTAATGGGTGCAAAGCATATGATGCAAGAGCTTAAACATGAGCACAACAATTGCCAAGTATCACATTACCCAAAACATTTATAGCAATTACTACATGTATCATTTTCCAATTCCAACCATATAACAATTTAACGAAGGAGAAACTTCGCCATGAATACTATGAGTAGAAACCAAGGACATATTTGTCCATATGCTACAGCGGAGTGTGTATCTCTCCCATAAAGTGAATGCTAGGATCCATTTTATTCAAACAAAACAAAAACAAAAACAAAACGACGCTCCAAGAAAAAGCACATAAGATGTGGCCGAATAAAAATGTAGTTTCGGGGAGGAACACGATAATTTGTTGATGAAGAAGGGGATGCCTTGGGCATCCCCAAGCTTAGACAGCTTGAGTCTTCTTGATATATGCAGGGGTGAACCGCCGGGTGCATCCCCAAGCTTAGAGCTTTTCACTCTCCTTGATCATGTTGCATCATACTCCTCTCTTGATCCTTGAAAACTTCCTCCACACCAAACTCGAAACAACTCATTAGAGGGTTAGTGCACAATATAAATTGACATATTCAGAGGTGACACACTCATTCTTAACACTTCTGGACATTGCATAATGCTACTGGACATTAGTGGATCAAAGAAATTCATCCAACATAGCGAAAGAGGCAATGCGAAATAAAAGGCAGAATCTGTCAAAACAGAACAGTTCGTATTGACGAATTTTAAAATGGCACCAGACTTGCTCAAATGAAAATGCTCAAATTGAATGAAAGTTGCGTACATATCTGAGGATCATGCACGTAAATTGGCATAATTTTCTGAGCTTCCTGCAGGGCAGTGGGCTCAGATTCGTGACAGCAAAGAAATCTGGAACTGCGCAGTAATCCAAATCTAGTACTTACTTTTCTATCAACGGCTTAACTTGGCACAACAAAACTCAAAACTAAGATAAGGAGAGGTTGCTACAGTAGTAAACAACTTCCAAGACACAAAATAAAAACAAAGTACTGTAGGTAAAAACATGGGTTGTCTCCCATAAGCGCTTTTCTTTAACGCCTTTCAGCTAGGCGCAGAAAGTGTGTATCTCAAGTATTATCGAAGGGTGGTGTATCAACATTACCTTGGGCCTTACCCTTACCTTTCTTATTGTTTTTCTTTCCCTTTGGTTTAGGAAATATACGAGTTTCTCCCGGTATAGAGGTGAATTTCAAAGTGCCTTCTCCAACATCAATGACTGCTCCCAATAGTTTCAGCAGGGATCTTCCGAGTGTGAGTTTTCCTGTTTCAACAACAAGATAATCAATGGATATTGTTCTCCCACATATAGTTGTATGCACACCTGCGGCTATTCCTTTAGGGATTATGGTAGAGTTATCAATGAGAGTTATCTTTTCTCCTCCTTCCTCGACTCCCCAAAGTTTCAAAGATTTATAAATACTTTCAGGCATAAGGCAAAATTCATACATAATATCACAGTAGGCATGGAGTGTTCGATCACCGATAAAAATTTTAACGAAGGATCCCACAATGAGAGTTTAGAGTTCACTAAGACTTGTTCAAGACGATTACGAACGTGGCAATAGTTATCATTCAAGCGAGATGTACTTATCTCCGAGTATTTAATCTACTATATATGCTAGCGAGGACTGAATCAAAGTTATTAGCTGAATCATATGATGCAACCAACTTCTTTATGGCATTAAAAGCTTGATCCCCATTGCAATGAAGGAAATCTCCTCCCACTAAAGTATCCAAAGCATATCTATAGCGAACCATAAGACCAAAATAAAAATTACTAAGGAGCAAACTTAGAGTCATTTGAGGTTCGGTTTCACGATAAGAAGTAAAAATTCTAGACCAAGCATCCTTAAAACTCTCCTCATCCCCTTGTTTAAAAGTGAAGACTAATTCTTCGAGCGAAGAAGTAACAGGTTCGAGCTAGACATGGTAACAAAAGTAACTAAAAATTTTTTGTATTTTTAATATAGAGTGCAAGACAATAAAGCAAACTAGATAAAGTAAATGCAAGTAAACTAATTTTTTTGTGTTTTCGATATAGCAAACAAGATAGCAAATAAAGTAAAACTAGCAACTAATTTTTTTGTATTTTGATTTAGTGCAGCAAACAAAGTAGTAAATAAAACTAAAGCAAGACAAAAACAAAGTAAAGAGATTGAGAAGTGGAGACTCCCCTCGCGGCGTGTCTTGATCTCCCCGACAACGGCGCCGTGAAAAAGAGCTTGATGGCGTGTATTTCACACGTTCGTTGGGCAACCCCAAGAGGAAGGTATGATGCGCACGGCAGCAAGTTTTCCCTCGAGAAAGAAACCAAGGTTTATCGAACCGGGAGGAGCCAAGAAGCACGTTGAAGGTTGATGGCGGCGGGATGTAGTGCGGCGCAACACCGGAGATTCCGGCGCCAACGTGGAACCTGCACAACACAACCAAACTACTTTGCCCCAACGAAACGGTGAGGTTGTCAATCTCACCGGCTTGCTGTAACAAAGGATTAACCGTATTGTGTGGAAAATGATTGTTTGCAGAGAAAACGGTAGAAACAAGTATTGCGATAGATTGTATTTCAGTAAAGAGAATTGGACCGGGGTCCACGAGTTCACTAGAGGTGTCTCTCCCATAAGACGAACAGCATGTTGGGTGAACAAATTACGGTTGGGCAATTGACAAATAAAGAGAGCATGACAATGCACATACATATCATGATGAGTATAGTGAGATTTAATTGGGCATTACGACAAAGTACATAGACCGCCATCCAAGCGCATCTATGCCTAAAAAGTCCACCTTCGGGTTATCATCCGAACCCCTCCGGTATTAAGTTGCAAACAACAGACAATTGCATTAAGTATGGTGCGTAATGTAATCAACAACTACATCCTTAGACATAGCATCAATGTTTTATCCCTAGTGGCAACGGCACAACACAACCTTAGAGGTTTCGTCACTCTCCCAGGTGTCAATGCGAGGCATGAACCCACTATCGAGCATAAGTACTCCCTCTTGGAGTTAAAAGCATCTACTTGGCCGGAGCATCTACTAATAACGGAGAGCATGCAAGATCATAAACAACACATAAGCATAACTTTGATAATCAACATAACAAGTATTCTCTATTCATCGGATCCCAACAAACGCAACATATAGAATTACATATAGATGATCTTGATCATGATAGGCAGCTCACAAGATCCGACAATGATAGCACAATGGGGAGAAGACAACCATCTAGCTACTTGCTATGGACCCATAGTCCAGGGGGTAGACTACTCACTCATCACTCCGGAGGCGACCATGGCGGTGTAGAGTCCTCCGGGAGATGATTCCCCTCTCCGGCAGAGTGCCGGAGGCGATCTCCGAGGATCCCCCGAGATGGGATCGGCGGCGACGGCGTCTCGGTAATGTTTTCCGTATCGTGGCTCTCGGTGCTGGGGGTTTCGTCACGGAGGCTATTTGTAGGCGGAAGGGCAGGTCAAGAGGCGGCACGGGGGCCCACACCACAGGCCGGCGCGGCCAAGGGGGCCGCGCCGCCCTAGGGTTTGGCGCCCCGTGGCCCCTCTTCGTCTCTCCTTCGGACTTCCGGAAGCTTCGTGAGAAAATAGGCCTGCGGGCTTTTATTTCGTCCAATTCCGAGAATATTTCTTTACTAGGATTTCTGAAACCAAAAACAGCGTAAAACAGACAAGTGGCACTTCGGCATCTTGTTAATAGGTTAGTTCCAGAAAATGCACGAATATGATATAAAGTGTGCATAAAACATGTAGATAACATCAATAATGTGGCATGGAACACAAGAAATTATCGATACGTTGGAGACGTATCAATGCCCCCCGGCGGCGACGCGCTGTTCCGGTTCGACACGCCGGAGGGCACCGGCGACTCCGGCCAGGGCTCCCACTGCGCCCTTTCCCAGGGGGGTGCGGGTTCGGCGGGCTCGCCGGCCTGCGCAGCCGTGCCCTCCGCGCGGACTCCTGCCGGAGCTGCTCCGCTGCGGCCTGCGTGGCCAGGCGCTCCTCCTCCGCCAGGCGCGCGGCCCGGCGCTCCTCCTCCTCCCGGAGCGCCGCCTGACGCGTAGCCTCCTCCTGACGGCGCGCCAGCTCGAGGAAGGCCCACGCCTCCGCCTGGGCGTCCTCCTAGGCCTTCCTGGCCGCCTCCTCCGGCGCGGAGGCGCGCGCGCGCTCGGCGAGGTGCGGCCATTTGGCCAGCTCGTCGAGGTCCTCGCTCGCTCGCGGACGCCGCGAGCGCCGCCTGCGCTCCGGGTCGTTCTCCTCCTCCTGGGGTTGCGGCCGCGGGCCGTGGCCGGGGCTGCGGCTCGTTGATGTAGAGGCCGCCGGGGCGCGGCCAGCCCGCCTAGCGGGTGTGCGCGGCTGCGCGCGAGGCCGCGCCGTCGCGGATGTGAAGCACGTGCGCCGGCGCGCATCGTGCTCCACCTCGAACCACAAGTCCCGGTTGGGACTTGCGTCGCCGTACGCGGGGTCCTGCGCGGAGGTCCGCCGGCAGCTGAGCGCGGCGCCTCCGGATCTCGGCGTAGCGGGCGCGGCCGGAGCTCGGGATGGGCGGCACCGGAACCCGATCCGGGCTCGGTGCCGGCCGTGGGGGAGGTGCACGTCCCCCCACGGCATTGGGACGCCGGCGTCCCGGAGACATCTGCGCCACCGCTACGGTGACGTAGATCCGCTCGCGTCCGGGAGGCGCCGGCGGCCCCATTGCGAACGCCGGCGGCGCGACTTGCCGGGCTGCCGCCGGCCTCGTGGTCGTTGGCGGACGGCTCGAACTCGCGCTTCGGGGCCATGGCGGCGCGGAAGCTCCGAGCTCGCGCGTGCGGCCGGAGTGGAAAGTGAGGACCTGGATAGGGACAGTCCCTTCCCCGATCCACATTTAATAGGACTGGGGCACCGACAGGTGGACCAGCCACGCGGACAGGGCGGACACGCGAGGACGCCGCGTGCCATCCGCGGCCACGCAAACCCGGCCCAGATTTGGGCTGGGTTTGCGTCGTTCCGGACGCCGCGGCCGTCCGCTTTTGCGGTGCGTCCCTGCATTGGGCCGGGTTTTTGTCCGGCTGGACCCATCCGGACGCGCGGACGCGGGATGAATCGCCGCGTTGGAGATGCCCTAACCCCAATCCCTCCATCGATCTAATTCCTTCTCTTCTCTCTCCATAAATCCTGCACTACACTCTCGTCCCCGTTCCGTATTGGCTGCTTTGTCCTTGCGTCATTCGTTAGATTTTATTTGGATTCATGTCGCCTGGCTAGAAGTACTTACTGATCTTGGCACACACACACTTAATAGGAACGCCTACATCGGTTAAAACTAACCACCACGCTTGCTTTCAGTACACTAACGGGAATGAAAATTCATGTTTTTTGATCACTAGTTCTGTTGTTTCAGTGAGTTTCCCTCACCGATGTTACCGTGTGAGCGCGTATGTTTTTGCGATGTGCTTATTGTGATTTGCTCCGTCGTAATGATAGCAAAAGATGCTCCGTGACATCATCCGTAGCCGGCCGGCTGGCACCTTTGCAGAGGAAAAATTGTCCCTTGACAAACATTTGTTCCAACGAATAAATGTTACTTTTATATGTTAGGAACGGAAATCGTTAAAAAAAGGCCGATCTTCGCGAAGGAAAGACAACTCGCTCCGCACGCGACAAGTGGCGCGCTGTGGTGCTAGAAAATCCCTGAGAAGTGGTCTCCCTGCTCGCCACGTGTCGCAAGGGGAAGCAACGTGGGATGGGGGGGGAGAGGGAAGACTGGGTTGTGTCAGTTTTTCCCTTTTTTTCTAGATTCGTTTTTTCAAAATGAAATATCTTGAGAACCATAAGTCCAAATTGCGAACCGTTTTCACTATTGAGATCCTCGCGTCGAGATCTTCAAAACTAGATCCCATGTTGATAGGTTTGGAGATACTTTTTTTTCGTACTTCCAATAATATTATGATTGTGACTCGTGGTGTGTCTATCAATTGTACTCGTGTTTCAACTGATAAGTACTTCTGTTTTTAGTATATTTGGTGCAATTTTTCACTTTACTCGCTAACTGTACTCGTCCGTGTGCGGGACTGTAGCTGCTCGTGTGCGCCACTGTACTTCTGTACATGTACTTGTTTGTGTTCACGACTATACCTGCTCGTATGCGCGTTTGTACCTGCTCGTCTACGTGATTGTACTTGTACTCGCTCGTGTGTTCAACTGTACTCGTGTGTTGTGCGTGACTGTACCTGCTCGTGTGCACGACTATACCTGATCGTGTGCGTGATTGTACTTGTACTCGTCTATGTGTTTAAATGTACGCGTGTGTTGTGCGCAAATATACTCGTGTGTTGTACGCGACTATAATTATGCAGAACCGTACTCGAGGATATACTTGGACCTAGGCATTTGATGCACGCCGACTAGCCTAGCTAGCTAATTACCGGATTTATCTTATGGACTAGCTAGATGCATGCTAGCTGTTTTGTGCCGATCAAATGCATGCATGCATATGCTGTTTCGTTGATTGTACTTGACCGAGGTGGTTCCTCGTACTCGCTAGGCCACGGGCTCGCGGGAGGTACGCACCCGCGTTAGCTAGCTGTACTCGTGCGGGGCTGGCTGATTCGCTCGCGGGGCGTACGCGTAGGGTGCCACGCGTTGTCAGCGCGTTGAAAGCGCGGGAGGACTTTTCCCTTTAGAAAGGTCGGTTTTTTTCTAGTCATACCCGGAACGGAAACTTTTAAAACTATTTCACCGACTAAATAATGTAAGGCCGATGATCAACCACAAGCCCAACATAAAGGCCGCTCTCAGGGCTATGCCGAATAGAGTGTGTACCACAACAAAAATTTAAACTAGCAAGTTATGGTGGCCCATTTGGGTGTGATGACCCACAAGTATAGGGGATCACTAGTAGAAATATGGCCTTTTGCACCGGTTGGTATTGGCCATATGCACCGGATGGCCAACCGGTGCAAACCATCCGGTGCAAAAGGCCCCCCCGCCCCCTTTGCACCGGTTCGCTTACGAACCGGTGCTAAAGGGGTCACCACGTGGCCGGCTGTGGGGCGCTCGGCGGGGGAGCTTTTGCACCGGTTCGTAATACGAACCGGTGCTAAAGGGTCTGCCGCGGCAGAAAAACGTCCCAAAACGCTGCCGCGGTAGAAAAACACTTTTTTCGAATTATTTTCTACTCTTTTTTTTCTTTTTTTCAGAATTTCTAATATTTTAGTTATTTCACAAGTTTAGTCTCTAACTACCCTTATCTCTAGTCCAATTACTTACTCGTGCTCAAACTTCCCGCTCGGTCACCCATCCTTCCACTACTTTAGCACTAGCACGCTTAACTTCCAAGTTCCTTTCCATCCCGCATCCAAGTGCTTCGCGCGCATGTATGTGATAGTAGTATCATATCAACCCTTTTTCGCTGACGCCAACCCTTTTGCACCGGTTCGTGTTACGAACCGGTGCAAAAGGTCCCGCACGAACCGGTGCTAATGCCCCCTGGACGTGCAGACCGCACGAACCGGTGCTAATGACCCCTTTAGCACCGGTTCGTGCCAAATCCGGTGCAAAAGCACTTTCGAGGATAGGATAAAAGCCCTTGTTTCTACTAGTGGATCGCAATAGTCTTCGACGGAAGTAAAATCCAAATTTATTAATTCGACACAATGGGAGCCATAGAATATTTATAAGTTTTAACAAGTGAGTTGTCAATTCACCTGCACCTGAAAATAGACTTGCTCGCAACAGTTTATCAGTAGTAACAGTTTTATAGCAGTGGGAGTAGTGAAGTAACAGCAGTAGTGAAATAAAAATAGAAGTAGCGATGATTGCAGTAGACAACATGATTAAAATACTGTAGGCACTGTGATGGATGAACGGGCGTTGCATGAACGAGAGACTCCATGTAATGACAAGACATAGGCATTGCAAGTAATAATGATAATAGCATCCTAGCATAATATATCTATAGGCGTGTGTTCTTATTTAGTCGTGCGTGCTCGCAGTGAGAAACTTGCACGACATCTTTTATCCTACTAGCCCATTGCAGCGGGGCCTCTAGGGAAACTACTGGTAAGTAAGGTACTCCTTTTAATAGAGTACCAGAGCAAAGCATTGACACTTCGTGAACACACGTGATCCTCACGTCATAGTCATCCCCTCCGGTTATCCCAATTCTTGGTCACTTTGGGGCCTCGGGTACGGGACAATAATATGTATATACAACTTGCAGATATGATCGAAAATAATAATTATCCTCATGAATCAATAACATGTTCAGATCTGAGATCATGGCACTCGGGCCCAAAGTGACAAGCATTACACATACACATAGCAAGTTGCAACAATGTCAAAAATACTAACAACGTATACTAGGCACTATGCCCATAACAATCTTATAGCTATTACATGACCATTCTCATCCAATCCCTACCATCCCCTACAGCCTACAACGGAAAATTACTCACACATTGATGGGGGAATCATGGATGGTTGATGAAGAGGCGTCAGTGATGGCGATGGCGATGATCTCCTCCAAATCCCCATCCCGGCAGGGTTCCAGAACGGAGCTTCTGGTCCCCGGACTGGGGTTTCTGGTGGCGGCGGAGCAGCAAAACTCTTTCTGGAAAAACACCGAACCCCCCTCGATTTTCAGGTCCAGTGGCTTCTTATAGTGCGAAGGAGAGGTTGAAGGGCTGACCGAGGCGGCCAGACCACCCCTAGGCGCGGCCAAGCCTAGCCCGCGCCTAGGGTGGGTGTGGGCCCCTCGTTGTAACATACCAAGTTTCAACAATAATAAACAAAGAGAAGGGAATTTCAAATACTCAAAATTTGCAACAAACAAAAACTTTTATTATGTATAGAGTGGTACATATAGTTTTATGCATCTAGTGCATTATTGTGTGTGATTGCCATGATGAGTGTTAAGGTGTTCCTCTACCATGCTTAAACCCTAACCCATGATCATAGCATCCCATCTTGAGGGAAATAAAGGAGATTGAAAGAAATGCAAAAATGGCAAATACCCCTCACATACATATTAGGCCAATTATGCAAATCATCAACCAAGGCCACCATTGCTTGATCTCTTGTTTGTAAAACACTTTTATATCAAAAACAAACCCAAATGCATCAAAGAAACCAGAATCAAATCAAAGAAAAATGCAAAAACCACTTACATATGATAATGGTCGAAATTGAGTTTTATAAAATGTTACTCACTTTACCCCTCTGGTTTGGAATATTCTTAAACTAAAAACCTCTACTTCTTTCCACCTCATCAAATATCTTGTCAAGATGAGCAACTTTGATGTTGACCACAAGTGTTGACTCTGCCTAGGTTGACCATGGTAAATAGGACAAGATGCTATATGAGAGTAAAGTGAAGATGACCACATTTTTGAAAACTTGCAAATCAACACCAAAATTAACACCACCACCACCATTCTATCACATTAATTATATAAATGAGTTGCACCAAAAAGAATTTCAAAATTTGAATAAAAAGTTCTTGCGGCCATTGTGTCGAACAGTTGGCAGGCAGCATTCCAGTTTTGTGTTACACCTCTTTACCCAGCAGTTCTAAGCCTAAACCAACTTTAATTTGTGATGATCACCATCTCCTGCGTCTCCTGCATCGAGCCATGTCCTTGCCCGGCCGATTAAAGCGTGGAGAAACGCTAAACAAAGCCATGTCGTGTCCATGCCACACACACCAGCCACCAATCTCTCTGGCCCTCCCCTCTCTTGATCAGCATGTCCAGTACCTCCCCCGCACTCCATGATCACCACGCAGCACGGCCCTGGCTCGCGCAAGCACGGCATTGGCCAGGCGACGCGCGCCCAGCACCATACCAGGGCATGCCAGTCATGCGGTAAGCACGCTCTGGACGCGCCAGAGCATCGTTCGTCCAGTCGCCTCCATCCTCCCCCTGCAACCCTACCACTGCGTCGAGCATCGTCTCCACCTCCTCTACCGCGTAGACATGCTCGAGAGCCTGCAGCCGCCTTGTCGCCGTCGTCCTCGTCGGAAAAGCACCGCGGGTACCGCAGCACTCGATACACGCTCCCGATCGATCCCATCCTATTTTCTCTGCGCCAGAGGCATGCGCAGCATCGCCATACCGTCGCCACTCGAACGCCGTCCTTCACTTGCCCCTTCGAGCGCCGGAGACGCATCGCCATGATCGACTCTTCTCAGCACCCGCGGCACCACCTCCAATCTATAAATAGAGGAGCCCCGAGCACAAATCCTTCACATCATCTCACTCCCTTCTCTTCACTGGTTCTTCTCACACTGGTAGCTAGTCCAATTGGAGCCGAGGTCACCGGAATTGCAAGATCACCGCCGCCGGAACCCGGAGATCCTCGCCATTGACTGGAGCCTCCCCAAGCTCCGCCACCGGTACCAGGAGCTTCCTCACCCTCGCCAACGTCGCCTCGTACCTCGCCATCGACCGCCGGAGGCCTGGTACGCTCGCCGACCCCCTAGGCTCGCCGCCAGACCCTCGGCTTCTCGCCGGAGAAGACGACGGTTGTGAGCCATCGATCTCCCATCTGATCCTACGCCCCACGTTAGCCATACCGCTTCGCGCGTTTAAGAGCCAATGACGGGTGGCCCCCACTGATTGCGCGTAGTTAACACGTCCGTTGGGAACCCCAAGAGGAAGGTATGATGCGCACAGTAGCAAGTTTTCCCTCAGTAAGAAACCAAGGTTATTGAACCAGTAGGAGCCAAGAAGCACGTCGAAGGTTGATGGCGGCGGGATGTAGTGCGGCGCAACACCGGGGATTCCGGCGCCAATGTGGAACCTGCACAACACAACCAAAGTACTTTGCCCCAACGAAACGAGTGAGGTTGTCAATCTCACCGGCTTGTTGTAACAAAGGATTAGATGTATAGTGTGGATGATGATTGTTTGCGGAAAACGAGTAGAACAAGTATTGCAGTAGATTGTATTCGATGTAAAAAAGAATGGACCGGGGTCCACAGTTCACTAGAGGTGTCTCTCCCATAAGATAAATAGCATGTTGGGTGAACAAATTACAGTTGGGCAATTGACAAATAGAGAGGGCATGACCATGCATATACATGATATGATGAGTATAGTGAGATTTAATTGGGCATTACGACAAAGTACATAGACCGCTATCCAGCATGCATCTATGCCTAAAAAGTCCACCTACAGGTTATCATCCGAACCCCTTCCAGTATTAAGTTGCAAACAACAGACAATTGCATTAAGTATGGTGCGTAATGTAATCAATAACTACATCCTCGGACATAGCATCAATGTTTTATCCCTAGTGGCAACAGCACATCCACAACCTTAGAACTTTACGTCACTTGTCCCAGATTTAATGGAGGCATGAACCCACTATCGAGCATAAATACTCCCTCTTGGAGTTAAGAGTAAAAACTTGGCCGAGCCTCTACTAATAACGGAGAGCATGCAAGGTCATAAACAACACATAGGTAATAGATTGATAATCAACATAACATAATATTCTCTATCCATCGGATCCCGACAAACACAACATATAGCATTACAGATAGATGATCTTGATCATGTTAGGCAGCTCACAAGATCCGACAATGAAGCACATAAGGAGAAGACGACCATCTAGCTACTGCTATGGACCCATAGTCCAGGGGTGAACTAGTCACTCATCACTCCGGAGGCGACCATGGCGGTGAAGAGTCCTCCGGGATATGATTCCCCTCTGCGGCGGGGTGCCGAGGCGATCTCCTGAATCCCCCGAGATGGGATTGGCGGCGGCGGCGTCTCTGGAAGGTTTTCCGTATCGTGGCTCTCGGTACTGGGGGTTTCGCGACGAAGACTATATGTAGGCGGAAGGGCAGGTCAGGAGGCGTCACGGGGGCCCACACGCTAGGGCCGCGCGGCCCCCCTGGGCCGCGCCACCCTAGTGTGGCGGCGCCCCGTGGCCCCACTTCGTCTTCTCTTCGGTCTTCTGGAAGCTTCGTGGCAAAATAGGCCCCTGGGCATTGATTTCGTCCAATTCCGAGAATATTTCCTTACTAGGATTTCTGAAACCAAAAACAGCAGAAAACAACAACTGGCTCTTCGGCATCTCGTCAATAGGTTAGTGCCGGAAAATGCATAAATATGACATAAAGTATGTATAAAACATGTAGATATCATCAATAATGTGGCATGGAACATAAGAAATTATCGATACGTCAGAGACGTATCAACATTCCCAAGCTTAGTTCCTGCTCGTCCCGAGCAGGTAAACGATAACAAAGATAATTTACGGAGTGACATGCCATCATAACCTTGATCATACTATTGTAAGCATATGTAATGAATGCAGCGATCAAAACAATGGTAATGACATGAGTAAACAAATGAATCATAAAGCAAAGACTTTTTATGAATAGTACTTTCAAGACAAGCATCAATAAGTCTTGCATAAGAGTTAACTCATAAAGCAATAAATCAAAGTAAAGGTATTGAAGCAACACAAAGGAAGATTAAGTTTCAGCGGTTGCTTTCAACTTATAACATGTATATCTCATGGATATTGTCAATGTAAAGTAATATAACAAGTGCAATATGCAAGTATGTAGGAATCAATACACAGTTCACACAAGTGTTTTCTTCTTGAGGTGGAGTGAGATAGGTGAACTGACTCAACATAAAAGTAAAAGAAAGGCCCTTCGCAGAGGGAAGCATTGATTGCTATATTTGTGCTAGAGCTTTGGTTTTGAAAACAAGAAACAATTTTGTCAACGGTAGTAATAAAGCATGTGTATCATGTAAATTATATCTTACAAGTTGCAAGCCTCATGCATAGTATACTAATAGTGCCCGCACCTTGTCCTAATTAGCTTGGATTACCGGGATTGTCATCGCAATACACATGTTTTAACCAAGTGTCACAAAGGGGTACCTCTATGCCGCCTGTACAAAGGTCTAAGGAGAAAGCTCGCCTTGGATTTCTCGCTTTTGATTATTCTCAACTTAGACATCCATACCGGAACAACATAGACAACAGATAACGGACTCCTCTTTAATGCATAAGCATGTAGCAACAATTAATGTTATCATATGAGATTGAGGATATATGTCCAAAACTGAAACTTCCACCATGGATCATGGCTTTAGTTAGCGGCCCAATGTTCTTCTCTAACATTATGCATGCTCTAACCATTAAATGAGTGGTAAATCTCCCTTACTTCAGACAAGACGGACATGCATAGCAACTCACATGATATTCAACAAAGAGTAGTTGATGGCGTCCCCGGGAACATGGTTATCGCACAACAAACAACTTAATAAGAGATAAAGTGCATAAGTACATATTCAATACCACAATAGTTTTTAAGCTATTTGTCCCATGAGCTATATATTGCAAAGGTAAAGGATAGAAATTTTAAAGGTAGCACTCAAGCAATTTACTTTGGAATGGCGGAGAAATACCATGTAGTAGGTAGGTATGGTGGACACAAATGGCATAGTGGTTGGCTCAAGGATTTTGGATGCATGAGAAGTATTCCCTCTCGATACAAGGTTTAGGCTAGCAAGGTTATTTGAAACAAACACAAGGATAAACCGGTGCAGCAAAACTCACATAAAAGACATATTGTAAACATTGTAAGACTCTACACCGTCTTCCTTGTTGTTCAAAACTCAATACTAGAAATTATCTAGACTTTAGAGAGACCAATTATGCAAACCAAATTTTAGCAAGCTCTATGTATTTCTTCATTAATAGGTGCAAAGTATATGATGCAAGAGCTTAAACATGAGCACAACAATTGCAAAGTATCAAATTATTCAAGACATTTTAGAATTACTACATGTAGCATTTCCCGATTCCAACCATATAACAATTTAACGAAGAAGATTCAACCTTCGCCATGAATATTATGAGTAAAGCCTAAGGACATATTTGTCCATATGCAACAGCGGAGCGTGTCTCTCTCCCACACAATGAATGCTAGGATCCATTTTATTCAAACAAAACAAAAACAAAAACAAACCAACGCTCCAAGCAAAGCACATAAGATGTGATGGAATAAAAATATAGTTTCAGGGGAGGAACCTGTTAATGTTGTCGATGAAGAAGGGGATGCCTTGGGCATCCCCAAGCTTAGACGCTTGAGTCTTCTTAAAATATGCAGGGGTGAACCACCGGGGCATCCCCAAGCTTAGATCTTTCACTCTCCTTGATCATATTGTATCATCTCCCTCTCTTGATCCTTGAAAACTTCCTCCACACCAAACATTAGAGGGTTAGTGCACAATTAAAATTTACATGTTCAGAGGTGACATAATCATTCTTAACACTTCTGGACATTGCACAAAGCTACTGAAAGTCAATGGAATAGAAAAATCCATCAAGCATAGCAAAACAGGCAATGCGAAATAAAAGGCAGAATCTGTCAAAACAGAACTGTTCGTAAAGACGAATTTTATTGAGGCACCAGACTTGCTCAGATGAAAATGCTCAAATTGAATGAAAGTTGCGTACATATCTGAGGATCACTCACGTAAATTGGCATAATTTTCTGAGTTACCTACAGAGAATTAGGCCCAGATTCGTGACAGAAAATAAATCTGTTTCTGCGCAGTAATCCAAATCTAGTATGAACCTTACTATCAAAGACTTTACTTGGCACAACAATGCACAAAACTAAGATAAGGAGAGGTTGCTACAGTAGTAACAACTTCTAAGACTCAAATATAAAATAAAAGTACTGTAGTAAAAACATGGGTTGTCTCCCATAAGCGTTTTTCTTTAACGCCTTTCAGCTAGGCGCAGAAAGTGTGTATCAAGTATTGTCGAGAGATGAAGCATCAACATCATAAGCTCCCCCATCCGTAGTGGTACTAAGGGCTTTATCAATTTTAAGCCTATAATAATATTTTTTTTGGTTTAGGCAGTTTAGAGACATACATAAACTTTTGCTCCTTACCCACATAAGCTTTCTCCTTAAATTTAAGAGAAGAAAAAGTTGAACCCAAGATTCCCATAGCTTCTTCAAGTTCACTAATTCTATGGGTTCGATTATCATGAGTAGCACAAGTTTCTAAAACAGCAATTCTCTCATTAATTCCACCTAGAGATTTATCAAGTTTATCAGTGCTATTAAGTAATATTTCCAATTTAGTCTCAATACTTGGAAGATCTTTCTCTATGGCCTCCAACTTTTTCATGACATCTTCAAGAGAGATTTCAATTTTAGCTTCATTAACGAGTAGTATTCCAACTAGACTCTCAATAATGCAACTAGCTTCTAAGGCCGGAGTGCCTAGGAAATTTCCTCCCGCAAGAGTATCAAGAACATACCTATTCCAGCTAGAGATTCCAACATAAAAGTTCCTAAGTAGTATAATAGTGGAGTGTTTCTTAATGCACCTATGATGAGCATCGCTAATTCTATACCAAGCATCTTTAAAACTTTCTCCCCCTTGTTGCTTAAAGGAAAGAACTTCAACTTCCGGATTACTCATTTTTAGCAATAGTGAATAAAGCAAACTAAATAAAGTAAATGCAAGTAACTAATTTTTTTTTTGTGTTTTTGATATAGAGAACAAGACAGTAAATAAATTAAAGCTAGCAACTAATTTTTTTGTGTTTTGATATAAGTGCAGCAAACAAAGTAGTAAATAAAGTAAAGCAAGACAAAAACAAAGTAAAGAGATTGGATTGTGGAGACTCCCCTTGCAGCGTGTCTTGATCTCCCCGACAACGGCGCCAGAAAAAGAGCTTGATTGCGCGTAGTTAACACGTCCGTTGGGAACCCCAAGAGGAAGGTATGATGCGCACAGTAGCAAGTTTTCCCTCAGTAAGAAACCAAGGTTATCGAACCAGTAGGAGCCAAGAAGCACGTCGAAGGTTGATGGCGGCGGGATGTAGTGTGGCGCAACACCAGGGATTCCGGCACCAACGTGGAACCTGCACAACACAACCAAAGTACTTTGCCCCAACGAAACAGTGAGGTTTTCAATCTCACCGGCTTGCTGTAACAAAGGATTAGATGTATAGTGTGGATGATGATTGTTTGCAGAAAACGAGTAGAACAAGTATTGCGGTAGATTGTATTTGATGTAAAAGAATGGACCGGGGTCCACAGTTCACTAGAGGTGTCTCTCCCATAAGATAAATAGCATGTTGGGTGAACAAATTACGGTTGGGCAATTGACAAATAGAGAGGGCATGACCATGCACATACATGATATGATGAGTATAGTGAGATTTAATTGGGCATTATGACAAAGTACATAGACCGCTATCCAAGCATGCATCTATGCCTAAAAAGTCCACCTTCGAGGTTATCATCCGAACCCCTTCCCAGTATTAAGTTGCAAACAACAGACAATTGCATTAAGTATGGTGCGTAATGTAATCAATAACTACATCCTCGAACATAGCATCAATGTTTTATCCCTAGTGGCAACAGCACATCCACAACCTTAGAACTTTCTGTGACTCGTCCCAGCATTTAATGGAGGCATGAACCCACTATCGAGCATAAATACTCCCTCTTGGAGTTAAGAGTAAAAACTTGGCCGCAGCCTCTACTAATAACGGAGAGCATGCAAGATCATAAACAACACATAGGTAATAGATTGATAATCAACATAACATAATAATCTCTATCCATCGGATCCCGACAAACACAACATATAGCATTACAGATAGATGATCTTGATCATGTTAGGCAGCTCACAAGATCCGACAATGAAGCACATAAGGAGAAGACGACCATCTAGCTACCGCTATGGACCCATAGTCCAGGGGTGAACTACTCACTCATCACTCCGGAGGCGACCATGGCGGTGAAGAGTCCTCCGGGAGATGATTCCCCTCTCCGGCGAGGTGCCGGAGGCGATCTCCTGAATCCCCCGAGATGGGATTGGCGGCGGCGGCGTCTCTGGAAGGTTTTCTGTATCGTGGCTCTCGGTACTGGGGGTTTCGCGACGAAGACTATATGTAGGCGGAAGGGCAGGTCAGGAGGCGTCACGGGGGCCCCACACGCTAGGGCCGCGCGGGCCCCCTGGGCCGCGCCGCCCTAGTGTGGCGGCGCCCCGTGGCCCCACTTCGTCTTCTCTTCGGTCTTCTGGAAGCTTCGTGGCAAAATAGGCCTCTGGGCGTTGATTTCGTCCAATTCCGAGAATATTTCCTTACTAGGATTTCTGAAACCAAAAACAGCGTAGAAACAAAGAATCGGCTCTTCGGCATCTCGTCAATAGGTTAGTGCCTGAAAATGCATAAATATGACATAAAGTATGCATAAAACATGTAAATATCATCAATAATGTGGCATGGAACATAAGAAATTATCGATACGTCGGAGACGTATCACCCACCTAGTCAGGCGGCCCACTCGCACTGATGCGTTGCTGGGCTGCGCTACGCTGTTTAAACTCGTTTGGGCCCATAGGCTTTTCCTGCGCGGCCCAACTATTTCAAATCTGGTTTAATTAGTTCAGCTCAATTTCAATACTGGTGTCGAATTCAAATTTGAATAACTTTCAAACTACTGCACCAAATTTAGCAAACTTCATATCTCTGGAAAGCCCATGAAATTATCTAACCAATGCCACTGGTACCACCTCCAATTTCGTAGTAGAATTCAAATGATAAAAATAACAAGTCAGGGACTTTTACAAATTGAAACTTTAATTAAAATTCAACCATAATTGATTTTGAGTTGATTCCAACTCTCATAAATCACAAATGTTGTCCTATAATTGATTTTGCAAAAAGATAGCCAAGTTGTTTGTATGATCATGGACTAGATCAAAATAGTGGCTATGGAGCCATTTCTAG
The DNA here is from genome assembly GCF_022539505.1 of Lolium rigidum. Lineage (NCBI taxonomy): Eukaryota > Viridiplantae > Streptophyta > Magnoliopsida > Poales > Poaceae > Lolium > Lolium rigidum. The sequence goes on along the minus strand of NC_061511.1, from coordinate 74,581,676 downwards.
TGCATTTAAATCTTATCATTCAAATTCTTTAAATAGTATGAGAGCTCCTCTCTCATTTAAATCTTGATCCTAAGTAATTCAATAAGAGGTAATGACCTTAAGCTAATGAACCTCTTATTCCATTACTTAGTGATTTTAAATCATTACTAGGTTATTCTTAAATTGTATGAGGTGTAGCACCTCATTTAAATTATACTCTCATATAATAGATATGAAATGTTGACTTGGTCAACTTATATTTCATACCTGATTATTATTTGAGGAGATTAAATCTTAATAGGAGTTAATGAGAGGAAATTATTTTCTCTAAAGATTTAAATAGCAAACCAAATTAATAAGTATAATGAGAGGAAATTATTTTTCTCTTAAATAAGAACAAACCAAGTAATTCACCATGCCATGAATGATGTGATGCTAGAATTATTTTGTGTGCACCTTTGGTGTGTTTTAGTCTAGCATGTAAGTTTTGTTTGTGATTGTGTACCTCGTATTCGTATATAGACGCTAGTAACGAGGAATACCAAGAGGAGGAAGGCTACTCCCAGGAGGAGGAGGAAAACTTTGACCACTACCCTGCTCAAGGCAAGCTAACACTCTTGCAAAGCACCATGTGCAAAGCTCTACAAGAGCAAGACACCATCACTCTTTACTTTATGTTGAATCAACCTATTCCCATGTTTTTACCTTGCAATTATTTTTTCTTATTGTCTTTCAAAGCTTATTTTTGATTCATGATTCACTTGGTCTAGAGTAGAATAAGAGCATTCAAGTTTAGCTTAGAGCAACTCGAAGCTAGATAGCACCCCTCATGATTAGTGGCTAGTGCTAACTAAATAAAATTGACTACTCTAGATGGGAACATGTGAAATAACTTTGAAAGGTTTTGAAGGTGAATATGACATGAATAACTTGGTGAATTTTGATGAAAACTGATGATTGGGTTTGAATGCGATACCTTTCCAATTATACAAGTACCCCCACAATACCTGATTATGGGTAGGCCTTAACTGGAAATTTGTGTGTCTTAGCATGGGTTCCCTCTAAACAAGCATCATAGGGGTTATGCCGAGGCTGCCTCCGTTACAAGTGAAATGATGTGAATATGAGGTGAATGAACGACCCAAGCCCTGTGCAGTTCCCGGGTTGACAGTTGGTTTTCACCGGGAGGCCAAGCTCATGGGGAGAGGTGCCTATACTAGGGTATATAAGTGAAAGGTTATGGTTGATGATCCGCGTACCGAGTTACGATGATTCGGGGTTATCCTCGACGGATGTAATCAAAAGTTGTGGCACAAGAGTACAACCTCTGCAGAGTGTTAAACCTATTCGAATATCCGTGTCCACGGTTACGGACAATTGGAAAGGCCATACTGTTCCGTTGTCAGAATTTTTGTCTTAAAAAGGAATGGTGAATTGAAAGGTGACTTGACTTGAATCAGAATTGATTTGTGGGAATGACACTAATGCTACCACTTGGGTTAGTTAGCTAAAATGAGGAGTCTTTACTAAAAGTTTATGTACTAAACTTGGCTTTACGCAAATAAACATAGAGCTTAGCACCCCTTATTAAAGTTGTTAAGCATTTACATTAGTATTAGTTTGCGAGTACTTTAAAGTACTCATGGATGTGTCCCTGGCTATTCAAATGTCAGACTATGAAGAGGAGCCACAGTATCAGGATGACGGACAACAGGACGTCTACGATAACTAGGAGCATCTTCTAACGTCAAGCGTTGTCTGTGGAATAGATAGTCCACTACTACTTCGCTTCCGCTACTTATTTGTGTTGTTGAACAATCTATTTGTGTAATATTGGATCATGTGATCCATTGTTGTAAGACAAGTATGTGTTGTAATAAATGATGACTCTATGCTACTTACTATTATGTCTCGCAAAAACAATCTTCCTGGGATTGCGATTTATGATATAATAGCCATCTGGACTTAAAAATCCGGGTGTTGACAAGTTGGTATCAGAGCCATTGTTTGACTTTAGGAGACCCTAGTTAGAATGGACGTCTGAAAAACTTAGCTTCAAATTTAATGAATTGAATAGTTATGAAAACATATTCACCCCCTTACCATTGAGATCTTTTCAAAATAGCAAATTCATGCTCTTCCTTATAAGTTACTTAAAATTTTGAACACTTGCACTTCTCTAACTTACTCATCAAATTCCTCTACAGATGGAGCCTTTCATCCAAACCGAGGTGTACCAACTGGGAAACGGCGGAGAAATGATCTTTGAAAGGGACCTGCATGCCCTCTCAGAGTTTCTTGGACGCTCGCATCCTGTGTTCTACGGGGGTCAAGTCAATGACCAGCCTGGAGGACAGCTGCAATGGGTCATCATGGCCGACCTCCCCGGGAAGCCTGAGTCTCCCATGTTTGGCAAGATCCAGTTCTCTCTCAGGGAGAACAACTGGGCGGACGGACTCGCTCGCGCTCTGCAAGAAGCACTCGCACGTCTGTGCGGGCAGAACGCGATGGCTCTCTGTGACGCCCCGGAACCGGTATCCTGAGGATCCCAGCGAACCCGCCGAAATCCGCACGATATCGATTCAGAGACGCCCTCCGACACGACGTGCGCGACGAATCACACACGTGATGCCAGAGGAATTAACACGAGCGGTAGCATTACAACAGGATTACAATAGAGCCCACAAGATACATATATTACAACAACGACTCCAACGAGTCAAGATACAAATAGATACATACAAAGATCCAAATCATACAGAAGATCAGATACATCCGAGTACGGACAAGATGCAAATTGGACTAAGAGTCCCGAAGATAACCAGTGGCGTCCATAACCCTGCCCAGGCCAAGCCGGAAGGGTAACCTTGCTAACGTCGTCATCTCGTACCTGTCAAAGTCGGGCCATCGGTTGCCGACAAAAAGGAGGAAGCAAAAGAGAAAGGGAAAAGGCGAGAGTAAGTACCAAGGAACGAACTCCGGCACGTACTTAGTGAGACTAGAAATGGCTATGCTCGCCGAGCGAGTATATATATATATCGCCTGGGGCTATATGGTAGGTTTAGCGGCGGCAGAACTATAACCAATAGAGACACACTACAACATCCGTCTACTCAGAGAAGATAAGAGAGCGCATAAGGTAACAGATATATACTACACAAACATAACCTGGCCAAATACACATATCCCCTTCAACAATTGCGAAGAGGCAATGTAAAAGGCACTCAACGGTGGACAAGTTTTATTAGGTATCGGTTGTAGTAATGCTATATTACTACACAAGTTATTATCAAATTATTAACAACAAGATAACGGTGTAAGTTGTTCTATGATCAAGCTATACAGTTCCAACTCGTCCATAACCGCGGACACGGCTTATCGATAAGATGTACACCCTGATGACCCACAAGTATAGGGGGTGTATCGTAGTATCTTCGATAAGTAAGAATGTCGATCCCAACGAGGAGCAGAAGGTGTTGACAAGCAGTTTCGATGAAGGTTTCACTGTAAATGCTCACAGACAAGTATTCAAGAGGTTTTGATGTATCAGATGAAATAAATACGAGTAAATAAAATGCGAGAGAAATAATTGCAGCGAGTGGCCCAATCCTTTTTAGCACAAAGGACAAGCCGGTTTGTTTACTTATAATGACCAAACGTTCTCGAGGACACACGGGATTTTAGTCTAGTGCTTTCGCTACATACGGCTAAATAATCTTCATTGTTATGATAAGTGTTGTGTGGGTGAACCTATGCTAATGTACCGCCCTTCCTAGGACTAAATACATACTTGTGATTATACCCCTTGCAAGCATCCGCAACTACAAGAAAGTAATTAAGAATAAATCTAACCACAGCCTTAAACTGCGAGATCCTGCGATCCCTCCTCGCATCGATATACCAACGGGGGTTTAGGTTTCTGTCACTCCGGCAACCCCGCAATTAGCAAACGAATACAAGATGCATTCCCCTAGGCCCATAAATGGTGAAGTGTCATGTAGTCGACGTTCACATGACACCACTAGAAGAATAACACCACAACTTAAATATCACACCATTGAATATTACTCAACCATAGTTCACTACTAACATTTAGACTTCACCCATGTCCTCAAGAACTAAACGAACTACTCACGAGACATCATATGGAACATGATCGGAGGTGATATGATGATGAATAACAATCTGAACATGAACTTGGTTCAATGGTTTCACTCAATAGCATCAACAACAAGTATGAATAGATACCGGGAGAGTTTCCCCTATCAAACAATCAAGATCAAACCCAAATTGCTACGGCGGTGACGAGGTGCTGCGGAGGAGATGGCGATGATGATGGTGGAGATGATGATGATGGTGATGGAGATGATGTCCAGCTCGATGACGGTGACGATGGCGTCGATTTCCCCCTCCCGGAGGGAATTTCCCCGGCGGATTCCCTGCCCGCCGGAGAGCTCTTTTCTCTCTCGGTGTTCTCCGCCCCGCGAGGCGGCTGTAACTCTTCGCGAGGTACCCCTTCGGCTTAGGTTTTCGGGACGAAGGTTTTCGCGAAGAAAAGGAGGCGAAAGGGGTCGTGGGCCCTCCACACCACGTGGCGGCGCGGCCGGGGCATGGGCCGCGCCGCCCTAGGGTGTGGGCCCACCCCGGCTCCTCCTCGGCCCCTCCTTCGGCTTCCTTCGTCATCTTGAAAAATAGGATTTTTGGTATAATTTCCTTCCGCAGTTGATCTTCCGAAATATTGCGTTCCGACGGTGCTTTTTCCAGGCAGAATCTCGGCTCCGGCGTTCGATCCTCCAATAATGATGAAACATGCAAAATAGATGAAATAACATAAGTATTGTGTCCCAATATGAAATATATCAATGAATAACAGCAAATTATGATATAAAATAGTGATGCAAATTGGACGTATCAACTCCCCCCAAGCTTAGGCTTCGCTTGTCCCCAAGCGAAACTGAACTCGATAGACATGACCACATGTTTATGGAGTGAAGAGTCGATAAACAAAATACGGACAAGAAGCATCATATTCATTCTCACAAGACATTATAGTAAACAACTTCTTCATATAACTCAATCTTGAAACAAGTATAAGGTAATCACAAGTAAAGGTGCATAAGGAATCATAATTGGTGATGGCAAACTTTGTTCTTGGTCAGAGAACATTTAACAAATTATATTCATCTACTGAGCAGTGCTCTCATATTAACAGCTGATGGTAATCTTGCATACTCAATCATAATGGTCTCTTCATAATCATTGATAACTTGCAAAGCTATATTCATTCAGATAAAACTTGTACTAAACAAGGAAGAATAAAAGACATGATGTAGCAAATCACAATATAATGGTTTGATCACAACTACTCAAATGCTTGCTTGAGATGGAGAGAAATAGGTTTACTGACTCAACATAAAGTAAAAGACGGGCCCTTCGCAGAGGGAAGCAGGGATTAAATCATGTGCTAGAGCTTTTTCAGTTTTGAAATCATATAAAGATAATAAAAGTAACATTTTGAGAGGTGTTTGTTGTTGTCAACGATCGGTAGCGGGTACTCTAACCCCCTTGCCAAACAAACCTCCAAAGAGCGGCTCCCATGAAGGACGTTATCTCTACCAGCAAGGTAGATCATCCCTCTTCTCTTTTGTTTACACATGTATTTTAGTTTATTTAAGGGTTGACACTCCTCCCAACCTTTGCTTACACAAGCCATGGCTAACCGAATCCTCGGGTGCCTTCCAACAATCTCATACCATGGAGGAGTGTCTATTGCAAAATTAAGTTGCTTATCGATGAATCAGGGCAAAATATGTGAAGAGAATTATTAATGAAAGTTAATTAATTGGGGCTGGGAACCCCGTTGCCAGCTCTTATTGCAAAATTATGGGATAAGTGGATGAAGCCACTAGTCCATTAGTGGAGGCTGCCTAACAAGACTGAAAGATAAAACACCACATACTTCCTCATGAGCTATAAAACATTGACACAAATAAGAAGTAATAAGTTTTGAATTGTTTAAAGGTAGCACATGAAGTATTTACTTGGAATGGCAGAAAATACCATGTAATAGGTAGGTATGGTGGACACAAATGACATAGGTTTGGGTTAAGGTTTGGATGCACGAGAAGTATTCCCTCTCAGTGCAGGTCTTTGGCTAGCAAGGTTAATTAGCAAGCATAAGAGTCGAGGGAAACAAACAAATATACATATGATAGAAACAATCATGCATCTTCCTTGTAAGCACAAACAATTTTAACTTCGGAATAATGAGCTATGAGCTAACAAGAAAGACAATGAAACATCTACATGTATTTCTCTTTTCTATTTAAACCTCAAAGCGTTGTTGCTATTGACCAATGCTAAGTTTGCCAAAACCAAATAGATTTATTCAATGCTCCCAAAGTGATACCTATACTAACAACAAGACGAATCATATGGCAGAAAGTGCAAACTAAAACAAGATGTGCAATATGTAAATGATAAGACTTCTCATTGATATTCCATATCGATAACTCGCACCAAGGGATACATAGACAACTAAAGGAGAGATACTTCCAAACGCAACCCATCTCATATGATAACTTCCCTACTCATGATATGACACTACTTGACAATAAAAGTAAAAGATAGTGATAATGTGATACCGCGGCACTCCCCCAAGCTTGGAACAAACCAAGGGGATGCCAATACCGATGATGGATTACTCCTTTGGTGATGGTGGTGATGAATTCCTGACCAGCTTCTCAATAAGCTCCTGAAGCTCGTCAATCCTGTATATGAGATTGCGAATCATCTCTGAATTGTGCTCGACGCGGTTAGAGAGTCTGTCTAATGGCGAGTCCCGGCTCTTGGAGTTATTTCCCCACTCTTCGGCCTCAGGCTCCTTTTCTCCTGCAGTGTTAGAGCGATCTATATCCCACTGGCTAGGCAATGCTGCCTTGGGAGTCCCTTCAATTTGATTATTGAAAATTAGATTGCGGAAGGGGTGATGAGTGCCTGATGGAGATGTTTTCGAAGCTAGATAATGACGTGGAACCGCTCCTCCGGTGCGAATTCTTGCGCTCTTGTTTGCACCGAAAGTGTTGTCCACCACCTTGATGCTTGCAATGGTAGCACGCGGGTGTGCGCGCGAATCTTCCTTCACCTCTTCTTCATCCTCTTTCTTGACGTCCTTGTCTTCCTCTTTCCACCCAAGATCTCGATCTTCTTCATCTGGAAACTCCTTGCCCTTGTTCTTGGAGACCATGGTGCTTCTAAACTGAAAACAGATCCTGGCAGAAACAGCTCGAAACAAAACACGTCGAGAACACGATATACGGACCTCCAGGGGTCCGGGATTATATAGCAAAAATTTTCTCGGCAAAAGGAAAGTACCGGATCGAACCGGAGTCGGAAAGGGGCGACGGGGCGGCCGGACCATAGGTCGGCGCGGGCCCGAGGTCGGGCCGCGCCGGCCTATGGTGCCACGCCCTCGTGCGTCCTTTCCACTCCGTTTCGAACTCGTAATTTCTCATATTTTCCGAAACGACAAAAATATAGTTCGGAAAGTAAGTTGCGTACTTTTCATTACCAGATCTTGTTACCTATTCAAAGTCGAGTTACGGCGGACTCGTCAATTTGTCCTTTGATGAAAGCTTCGGTGTTTCCACTCGAATAATATCAACATCAACATTGTAAGAATCACCCGAGATATAATGCTTGAGTCTTTGTCCATTCACCACTTGCGTAGCATTGCCTTGGAGAGAGCTAATCTTGATTGCTCTGAGCGATACACCTCCTCGACAACATATGGTCCTTCCCATTTCGAGAGTAATTTCCCTGCAAAGAATCGAGACGAGACCGATACAATAGGACTTTATCCCCAATATTAAACTCTCTTTTGATGATCCTCCTATCATGCCATTTTTTAACTTTTTCTTTAAAGAGTTTAGCATTTTCATAAGCTTCACTTCTCCATTCATCTAGAGAACTTAATTGTAACAACCTCTTATCACCGGCAAGTTTAGGATCTTTATTTAATTCTCTAACGACCCTATAAGCTTTGTGTTCTAACTCTAAAGGTAAATGACAAGCTTTTCAGTAAACCATTTTATAAGGTGACATTCCCATGGGGTTTTTATAAGCGAGTTCTATAAGCCCATAATGCATCTCTCAATTTACTAGTCCAATTCTTTCTAGATTTATTAACGGTCTTTCCCAAAATAGATTTAATTTCTCTATTTGATAATTCTACTTGACCACTAGTTTGAGGATGATAAGCGGAAGCAATTCTATGATTAATACCATACTTAGCAAGAGTCTTTCTAAAACCTCCATGAATAAAATGAGAACCTCCATCGGTCATAATATATCTAGGAACTCCAAATCTAGGAAAAATAATATCTAAAAGCATTTTTAAAGAGGTCTCACCATCAGCACTTTTTGTAGGTATAGCTTCCACCCATTTAGTAACATAATCAACAGCAACAAGTATATGAGTGTTACCTTCTGAAGAGGGAAAAGGTCCCATGAAGTCAAATCCCCAACAATCAAATGGTTCAATAACAAGAGTATAATTCATTGGCATTTCATTGCGTCTGGAGATATTACCAACCCTTTGGCATTCATCGCAAGATAAAATAAACTTTCTCGCATCCTTGAAGAGAGTTGGCCAATAAAAACCTGATTGCAAAACCTTTTGCGCGGTTCTTTCTCCGGCGTGATGTCCTCCATAAGCACTACCATGACATTTACTCAATATCTCTTGTTGTTCATATTCGGGGACACATCTTCGCATAATACCATCCACTCCTTCTTTATATAAGTGTGGGTCATCCCAGAAATAATGCCTCAAATCATAAAAGAATTTCCTCCTTTCTTGAGCTGAAAAGGTTGGAGGCAAATACTTGGAAACAATAAAGTTAGCATAATCGGCATACCATGGACTGTCTCGCGAGCTCACCTTTATTACAGCCAATTGTTCATTTGGAAAACTATCATTAACGGGAACGAGGATCATAAGCAATATTTTCCAATCTAGACAAATTATCGGCAACGGGATTATCGGCACCTTTCCTATCTACAATATGTAAATCAAATTCTTGCAACGAAGTACCCATCTAATAAGCCTCGGCTTAGCATCTTTCTTTGTCATAAGGTATCTAATTGCGGCATGATCGGTATGAATAGTAACTTTTGAATCAACAATATAAGATCTGAATTTATCACAAGCAAAGACTACGACCAACAATTCCTTTTCGATTGTAGCATAATTTCTTTGAGCGGCATCAAGGGTTTTACTAGCATAATGAATAACATTCGGTTTTTTATCTACTCGCTGTCCAAGAACGAGCACCTACAGTAAAATCACTAGCATCACACATAATTTCAAATGGTAAATTCCGGTCGGGGGTTCAACTATAGGAGCGGTTGTTAAGGCTTTCTTAAGAGTTTCAAAAGCTTCCTTACAATCATCATCAAAAACAAATGGTACATCTTTTTGAAGGAGATTAGTAAGAGGCTTTGAAATCTTGGAGAAATCTTTAATAAATCTCCTATAAAACCCAGCATGACCAAGAACACTACGAATACCTTTAACATCCCTCGGATAGGGCATCTTCTCAATTGCTTCAACTTTAGCTCTATCAACTTCAATACCTCTTTCAGAAATTTTATGTCCCAATACAATTCCTTCATTAACCATAAAGTGGCATTTCTCCCAATTAAGAACAAGATTAGTTTCTTCACATCTACGCAAAACTTTATCAAGATTTCGCAAACAACTATCAAATGAATTCCCATAGACGAGAAAAATCATCCATGAATACCTCTACAATACTCTCACAAAAACCATGAAAAATAGCGGACATGCATCTTTGAAAAGTAGCGAGAGCATTACATAAACCAAAAGGCATACGCCTATAAGCATAAGTTCCATAGGGACAAGTAAAAGTGGTTTTCTCTTGATCTTTAGCTTTAACGACAATTTGTGAAAACCCGGAATAACCATCAAGAAAACAAAAATGAGTATTTTTAGATAACCTTTCTAGCATTTGATCAATAAATGGTAAAGGGTAATGATCTTTCTTAGTAACTTTATTAACTTTTCGAAAATCAATGCACATTCTATACCCTACAACTACTCTTTGAGGAATGAGCTCATCATTATCATTAGGCACAACGAGTCATACCTCCTTTCTTGGGAACGCAATGCACGGGACTAACCCATCTACTATCGGCAATAGGATATATAATACCAGCTTCAAGAAGTCGTAATACCTCATTCCTTACCACTTCCTTCATCTTCGGAATTAGACGACGTTGAGGTTCAACAACGGGCTTTGCATCATCTTCCATATTAATAGCATGTTGGCAAATAGATGGAGAAATCCCCTTTAAATCATCAAGAGTGTAGCCAATAGCTCCTCGGTGTTTCTTCAATATTCCCAATAACCTCTCTTCTTCAAACTACGAAAGCTTAGAACTAATAATAACGGGATATATTTTCTTATCATCAATATGAGCATATTTAAGATTATCGGAGTAAAGGCTTTAAATCAAAAACGGGATCTTCCTTTGGTGGCGGTGTTGTACCCAAATCTTCTACCGGTAAATCATGCTTGAGAATAGGTTGGCGAAGAAAAATCTCCTCAAGCTCCTCTCTTTCTTTCCTAAAAACTTCACTCTCGCTATCCTCCGGATGTTGCTTGCAAAGGATTATTAGGAACAAGAACAATAGATGCACTACTTGCTCCATTTTAAAATCATTACTAGGCAAATCAGCTTTATAAGGAGTTTTAGTAAATTTAGAGAAGTTAAACTCATAAGATTCACCAGACAAATTTAGTCAAAATTTTCTCTTTCTTGCAATCTATAATAGCTCCACAAGTATTTAGAAAAGGTCTACCAAAAATAATAGGACAATAATCACTAGCGACGGACCCTAGTACCAAAAAGTCAGCAGGATATTTAATCTTACCGCATAGGACTTCCACATCTCGAACAATACCAATTGGTGAAATAGTTTCTCTATTAGCCAGCTGAATAACCACATCAACATCTTCAAGTTCACAAGAATCAATTTCGTGCATAATCTCCGTGTAAAGCTCATACGGAATAGCACTAACACTTGCACCAATATCACATAATCCATAATAGCAATGATCACCAATTTTAACAGACATCATAGGAACACTAGCTTGTTTGGGTTTATTAGGATGTGAAACAATATTAGAAGCATCTTCACGGAAAATAATATGACCATCCTCCACATTTTCAGTCACAAGATCTTTAACTATTGCAACAGGAGGTTCAACTTTTATTTGTTCTTCGGGTTCTACGGGTTTCTTTCCACTTTTATGAACTGCACTATTTATAACGAGTACTCTTTCATTTTAGCGGGAAAAGGAGTTTTTTCAATATAAGCTTCGGGAATAACGCGATCGGCGGTTTCAATTACAACACACTTATTAATAGATGAATCAATTTTATCTTTATACGGTTCATGATACTTATCAAAATTCTTCTTTGGCAATTCATAATGAGAGGCAAAAGCTTTATAAAGATTTACGAGCGACTTGAGAATCAAGACCATATGTAGCACTCATATTACGAAATTTATCGGTATCCATAAAAGCTTCAATACATTTATAATCATAAATTATACACGATTCTCTACCTTTGTCGTTCTCCCAACCTTCGATATTTTCTTGGATCCGATCAAGAAGGTCCCTTTTAAACTCTTCTTTGTTGCGTGTAAATGATCCGGAACAAGAAGTATCCGGCAAGGTCTTGTCTTGAAAAGAAAGTCTTGCATAGAAATTATCAATAATAATATTACCGGGAAGCTCATGAATGGGGCATTTGAGCATTAAAGACTTCAATCTCCCCCACGCTTGGGCAATACTCTCTCCATCATGAGGCCAAAAATTATATATGCGATTCCGATCCTTATGAATTTCACTTGGAGGATAGAACTTAGAATAAAACCGGGGCACAATATCATTCCATTCAAGAGAATCCCCATTATCCGAGTAATTTATACCAATGCGCCGCCTTACCGGACAGCGATAAAGAGAATAATTTCTTCCTCACTTCATCCATAGCAATACCTGCACATTTGAATAACCCGCATAATTCATGCAAAAACAGTAAATGATCACCGGGATGGACGGTTCCATCCCCTTCATAGCGGTTATCCATAACATGTTCAATAATTTTCGTAGGTATTTTATATGGTATTACTTCCTCACATGGCGCCTCATCCACTACCGTTGCGGTAGTAGTAGATTTCCCAAATAGAAAATGAAGAGAAGATCTCTCCATAATGACTTATAGCAGCGAGCGGAAATAAAATCAGCACAACGGTAAAGGTTTTCCTTACCAATTCCACTTACCAATAGCGCTTCACTCCCAGGCAACGGCGCCGGAAAATAGTCTTGATGACCCACAAGTATAGGGGGTGTATCGTAGTATCTTCGATAAGTAAGAATGTCGATCCCAACGAGGAGCGAGAAGGTGTTGACAAGCGGTTTCGATGAAGGTTTCACTGTAAATGCTCACAGACAAGTATTCAAGAGGTTTTGATGTATCAGATGAAATAAATACGAGTAAATAAAATGCGAGAGAAATAATTGCAGCGAGTGGCCCAATCCTTTTTAGCACAAAGGACAAGCCGGTTTGTTTACTTATAATGACCAAACGTTCTCGAGGACACACGGGATTTTAGTCTAGTGCTTTCGCTACATACGGCTAAATAATCTTCATTGTTATGATAAGTGTTGTGTGGGTGAACCTATGCTAATGTACCGCCCTTCCTAGGACTAAATACATACTTGTGATTATACCCCTTGCAAGCATCCGCAACTACAAGAAAGTAATTAAGAATAAATCTAACCACGGCCTTAAACTGCGAGATCCTGCGATCCCTCCTGCATCGATATACCAACGGGGGTTTAGGTTTCGTCACTCCGGCAACCCCGCAATTAGCAAACGAATACAAGATGCATTCCCCTAGGCCCATAAATGGTGAAGTGTCATGTAGTCGACGTTCACATGACACCACTAGAAGAATAACACCACAACTTAAATATCACACCATTGAATATTACTCAACCATAGTTCACTACTAACATTTAGACTTCACCCATGTCCTCAAGAACTAAACGAACTACTCACGAGACATCATATGGAACATGATCGGAGGTGATATGATGATGAATAACAATCTGAACATGAACTTGGTTCAATGGTTTCACTCAATAGCATCAACAACAAGTATGAATAGATACCGGGAGAGTTTCCCCTATCAAACAATCAAGATCAAACCCAAATTGCTACGGCGGTGACGAGGTGCTGCGGAGGAGATGGCGATGATGATGGTGGAGATGATGATGATGGTGATGGAGATGATGTCCAGCTCGATGACGGTGACGATGGCGTCGATTTCCCCCTCCGGAGGGAATTTCCCCGGCGGATTCCTGCCCGCCGGAGAGCTCTTTTTCTCTCGGTGTTCTCCGCCCCGCGAGGGCGGCTGTAACTCTTCGCGAGGTACCCCTTCGGCTTAGGTTTTCGGGACGAAGGTTTTCGCGAAGAAAAGGAGGCGAAAGGGGTCGTGGGCCCTCCACACCACGTGGCGGCGCGGCCGGGGCATGGGCCGCGCCGCCCTAGGGTGTGGGCCCACCCGGCTCCTCCTGGCCCCTCCTTCGGCTTCCTTCGTCATCTTGAAAAATAGGATTTTTGGTATAATTTCCTTCCGAGTTGATCTTCCGAAATATTGCGTTACGACGGTGCTTTTCCAGCGAGAATCCCGGCTCCGGCGTTCGATCCTCCAATAATGATGAAACATGCAAAATAGATGAAATAACATAAGTATTGTGTCCCAATATGAAATATATCAATGAATAACGACAAATTATGATATAAAATAGTGATGCAAATTGGACGTATCACACCTGCGAGGGTTGCCCAAATGTAACCATACGCATGCTCGAACCCACTTACTACGGTGGAGTCTCACATCAAGACCGTTCCCAATGCAAGAGAAAGTTTAAGGGGAGCCACCCCACTAAGCTACCCGTGACGAAGTTCGGCCGTACTCCGATACGGACCCAGAAGTTTGTGCCAACGGCTAAGCTAAGTGTGAACAACCTGCTTTCGCTAATCGTTCCACGATATGAGTACAGTTGTTGACTGCCAAAACCCACCGGCGGGCAGCGGCCTTGTCAACACCGTAGAGCCGGGAAGAGCCTAGAGCTGCGGCTGGCTGAGACCCCTCCGAGCGACGGCCCGCAATGCTATTCTGGTCACACGCGGCGATGTGAAGTGCAAGGGCGTGCCACCTGACCTATACACGGTCGGGAAGGTGATGGGGATGCCTCGCTTAGTTTCTGCAGGGCATACATGTAAACATTAAATACGAGCCTCGATCGGCTCTCAGGTTATCCTGTGAATCGGCTCAAAGAGCCGATCCATCCATGATTCGTACGGGGTGCACGAATACTTGGTGGTCCTGCTTGATCAAGATAAAGCTAATAAGATCTACGACGATTTAGGGTTTTCACCGCATAATCGGATCATCCTACTCCGGAGTTGGGCCTCGCGGCCACGCACGGTGCTCGTAAGCCGATCCTAAACAAGGCCTAAAAACCAACATGAAGTTGATCCTCGGAACATCCTGTTTAGGACTTGCGAACGCCACCCTACGTGCCCTTGGATCCCCCCCCTTTGTAAGGCCTAACTATTGCAGATATTAAACTAATCCTTGTAGAACAAGGAGCAATCGTAACGGATCAGATCTACTAAATAAAGATCAAGCGGGGTGCCGCCCCCACACTTGAGATAGGTGTGAGGGCGGCTAGATATGCAAGGGTTGCACTACGTAAGCATGCTTAAACGAAGAACAATGCTAACCCTAACACATCTATGATAACTACGTTGCTCGCCATCAAAAGCGCTTCAGTACGAGCAACGCATGAACAACGTGGGGCTTGTGCTGCCTAGATCGCAAGATGTGATCTAGGCAGCATGTCGCTTACCGATAGAAACCCTCGAGACGAAGGAGTTGGCGATGCGCCGAGATTGGTTTGTTTGGGGTTGAACGTGAGTTGTTGTTTATTCCATAAACCCTAGGTACATATTTATAGTCCAGGGGACTTTCTAACGTGGGAATATCCCATCGTGCACGATACAAACTCTAACTTTTACCTAAGATAATAAACTACTAATTAAAGATACACGGGCAATTTAGCCCAAACCCTTCGTGCCGAGCCGCTTCGAAATCTTCCACATGTAATCTTCCAAGCCCGGCCCACCTCTGGATTTGTCCAAAATCCGGTGATAACACATGCCCCCTGGTTTTGGAAATAACATTTCCAAAATCATTATGCTTTCCCTTCGAAGGGTCATGTCGTAGCGAGAGCGAGCCGTTGCAGCATCCGTCATCATTATGCCCGATCTTCTCGGCTTCTCTGCAAATTCGATAGCTTTGGCATTGACTCCTTGGAAAGCTGCAAGGGCATTACACCTTCACCAGATTTCTCATTATTTAACCGTGCTGGCTGATTAGCTCTTTTCATCCTCTCGTTACTGTCCCGGCCATCGGCACCAAAAACCCTCTCCTCCTGTAGCAATGTCTTCCTCTTCCTCTTCCTTCTCAAGCCTCTTCCCCCAATCTTTGCCGAAGAAGAAGAATGAGGACAGCCTTCACCCCGCAGTGAACCCCCTCTCCTCCGACAAGGAGGAGAAAGAAGGAGAAGCAGCGAAGGCCAAGGCCTCCCCCTCCGCCAAGCTCCCGCCGAAGAAGCGCCCCCGCATGTGGGCGGACAGTGAGGACGAAGATGACGACGAAGAAGAAGAAGAGGAGGAGGATGAATCCTCTTCCTCCATCGGGTATCCGCCGACCAAGCGCTTCCGCTCCTGGGCGGACAGCGAGGATGATGATGATGACGAGGAGGAAGAGGCTCCGGCCAAGTCGCTGGGGCAGCGGCGACGAGGAGCTCCACGGGAGTAGCGCCGATGACGTCGACGGCGGCGATGACGAGACGGCGACGACTAGTAGTATAGGACTAGTAGTAGCGATTGCACTAGGCACCGGATCCCTCTTTTGAGAGCCATCGGCTCTTTCTTGTAAAGCCGCTCCTTGGAATTAATGAAATTGTTCTTCCCATTCATCCTTTAATTACTCCAATTTCATTCCTTCCGCCTGTCATGCTAAGACCGATAGCAACGCCTCGGACCCCTTTTTCTTTTGGACGCTGATGAAGCCGGATTCTAACTAGCTCGAAGGCCAAGAACTTCTCAATTTTTAGGCTGCGATTTGATATCTGACTAAAATTCTTCGCAATTCCTCAGCCGACGACAACTCATCGGCTATTTTTGAGAATCCAGTCCCTTTCCTTCTCTTGCAGCACCAGCACGGTCCAAGCCTTGTACCAGACGACGGCTTTTCCTTCCCATTTCCTCCCTGGGACGATCATGATGCAGTCGTGGCCGAGGTAACTCCAATCGGCTCTTAAAAACAGGGCACCTACCAGGTTTGTTGCCCCCCGAGTCTCAGCCAAAGCACGACAGAGACGAGGATACGCAAATTAGCTATATGGACCTGGGCTTGATCATATCTGAGGGAGCTTCTTATGCAGAGCCAGCCGATCCGAACATAAATCGGCTTCCCAAAGCGAGAGAGCCTTCAAGGTGAGCTGCCCCCGAGCTTCTTCGGTTCTTGCGGCCGGATCGGCTCCTTTCCTCTGGTGGATCCGATGCGATCCATCCTTGACCTGATCCGCACGTCCGGGCTGCTCCGTCATTGTCCTTGAAGAGAGGATCTGAACTTCCAAACTACTCCATTGAGGAGTTCCTTCATAAAAAATCTCCCTTTATGCTCCATTGACCCTCTGATCGTAACAGTTATTCCTCTTGAGTCGATGGCCACGCATCGGCTGTTTCTTGATTCTGAAGTCGATGCCTGCTGCATCGGCTGTGCTCGAAAATTTTCGAATTTTCATATATATATTTTTTTTTTACGGCCGACCTGTGCACCGGCCCCCATATTCCAATACCCATCACCAGAAGATGAGATGCTTCCGTTGCATATCCTCGTATTTTATCTACACGGGTGCCCCCGAGCCGATTCTGTCAAGAGAATTGATGGTATCGGCTCTGTTGGATAACATGTTGAACCCAGGCAGAATGGTGGGTGAGGATAATTTTTGGCCGATTGCTGGAATCGGCCTCCACGTTGCTTGCTCGGTGAAGGTTTTGTAATGTCCCTTCATGAATTTTTTGGGGCCGATCACAAGGATCAGCCTCGCCTGATTTGCTCACTGGTTTGATCTTGCTACTTGGTCAGGCTGGATAACACCAACCCAACTTCTGACTTGATGCGCCTGCTGTCGTCCACCTTGAGTGTATCGTAAACTCGTGGAGCACTGAGTTCTGTCGGCAAGACGAGTACCATGTTTGTGCCAGCCGATGTCTCATCATCGGCTTTCCTCTGTTTAGGGCGCCACTCCATTTTTCGTGGACGACCCTCTTCATCCAGGGCTCGGCTGAACCTTTGCGGCCGGATCGGGCCGTGCCTTTCTTAGCGTATGCGGATATAACCTCTCGGCTTCCTCCGGGCCGCGCAATCGCTGAACCCTGCGCTTTTGGGAACGGGCTGAGTCCGTCGGGCACCACCTTGGCCGGTGGTACCTGTCTTCTTCTACTTCTCCCTCGTCTTCTGAATCCTCAAGATCTGCCCAACGAGGTGACTCAACGCGTTTGCTTTGTGGCGGGAGAGGCCCTAGGCGCTCGAACACAGACACGTTGGCTGCCTCCTTCTTCTTCTTGTTGCATTCGGGCAATTGCCGATTGTGGGCAATCGGCTCATTCCTGAATCCCGGCAGTGTCCGAAGAAGGGGCGGTCCCGGTGTCCGGCGTTGTCATCTTGCTCCCTTGATGTTTCCGTGGCACAGCGCTCGTGCTCCTCCTCATCGCGATCCTGCCGACGATGTCTTCTGGCTTCTCTAGCCAGACGATCTCCTTCATCATCATAGTTGGTTCGACGGCGTTGGTCATACTGACTCACATATTTGTTGAGGAGGTGATCAGAGAGGGGTCGCTGATATCTTATATTCTTCACCTCTCCCTCTGTGACGTAGCGCTTGCCATCATGACGGAGCCGATCGCGTGGAGCGGCCTCCTCGGTATCCTTGCTATGAGAGCAGCTGCCCTCATCTCCATCTCTGCCAGAGTGGTTCCCAGGTCCTACCATATTGATGCTCGAACGAGGGACCCGGCTGGCAACCCTCGGGGTAGGTGACTTCCACCATGTTAACGGCGGGGAAGGGCTGGGTGTCGACCTTCATGGCGTACTTGGTTGAAAATTAGACGCCCCTTCTCTATCGCCGCTTGGATGTGCCGACGCCACACCCTGCGGTCGTTGGTGGCATGGGAGAGCGAGTTGTGGAATTTGCGGTACGGCTTTCCGTTCAGCTCTTTCGCCGTGGGGAACTTGAGACCTTCGGGAATCGTCAAGCTGTTTCTCCTTGAGCGGGAGGTCGAAGATTTGTTCGAGTCTTGGTCACGTCAAAATCAAATCCCACGGGCGGCCCCGGTGGCTTTACCCATTTGCGGGACACGGGGTTCCTCCCGAGTCCATTCAGCCCATCGCTACTTCTTGGTCTCCCGCGAGCACTTCATCTTCCTCTCGTATCGACCATGACTATCGCACGCTTGAACTTGTCTTGGTACAGGTCCGGGTGGCGCTGTTCATATGCGATAGTTTCGAACCATGTGCGCCGGCGAGGGATAACTGCTTGGGAGGCCATGTCCTTGAGCTGTGTTGCAAGGCCTGCTACGCCAACTCGACTCGCTTCCTTTTCGGTTATACGAACCGAATAACATCGGTTCCTAAGATTCTCGAAGCGCCGGATGTACTCGTCACCGTTTCCCCGCGCTTCGACGTAGTTGTGCTAGATCGGCAATGCTAGACTCGGAAGCTTCCGAATGGTATTGCATATGGAAGCTGTTCTTCCAATTGCTTCCAAGACCGGATGGAGTTTGGCTGGCAAAGAGGTGTACCATCCAAAAGCCGATCCCGTGAGGGATCTGTGAAAAGAGCCTCACGCGTAGCCGATCCGACACCGAAGCCGGTCCTAGTTGAGCCAAATATCGGCCGACGTGCTCCATGGAGCTGGAGCCATCCGATCCACCGAATTTGGAGAAGTCGGGGAGCCGATATTTAGGTGGCGGCGGGATCATCTCGTAATCGTCGGGGTACGGCTTGGAATAGCCGACTCGCCCTTCTTTTCGGCACCATGCCGAACCGGTCTCTCGGTATGGTACCGATCTGATCCGCCGTGTCTGGCTGCAGGAGTTGCACTGCGAAGATTCGCCGGGGTGGCGTACTTAGCCAGCCATGTTTGCTTTTCCAGCTACGAGCCAAGCTGCGGAGAGCTGGGCTCGGGAGTTTCGTCGGTGTGGCGTACTTAGTTAGCCACGTACGCTTCTCAAGCTGCGTTGCCGACGTTCCTCCTGTCTTCGCCGGAGTCCCCGATGTTGTGGCCTGGTACGTGAGTGCCCGGTTACCACAATCCGGCACATACGTGCACGCGTATCCTTGAGGGATCTCCTTAGGCGCCTCGATCAAGAACTGGTAGTCGCTAGGGTCACCACCAATCTTGTAGACGACGAATGCCGGTGTAGTCGGCACTTCGACGAGTGCCGCCAACGCATATGGCAGCGGTGGACGGGACTCGGAATGGCAACTCTCCTTGATGAGTCCCGAGAGCTGGTCCCGACGGCGAGTACCGGTGGCTCATGATCTCCTGGATTACGCGCGAGCGACACGCTCCAACACGTTGACCAAGTTTTCGGAGTGGCGATGTAGCGAGTGAGCCACCAAGTAGTTGATCTCCTGCCGCGGTCCCCGGTGCGTTCCTCCGACGGGGCGAGAGGTCTATCCCATCGAGTGCACCTTGCGGTGAGAATCCCTTCCATCCGATGCCATGGGAACGGGTTCTCCGAAAAGAGCCGATGAGGTCGGCTTCGAGGGTGGCCTTGATCTCGTTGTATTGCTTCTTGAGCTCGTCGGGCGGCTCCTCGTAGGTGACCGGCGTGCCGTCCGCCATCTCGGATGTAGATGGCGATGTGGTTGATGTAGACGATTGTCCCACCGGCGTGCCGGAATGTGTTGATCGCCAAAACCCACCGGCGGGCGGCGGCCTTGTCAACACCGTAGAGCCGGGAAGAGCCTAGAGCTGCGGCCGGCTGAGACCCCTCCGAGCGACGGCCCGCAATGCTATTCGGTCACACGCGGCGATGCGAAGTGCAAGGGCGTGCCACCTGACCTATACCCGGTCGGGAAGGTGATGGGGATGCCTCGCTTAGTTTCTGCAGGGCATACATGTAAACATTAAATACGAGCCTCGATCGGCTCTCAGGTTATCCCGTGAATCGGCTCAAAGAGCCGATCCACCCATGATTCGTACGGGGTGCACGAATACTTGGTGGTCCCGCTTGATCAAGATAAAGCTAATAAGATCTACGACGATTTAGGGTTTTCACCGCATAATCGGATCATCCTACTCCGAGTTGGGCCTCGCGGCCACGCACGGTGCTCGTAAGCCGATCCTAAACAAGGCCTAAAAACCAACATGAAGTTGATCCTCGGAACATCCTCGTTTAGGACTTGCGAACGCCACCCTACGTGCCACCGGATCCCCCCCCTTTGTAAGGCCTAACTATTGCAGTATATTAAACTAATCCTTGTAGAACAAGGAGCAATCGTAACGGATCGGATCTACTAAATAAAGATCAAGCGGGTGCCGCCCCCACACCTGAGATAGGTGTGAGGGCGGCTAGATATGCAAGGGTTGCACTACGTAAGCATGCTTAAACGAAGAACAATGCTAACCCTAACACATCTATGATAACTACGTTGCTCGCCATCAAAAGCGCTTCGAGTACGAGCAACGCATGAACAACGTGGGCTTGTGCTGCCTAGATCGCAAGATGCGATCTAGGCAGCATGTCGCTTACCCGATAGAAACCCTCGAGACGAAGGAGTTGGCGATGCGCCGAGATTGGTTTGTTTGGGGTTGAACGTGAGTTGTTGTTTATTCCATAAACCCTAGGTACATATTTATAGTCCAGGGGACTTTCTAACGTGGGAATATCCCATCGTGCACGATACAAACTCTAACTTTTACCTAAGATAATAAACTACTAATTAAAGATACACGGGCAATTTAGCCCAAACCCTTCGTGCTAGGCCGCTTCAGAAATCTTCCACATGTAATCTTTCAAGCCCGGCCCACCTCTGGATTTGTCCAAAATCTGGTGATAACAACAGTACATAATATAAACACCCGAAGGCAACAGGAAGTAAATCGTGCATCGTGCATATGAGCAAATAAAACCAAGGTTGTGGCTCCCAATAAACAGACTCGAGGAAAGGTAGTGGGTGATGGGGGTCCCACTCCCCACGTACGGGTAGAGCGCTCAATCTCGGAACAGATAACAAGAACTCGGGTCCTAGGGGACATTAGCGAGTCAAAGTTCCGATGCTTTCGCAAAGGGGCTCACAGATGCCTCTGCTTACAATTTTAGTTGTTAACAATAAAGTAAACCATGATTATATTCAACAAGTGATATAGCATATGATAACCTCCCAACAACCCAACATATCCCGATAATAGATCGAGATAAACAACAGAGCCTAAACACGCCTACGACTCGCAAGGCTCAAACATCAAGCAACGGCTATGGGTAAGGAATGATACATATAGGATTATTAGGGTAAACAAGTGGAATAGGACACGTGACTCGATAAAGAATCGCAACATAAGGATAGCAGTGCGAGGGAGAGAGTAAATAGGTGAAGAGGGAGGGCTCGCCTGTAAAAAGATGCAGAAGAACTTGTCGTATAACTCGTCGTATCTCACACACCACTTCGTGATCCTATCCGGGAAGAAGCAACTGCTGGAACACACAACTTATGCAATCTTACTACTACGGATAAAGAACGAGCATGCTCAAGATGATATGCATGACATGGCAAGGATGATGCGGTGCAACTTATCCATATTAATCGGAGTCGGAACCCCGGACAATCAAATTAGGTTGGAGTTGCATTTCTACCGTCAAATTTAAGTGTTGATTAGTATGGCACAACATGGCATGGGTGAGCTACTTCAAAGTTAAACGGAGCAGGGAAACCTTAGGTGGATACCCGAAATACTCCGCATATATGTGGGGTGAACATGTACAAACTATCACGGATGGACATGATGCGAGATGCAAACAGATGTATGGATGGCATATTCATGTTCCTTATGTTTTTCTGATCAATTTTCATATATAAAACCTTTTATTTCGAGTTACCAATTAAGAGATATGATTTTTAGAAGATTGTGCAAAAAGATTAGAAGCAGATGGAGACACGGGCTGGACCTGCGATGTTCTGGGCTGGATCTGGTCTGCATCGGCGACGGGAAGCAGGCTGCTGCACGCGGGCGACGTGTACACCGGGAGCAGAATGGGCCAAGGCCCAGCAGGCACCAGATCTGAGGAAACAAAAATAAAGGTTGGGCTTAATCTGCACAGATCAGGATTCGAACCCAGGCCGCAAGGGTTGAGGATCAAGGACGTTACCACTGGGCTGCTGTAACTGATGTTGATGAACACAGGCTTCGGGCCAAATTGAAGCAGAAACAAGCGGAGCTACGGCCATGGCAGACACTTGCAGACGAGCTCGGGGATGACGGAGACGGGACGAAATAGGATGGGCGAGATGGCGTCGGGGGTGCGGCTGAACACGGGGAAGTTGGAGGCGTGCTCGGTTTGGCCGGAGGAGGACGAGGGCGGCCGGAATCGGAGAAGAAGCATGAAGTCCGGCGCGAAGAAACGGCGACCTTGCGCTCAACTCGGGGTTTCTCGAGACGATTCCGCGCACCAGGAGGTAGAGGACGACGAGGCGCATCTGCCGATGCCCTCAGAACGGCGGGGGAGGGTCTGTAGTGGCGGCGCCATGGCGAAGAAGCGGCGGTGGTTCTCGGGCTTGCTCACAGAGAAGAAAAAGGAGTGGGAGATGGGGCGGCGGCGCGAGTAGGGAGGGAGGCTAGGGTTTCTGGGTGTGCCTCAGATGCGGAATAAAAAAGGGGAGGGGAGGTGGTGGCGCGGTGGTTGTGGTGGTGGAGGAGCACTGCCTCACGCACCTTGTGTGCTCGCTCCCTGGCGAGAAGACGACAACGCCAAAAGAACCAGGATCGAAGGGGTATGCTGGGCTGCTTGGCCGAAGGTGGGCTGGTGCTCTTGGGCCGCCGGGATGGAGGTGGGTTGGATCGAAAAGGCTGCTGCGGGTTAGAGGGAGCCCAGTGAGAGAGGGAAGGGGTTTTCTGCTTTTCCTTTTAGTTAACCACTTGAAAATAGATTCAATTCTGTCTTGAATATTGAGGAATGAGAGTGAGATTCAAAAACTAGTTTTCAAAATATTTAATTTATTTGTAACCAAAACAAAACACATTATAATCAGAAACTTCTTAGTTGGAAAATATTAGTTATAAAATAAGTAATATGAGGGAGAGAGAGATTAGGATTTATTTAGAGGAAAAGACCAGGGGGTTTATAAAATAGTTCTATTTAATAAAATCATGGATGATATGATGCATGATGCATGGTGATAAACAAAAGAAAAAGAACAAACAAATCTAAGAGGGGTGCTACCCTGGACCGTTACAATCGACACCACTAACAAGGAACCTCGCCCCGAGGTTCCACCTCAAGGTACGGGGGAGAGAGGTGAACTATCGGGTCTTCAGGCGACGTGTCGAACTCCTCGACAACAACAACAACAACAACAACAACAACAACAACAACAACAACAACAACAACAACAACAACAACAACAACAACAACAACAACAACAACAACAACAACAACAACAACAACAACAACAACAACAACAACAACAACAACAACAACAACAACAACAACAACAACAACAACAACAACAACAACAACAACAACAACAACAACAACAACAACAACAACAACAACAACAACAACAACAACAACAACAACAACAACAACAACAACAACAACAACAACAACAACAACAACAACAACAACAACAACAACAACAACAACAACAACAACAACAACAACAACAACAACAACAACAACAACAACAACAACAACAACAACAACAACAACAACAACAACAACAACAACAACAACAACAACAACAACAACAACAACAACAACAACAACAACAACAACAACAACAACAACAACAACAACAACAACAACAACAACAACAACAACAACAACAACAACAACAACAACAACAACAACAACAACAACAACAACAACAACAACAACAACAACAACAACAACAACAACAACAACAACAACAACAACAACAACAACAACAACAACAACAACAACAACAACAACAACAACAACAACAACAACAACAACAACAACAACAACAACAACAACAACAACAACAACAACAACAACAACAACAACAACAACAACAACAACAACAACAACAACAACAACAACAACAACAACAACAACAACAACAACAACAACAACAACAACAACAACAACAACAACAACAACAACAACAACAACAACAACAACAACAACAACAACAACAACAACAACAACAACAACAACAACTTCAACCGCGCTCCGCCCAGGGCCCCCAACCACAACAACAACTCCAACACTGCTCCGAGGACTGGGAGCAACGCTGTTCCCATCACCCCCAAGGACAAGTCCACCATCACTTGTTACGAGTGCGCGGAGTGGTGGGGCACTACTCCAACGAGTGCCCCAAAAGACTCGCCAAGACTACCGCCAACACCTCTGGCCCTGCTCAGCAGCAACGCCGTGTCGCCAACGGCAAGAAGTTCACCCCCAACAACCCGAACAACCGCAGCGGCCGCCTCTTTCACATGAGTGCGGAAGAAGCTCAGGAAGCCCTAGATGTCGTGCTGGGTATGTTCTCTGTTAACTCAATACCTGCAAGAGTGTTGTTTGATTCTGGAGCATCGCATTCGTTTGTTACCGAAGATTTTGCATGCACTAGTAAGATTCAACACATCAGTTTGAAGCATGTCATGATAGTTCAAATACCTGGGTCAACAACTAAAGCTAGAAAAATTTGCAAAGATGTGCCTATCAGAATACATGAAATAGAATTTTATGCAAATTTGATTGTTCTGGGAACAGAAGGTTTGGAAGTAGTACTGGGTATGGATCGGATGTCGAAACATCATGGACCGATTGATTGTGCCAAGAAGGCCATCACCATGACTAGTAGCACCGGAGTGTTAGTCGAGCACATATCCGAAAGACCGCCTGAAAGTTTACCCGCAACCGAGTCTAGCCAAACCCACCTTGGATCGGATCGGGGTCGTCCGTCGATACCCCGATGTGTTTCCCGATGATCTACCCGGTATGCCCCCGGATCGGGATATCGAGTTTATCATTGAGTTAATCCTCGAACAGGACCTATAGCCCGGAGAGCCTATAGTATGAACTCGGCGAGTTAGTGGAACCGAAGAAGCAACTGGATGATATGCTATTCAAAGGTCCGATTCGACCAAGTGCGTCGCCTTGGAGATCCCCGCTTTGTTTGTGGACAAGAAGGATGGTGCCACTCGTTTATGTACGGATTACACGTAAGCTTAACGATGTCACCATCAAGAACAAGTACCCTTTGCCAAAGATAGAAGATCCGTTTGACCAGCTCGACCGGTGCCAAAGTGTTCTCAAAGATTGATCTTAGGACTGGTTACCACCAACTGAAGATTCGTGCCACCGATATCCCCAAAACTGCCTTCACCACCAGATATGGATTGTATGAGTACAATGTCATGTCATTTGGATTGACCAATGCCCCCGCTTACTTCATGAATCTCATGAATAAGATCTTTATGAACTTCCTGGATAAGTTTGTCGTTGTTTTCATCGACGACATCCTTATCTACTCCAAATCCGAAGAAGAACATGAGCAACATTTGGAAGTGTTCCTAGATACCCTTCGGGAGCATCAGTTGTACGCCAAGTTCAGCAAGTGTGAGTTTTGGTTGAAGGAAGTAGGATTCCTAGGACATATCTTGTCTGCAGGAGGAATTGCCGTTGACCCCTCAAAGATCAAGACCGTTGAAGAATGGAAAGCCCCAACCACCCAGACTGAAGTCCGTGCATTTCTCGGATTGGCGGGATATTACCGCCGGTTCGTTGAAGGATTCTCGAGCATAGCAAGACCGATGACTCAATTATTGAAAAAGGACAAGAAGTTCGAATGGACTAATAAATGTGAAGAGAGTTTCCAACAGCTCAAGAGCAGATTGACCTCAGCCCCAATATTGATCATGCCGGACATCACCAAGCCATTTGACGTGTACTGTGACGCCTCCAAGATTGGTCTTGGATGTGTGTTGATGCAAGAAGGCAAGGTGATCTCATACCTGTCAAGGCAACTGAAGCAACATGAGCAGAATTACCCAACCCATGACTTAGAGCTAGCAGTCGTGGTTTTAGCGCTGAAAGTATGGCGTCATTACCTCATGGGTAATCGATGCGAGATCTATTCGGATCACAAGAGCTTGAAGTATATCTTCACCCAGAAGGAGCTGAATATGAGGCAGCGCAGATGGATAGAGTTAATCAAGGATTACGATATGGAAATTCACTATCACCCCGGCAAGGCCAATGTGGTAGCGGATGCTTTGAGTAGACTGCCGTGTCTGTTAAACTCCATGATCGCAATCGAGCAACCCAGCCTGTTTCAAGAGTTTGAACAGTTTAGACTGGAGCTAGTTAGTGAAGGATTTCTAGCAAGCATGGAACTCCAACCTACACTGATTAGTCAGATCAAGGAAGCCTAGAAGGGAAATGCTAGCATTGATGGGATCAAGAGCCAAATAGCTGCAGGAAACGCACCAGGATTCACTGAAGATGAAGCAGTGCTATGGTACAACGGACGCCTTTGTGTGCCGTCAGATTCAGAGCTGAAGCAAGTTATTCTGAAAGAAGCCCATGACACCCTTTACTCCATTCATCCCGGAGGAACCAAGATGTACCAAGACTTGAAGGAACAATTTTGGTGGCATGGAATGAAGAGAGAAATCGGAAGCTACATCGCCAAGTGTGATATCTGTCAAAGAGTCAAGGCAGAACATCAACGACCCGCAGGATTGCTGCAACCCCTGCAGATTCCCGAATGGAAGTGGGATTCCGTCGGAATGGACTTCATCACCGGACTGACCAAATCTAGTAAAGGAAATGATTCTATTTGGGTAGTGGTCGACAGATTGACCAAGGTAGCCCACTTCATCCCCGTCAAAACCACCTATCAAGGACCAAGACTCGCAGAGTTATATATCTCACGAATAGTCAGCCTGCACGGAACACCGAAATCAATAGTGTCAGATAGAGGATCTCAATTCACCTCCAGATTCTGGCAGAAAGTACATGAAGGACTCAGAACCCGACTGAATTTCAGCACAGCCTATCACCCGCAGACGGATGGACAGACTGAACGAGTTAATCAGATACTAGAAGTTATATTGAGAGCATGTGTGCTTGAGTATGGATCTAAGTGGGAAGACCGCTTGCTCGACACGGAATTCTCGTACAACAACAGCCTATCGAGCCGGCTTGCAAATGGCCCCCTTTGAAGTACTGTACGGAAGGAAGTGTCGTACCCCTCTGAACTGGTCGGAAGTCGGAGAGAGTCAAGTATTTGGACCAGATATTCTCCGCGAAGCTGAAGAGAAGGTTCACAAGATCCGCGAGTACCTCAAGACAACCCAATCAAGACAGAAGAGCTACGCCGACAAGAGACGCCGAGAGATGACCTTCGAGATCGGAGATTTCGTATATCTCAAAGTGTCCCCCCTTAAAGGAATGCAGATATTCCAGCTTAGAGGAAAGCTTGCACCCCGATATGTTGGACCCTTCAAAGTCCTGAGTCGCCGAGGAGAAGTGTCTTATCAACTGGAATTGCCGGAAGAAATGTCAGCAGTACACAATGTGTTTCACATCTCGTTACTCTGGAAGTGCTTAGAAGTACCAGAGAAGACCGAGGTTTTCAAGAACATCGATCATCGAGCTGTGGATATCAACTCAGATTTGACATACCGCAAAGTACCTATTCGCATCTTGGAAGAAGCTTTCCGAACCACCCGCACCAGGAGTATCAAGTTTCTGAAGATCCAATGGAGTAACCACACCGAAGAAGAAGCCACTTGGGAGAGAGAAGACTTCATGAAGACTGAGTACCCAGATCTCTTTAGTACCTAGTTTTCTTTAAGATCTCGGGACGAGATCTTTTGTAAGGGGGAAGGGTTTGTAACATCCCAAGTTTCAACAATTATAAACAAAGAGAAGGGAATTTCAAATACTCAAAATTTGCAACAAACAAAAACTTTTATTATGTATAGAGTGGTACATATAGTTTTATGCATCTATTGCATTATTGTGTGTGATTGCCATGATGAGTGTTAAGGTGTTCCACTACCATGCTTAAACCCTAACCCATGATCATAGCATCCCATCTTGAGGGAAATAAAGGAGATTGAAAGAAATGCAAAAATGGCAAATACCCCTCACATACATATTAGGCCAATTATGCAAATCATCAACCAAGGCCACCATTGCTTGATCTCTTGTTTGTAAAACACTTGTATATAAAAAAAAACCCAAATGCATCAAAGAAACCAGAATCAAATCAAAGAAAAATGCAAAAAACCACTTACATATGATAATGGTCGAAATTGAGTTTTATAAAATGTTACTCACTTTACCCCTCTGGTTTGGAATATTCTTAAACTAAAAACCTCTACTTCTTTCCACCTCATCCAAGATCTTGTCAAGATGAGCAACTTTGATGTTGACCACAAGTGTTGACTCTGCCTAGGTTGACCATGGTAAATAGGATAAGATGCTATATGAGAGTAAAGTGAAGATGACCACATTTTTGAAAACTTGCAAATCAACACAAAAATGAACACCACCACCACCATTCTATCACATTAATTATATAAATGAGTTGCACCAAAAAGAATTTCAAAATTTGAATAAAAAGTTCTTGCGGCCATTGTGTCGAACACTTGGCAGGCAGCATTCCAGTTTTGTGTTACACCTCTTTACCCAGCAGTTCTAAGCCTAAACCAACTTTAATTTGTGATGATCACCATCTCCTGCATCTCCTGCATCGCGCCATGTCTTTGCCCGGCCGATTAAAGCGTGGAGAAACGCTAAACAAAGCCATGCCGTGTCTATGCCACACACACCAGCCACCAATCTCTCTGGCCCTCCCCTCTCTTGATCAGCATGTCTATTACCTCCCCCTGCACTCCATGATCACCACGCAGCACGGCCCTGGCTCGCGCAAGCACGGCATTGGCCAGGCGACGCGCGCCCAGCACCATGCCAGGCACGCGGTGAGCGCGCTCTGGACGCGCCAGAGCATCGTTCGTCCAGTCGCCTCCGTCCTCCCCCTGCAACCCTACCACTGCGTCGAGCATCGTCTCCACCTCCTCTATCGCGTAGACATGCTCAAGAGCCTGCAGCCACCTTGTCGCCGTCGTCCTCGTTGAAAAAGCACCGCGGGTACCGCAGCACTCGATACACGCTCCCGATCGATCCCATCCTCTTTTCTCTGCGCCAGAGGCATGCGCAACATCGCCATACCGTCGCAACTCGAACACCGTCCTTCACTTGCCCCTTCGAGCGCCGGAGACGCAGCGCCATGATCGACTCTTCTCAGCACCCGCGGCACCACCTCCAATCTATAAATAGAGGAGCCCCGAGCACAAATCCTTCACACCATCTCACTCCCCTCTCTTCACTGGTTCTTCTCACACTGGTAGCTAGTCCAATTGGAGCCGAGGTCGCCGGAATTGCAAGATCACCGCCACCGGAGCCCGGAGATCCTCGCCATCGACTGGAGCCTCCACAAGCTCCGCCACCGGTACCAGGAGCTTCCTCACCCTCGCCAATGTCGCCTCGTACCTCGCCATCGACCGCCGGAGGCCTGGTACGCTCGCCGACCCCCTAGGCTCACCGCCAGACCCTCGACTTCTCGCCGGAGAAGACGACGGTTGTGAGCCGTCGATCTCCCATCTGATCCTACGCCCCACGTTAGCCATACCGCTTCGCGCGTTTAAGAGCCAATGACGGGTGGCCCCCACCTAGTCAGGCGGCCCACTCGCACTGATGCGTTGCTGGGCTGCGCCGCGCTGTTTAAACTCGTTTGGGCCCGTAGGCTTTTCCCGCGCGGCCCAACTATTTCAAATCTGGTTTAATTAGTTCAGCTCAATTTCAATACTGGTGTCAAATTCAAATTTGTATAACTTTCAAACTACTGCACCAAATTTAGCAAACTTCATATCTCTGGAAAGCCCATGAAATTATCTAACCAATGCCACTGGTCCCACCTCCAATTTCGTAGTAGAAATGATAAAAATGACAAGTCAGGGACTTTTACAAATTGAAACTTTAATTAAAATTCTACCATAATTGATTTTGAGTTGATTACAACTCTCATAAATCACAAATGTTGTCCTCTAATTGATTTTGCAAAAAGATAGCCAAGTTGTTTGTATGATCATGGACTAGATCAAAATAGTGGCTATCGAGCCATTTCTAGTGCATTTAAATCTTATCATTCAAATTCTTTAAATAGTATGAGAGCTCCTCTCTCATTTAAATCTTGATCCTAAGTAATTCAATAAGAGGTAATGACCTTAAGCTAATGAACCTCTTATTCCATTACTTAGTGATTTTAAATCATTACTAGGTTATTCTTAAATTGTATGAGGTGTAGCACCTCATTTAAATTATACTCCCATATAATAGACATGAAATGTTGACTTGGTCAACTTATATTTCATACCTGATTATTATTTGAGGAGATTAAATCTTAATAGGAGTTAATGAGAGGAAATTATTTTCTCTACAGATTTAAATAGCAAACCAAATTAATAAATATAATGAGAGGAAATTATTTTTCTCTTAAATAAGAACAAACCAAGTAATTCACCATGCCATGAATGATGTGATGCTAGAATTATTTTGTGTGCACCTTTGGTGTGTTTTAGTCTAGCATGTAAGTTTTGTTTGGTGATTGTGTACCTCGTATTCGTATATAGACGCTAGTAACGAGGAATACCAAGAGGAGGAAGGCTACTCCCAGGAGGAGGAGGAAAACTTTGACCACTACCCTGCTCAAGGCAAGCTAACACTCTTGCAAAGCACCATGTGCAAAGCTCTACAAGAGCAAGGCACCATCACTCTTTACTTTATGTTGAATCAACCTATTCCCATGTTTTTACCTTGTAATTATTTTTGCTTATTGTCTTTCAAAGCTTATTTTTGATTCATGATTCACTTGGTCTAGAGTAGAATAAGAGCATTCAAGTTTAGCTTAGAGCAACTCGAAGCTAGATAGCACCCCTCATGATTAGTGGCTAGTGCTAACTAAATAAAATTGACTACTCTAGATGGGAACATGTGAAATAACTTTGAAAGGTTTTGAAGGTGAATATGACATGAATAACTTGGTGAATTTTGATGAAAACTGATGATTGGGTTTGAATGCGATACCTTTCCAATTATACAAGTACCCCCACAATACCTGATTATGGGTAGGGCTTAACTGGAAATTTGTGTGTCTTAGTATGGGTTCCCTCTAAACAAGCATCATAGGGGTTATGCCGAGGCTGCCTCCGTTACAAGTGAAATGATGTGAATATGAGGTGAATGCACGACCCAAGCCCTGTGCAGTTCCCGGGTTGACAGTTGGTTTTCACCGGGAGGCCAAGCTCATGGGGAGAGGTTCCTATACTAGGGTATATATAAGTGAAAGGTTATGGTTGATGATCCGCATACTGAGTTACGATGATTCGGGGTTATCCTCGACAGATGTAATCAAAAGTTGTGGCACAAGAGTACAACCTCTGCAGAGTGTTAAACCTATTCGAATAGCCGTGTCCACGGTTACGGACAATTGGAAAGGCCATACTGTTCCGTTGTCAGAATTTTTGTCTTAAAAAGGAATGGTGAATTGAAAGGTGACTTGACTTGAATCAGAATTGATTTGTGGGAATGACACTAATCCCACTTGAGTTAGTTAGCTAAAATGAGGAGTCTTTACTAAAAGTTTATGAACTAAACTTGGCTTTACGCAAATAAACATAGAGCTTAGCACCCCTTATTAAAGTTGTTAAGCATTTACATTAGTATTAGTTTGCGAGTACTTTAAAGTACTCATGGCTGTGTCCCTGGCTATTCAAATGCCAGACTATGAAGAGGAGCCACAGTATCAGGATGACGGACAACGGGACGTCTACGATAACTAGGAGCATCTTCTAACGTCAAGCGTTACTGTGGAATAGATAGTCCACTACTACTTCGCTTCCGCTACTTATTTGTGTTGTTGAACAATCTATTTGTGTAATATTGGATCATGTGATCCATTGTTGTAAGACAAGTATGTGTTGTAATAAATGATGACTCTATGCTACTTACTATTATGTCTCGCAAAAATAATCTTCCTGGGATTGCGATGTATGATATAATAGGCATCTGGACTTAAAAATCCGGGTGTTGACACTCGTAGCCCCCTCCGTCTCGTCTTCTGGCTCCGGGAGTTTTTCAGGTGAAATATTGGTTTTTCTACATTTTTCGGGAATTTTCCCGAAAGTTGGATTTCTGCAAAAAAAATGAGACACTAGAGCAATTCTATTGAAAACAACGTTAGTCCGCGATAGTTGTATTCAAAACACACAAGATAGAGGGCAAACAACATAAAAGTGTTCGGGAAAGTAGATACGTTTTGGACGTATCAACTCCCCCCAAGCTTAGATTATTGCTTGTCATCAAGCAATTCAGTAACAACTGAGTGCAATAAAAGTAACTTTCACAAACCTATTTGCTTCATATGATGTATATATTCTCGCTACATGATCAAATGCTCAGGCAATTCATAGTAAGAAGCATGCAACTAAGGATACTCAATAGTTATGCAAGTCATGAAAGGATACCAACACAATAATAAGCAACATGAAACATAAGTATTCGCAAGATTGCAATGTTCATAATGTGATATGATAAAGTGGTATCAAGCTTTCCCAATTTGTGGAGTAAAACATAAATGTCGGGGCACCTCTGAAGTTCAAGATAAGACTAGAAGTAAAAAAATATCGAAAGATTCAAGCATCATAGTTATACCACAATTAATATTATTCCGGGACAAGCACATTAAACTAAGAATGACAGCTATGCTTTCAAGAAGGTGTTCGAAGAATGGATGGTGACTCAACATATAAGTAAAAGATTGGCCCTGCGCAGAGGGAAGTAAGATTGCTCATGAGCTAGAGCTTTTCAATTTTGAATGCAATAGGAGTGTGAAAAATATATATTTGGAGAAGTGCAACTCATGTCAACGGTAGTGATAAATAATATGGCTCATGCATAACACTTCCTATAAGTTTCTCGCCTCATGCATAATATATTAATAGTGCTCACACCTTGCCCTAATTAGCTTGGATTTCAAGGATTTTCATCTCATACATATGTTTTAACCAAGTGTCACAAAGGGGTACCTCCTTGCCTCCTGTACAAAGGTCCTAGGAGATGAATCTCATTTTATTCTCAATTTTGATAAATCTCAACTTTTTGGACATCCATACCGGTAAACATAAGGACAACATATATTTGGACTTTTGTCCAGCTGAAACTTCCACCATGTGAACATGGATTTAGTTGGCGGCCCAATGTTCCTCTCTAACAATATGCATACTCCAATCTTTGCAACTCATGGTAAATCTCCCTTACTTCAAACAAGATGAGCATGCATAGAAATTCACATGATATTCAACAAAGGCAATTTGATGGTGTTCCCCATGAAAGCATGGTTATCACACAACAAGCAACTTATAAGAACTGAAATGCATAATACATAATACTCACGACAATAGTTTTTAGACTACTTTCCCATGAGCTATAAATTACACAAAACAAGTGGTAATTTTAAAGGTTTATTTGGTTTTCAGTAGTTGGATGCACGAGTAGAGCTCATAATCAGTACAAGTGACGGCTAGCAATAGACTGGGAAGTGACAATCAAGAAAGCAGTAGATATCATAATCATGCTTACGACAAATAAAATTAGCGGAAGCATAAAAGTAATACAAGAACTCCAAGTCAAGATAAATAATCGAGGTTTAAATGACTTTTGTTTTAGTCTTATGCATGCTTGAGCATGTGCCAAGTCGATTCAAATGAAACACTCAGAGGAGGATACCACAATGCCATACCGTTATATGAATAGAGCAATGCAAGCGAACATCTATATGACATGTTACCTAATATTAGTAAATTAATGAGAATCATCATGTAGCATACACCTTACATGAACAAACTAAGCATGTTCACATAAATGAGTATATGTACAAAAAATGAAAACAAATAGAGTTCATACCAGCCTCTCACCTCAACTCGAATTGTCGTGACCGTTATTATTCCTCTTCACTTGTGTGGATTGAATAATATGAAATGATAACCAAGCTCCAATGAAGTCACGGAAGACCGTTGAACCTGCAACAACTTTACAAAACCAAAATAGAACAACAAATATTTTTGGTTTTTCGATTTTTAATCAACACACAAAGCAAAATCTTTTTGGATTTTTCGCATAGCAAACCATAATGAGAAGATGAAGCAAACTAAGAAGCAAATGAAGAGAAATGAAAGAAATGTTTTTGGTATTTTTGTGTTATGGAAAGTAGAAACAAAATCAAGAACAACAAAAAGAAATAAAACTAAAATAAACACGCAAATACAACAAGTGGCAGAAATCTGAAAACCCAGAACAGTAGGAAAATATCGATTTTTATGAACATGTTCTGTAGCTTATCTCTAAAAGTGCTCAACTAACGAAACTTAGATAATAACCTAGGGAATATGCTCAAAAATTGGCAGCTCAATATTCCATTATGGCTATTTATAAGAGTTTTTTTATGGTGACAGCACAAAATCTGTTTTTAGACAGCAACTGCCCAAATTCTTACCTCCTTCCTATTAGAGGCTATCCTTGGTATAAAAACGAAAAAAATAAGCTAAAGAGAGGTTATTACAGTAGTAACAACTCCCAAGATTCAAATAAAGATAAATTACTGAAACAAAACTAGAAAAACAAAAAGAAAGCGAAACATGCATATACAAAATTCCGATGAAATATGATATGTAGATGAGCGAGATGTCGGTATACCTCCCCCAAGCTTAGGATTTTGGCCTAAGTGGAGATCAACCCCATGGTGACCAATCATCAAAAGAAATGTTACCCCCGTAATACGATGAAGAGGACCTTCGTCCTGGTATGAACTCGACGACGGCTCGGTGTAGTCCTCAGGGGCCGCCTCCTCCTCCTGCTGCGGCTGGCCATGGAATCCAAGGAGTTGAAGCTGCTCGTCCAACTCCTCCTTTGAGCGAGACCACGACTTCTTGTGAACACTAAACAAACCAGGTTGTGGTAGGGGAACCTCCCTTTCTTCCCCATCAACAAATAACATTCTATACACTAAATTTCCTGCACAAGAGTTAGCAGTAACAAAGTGGTGATGTTTCATGGTAGCAAGATCAATTCTTTGTTGTTCCAACAACACATCATTTGGGTCAATAGTAAGATCCAAGGCAGCTACAATACGTGCAACAACAATTCCCCCATAAATGCGTTCTCTAGCAGACAAACAACATGCGATAAGAGAACCAAGATTATACTTAGTACTATCATCAAGTGCAGTAGCTAGAAAGACCAAGTGATAATGGAAAATGTTACTAGTATTTTCCCTACCAAGAATACTAGTAGCAAGATAATAGGTAAAGTATCTAATAGCTGGGAGTTGTATATTTCTTATCTTGCCACGCTGGTCCTTACGGTCATCATCGTTCGTCACCTCCCGGTAAAGCTCCAACAAGTCAGCGGGGTCGTCCTTAATCTTCCTTGATGTCCCTGTAGTAGGAATACCTAGGATTGAACAAAATTTTGGCAAAGGCAAAGTGATAGACTTGTCATAGATTTTAAATGCAACACTCGGATTGTACTCAGTGTTGCTAAAGTGGAAACTCTCCACAAATATTTTAGTGAGCGAAGCATTTTGCATCCTCTCATCATTCATGTAATCGGTTAAGCCAACCTTGCCAACAAGGTATAAGAAATTAGCATGAATCCCTGCATCAATCATGAAGTCAGTGCAAGGAAAAGTCGATGGATGTGCCTCCCCTTCATCCCTTTCACCAAAAAATCTTGAGAAATGAGATCTTCATTGTAAGATCGCCGGTATTGGGCAGATGATCTTGAAGACCTCCTTAGTCCAGGTGCTTCCCTTTCAAAGATCTCTCCATATGTGTGGTTGTCCATTCTTGTTCTCTGAAATTTTTAACAAACCTCATAAAAATGATTTTAAGACAAACAAATGAAGGAGAACACTATGGAGACTTATAAAAGGACTAAACATGCATCAAAACAACTTATCCCATCATAATACAAGCAAGCAAGCTCACTTAACATGTCATCTACAACAGCAAAATATTCAAGATATACTTCACCAATCAAAATTCTACTTGGATAATCAGAGGAGTCACATACTGGAGAGCAAATTCTTCAAATTTCAGCAAGAAATATGGGCTAAGGAAGGAGATCGAAAATTTGCGATGAAAAACAGCAAGAGCATGGGTTTGAGCAATGGTGGAGTGTTTTTCGAGAGAGAAGGGAATGGAAAAGGAGGGAGCAAGTGGAGGGGCAGGGGGCCCCACACCTGGCCTTGGCGCGGCCAAGGTGTGAGCCGCGCCGCCACATGGTGTGGCCGGCCTGTGGGTCCCCTGGGCTGCCCAAGTGCCTCTCCCCCCTTTTCTCACGTAAAAAATTTATATACATTTTATGGAATTTTTCGAGAAACTTTATTTTTGGGCACTTTTCAGAATTTGAAATATGATTCTACCGCAGAAAAACAATTATGGAATGATGAAAAACAAATTCAAAACCAAATCTACAGCAGATCTAAGACATTCTAATATAAAGTCAATCAATGTTATATAGGTGAAAACATAGTTTCATTCATTCAAAAATATTTTGTTAACAAGGTTGATCAAGTCTTGTTATCAAAATAATTTTATATAAAGCAAAACCTTGCATTTCACACAATGATTTTGTTACCTCAATCTCGACGGGAATAGTTCCAATCATGAAAGTATTCTTATTCTTGTTTGGCTTGGGAAAAGCCAAATGAAATTTTCCAATTTGGATGGTATCAACATTAATAATTGATTTTAGACCATAATTCACATCAATCTTCTTGGAAAATCAACCGTATGCTCTTTGTCATCAACACTGAAAGTTACTTTTCCTTGATTGCAATCAATAACAGCCCCTGCAGTGTTAAGAAAAGTTCTCCCAAGAATAATAGACATATTATCATCTTCTGGTATTTCCAACACAACAAAGTCAGTTAATACAATGATGAGCAACTTGAACAGGAACATCCTCACATATACCAACATGAATAGTAGTAGACTTATCAGCCATTTTCAAGGATATATCAGTTGGTATTAATTTTTCTAGATCAAGTCTTCTATAGAGAGAAAAAGGCATAATGCTAACTCCTGCTCCCAAATCACATAAAGCAGTTCTAACATAATTATTTTTGGATGGAGCATGGAATAGTGGGTATACCTGGATCACCAAGCTTCTTCGGAACCTTACCATTAAAGGAGTAATTATCGAGCTAGTGGAAATTTCCTCATTTGGAATCTTCCTCTTATTAGTGACAATATATTTCATATACTTTCAATAAAGAAGCAATTTAATAGCATTAGTCAAAGGAACTTTCAAAAACAAAGGTTTCATCTATTCACAGAACTTATTATAATGTTCTTCCTCCTTTGATTTATGTTTCTTATCAGGAAAAGGCATTGGTTTTTGCACCCAAGGTTCTCTTTCACTACCATGTTTAGTAGCAATGAAATCTTCCTTAGTGTATTTTATATTCTTAGTATGCTTTTCAGATTCTTCTACAATTTCTTCTTTATCTGAAGCATCATTTTTATCATTACCACTTTCAATTTCAGCATCAGAAATAGATATACTATTAGGATCTTTAGCAGGTTTAGATGATTCTACAACAGTTTTATATTTCTTCTTATTTTTATTAGACTTAGTCCTAGTATCATTAGCTTGTTGAGAATATTGTTCAATTCTTTTTGGATGTCCTCTAGGATATAGAGGATCCTGAGTAGAAACACCACTACTAGTTCTTATTTCATAAGCATGTTTTTCTCTAGAAATATTAATTAGCAAATTTTTTGCACTTTAGTGAGGTGATCAATTTGAGTTTGAACCATCTGGAAATGTTTAACAAGTATTTTAACATCATTAGAGGTTCTTTCCACAATATCCTGCAAATTATTGATACCTCTAGAATTTTCCATTGGGTGATGTTCCACTCTCTTATTAAAATTATCTTGCTTAACAATATAATTATCAAATTCATCTAAGCATTGATCAGGAGGTTTAGAGCAGGGAATATCTCTATTATCAAAGCGTTGGAGAGAGTGTACCTCAATAGTGGAAGAACGAGGGATTGGCTTACATAATTCTTCTATAGTTCACGTCTTCAGATTTAATACCCTTCTCCTTAAGAGATTTCTTGGCTTCCCTCATCACTTCATCATTTAATTCAATCATTCCACTTTTCTTCGGTGTTGGTATTGGCTCCGGTGTAGTCCAATCATCATAATTCTTGCTTATTTTACCTAATAATTCCTCAGCTTCTGCCGGAGTTCTTTTACTGAAAACACAACCAGCAAAACTATCCAGGTATGTCCTAGATTCAGCGGTTAGTCCATTATAGAATATATCAAGGAGTTCATTTTTAGCTAATGGATGTTTAGGTAGTGCTATAATTAAAGAACAAAATCTTGCCCAAGATTCGGGCAATTTCTCTCCTTCTACCTGCACATAGTCAAAGATCTTCTGCAAAGCAGCATGTTGAGCACTAGCAGGAAAATATTTCTGAAAGAAAGCATTAACCAAACCAATAGGACTATCAATAGATCCAGGAGACAAATTATCATACCAAATTTTAGTTGCTCCTTTCGGAGAGAAAGGGAAAATTTTAGTGACAAAGTAAGTGCATAACTTAATATCATCGGAGAATAAATTGCTCAAAGTAGAGAGTTCATTCATATGTTTCATAGCGCTTTAATTCTCAGTACCACAGAAAGGTTCTTTCTCAACAATAGATATGTAAGACAAATCCAGAGAGAAATCATAATCCTTATCTCTAATATTTATGGGAGATGTGGAAAATTTAGAATCAGGAGACATATTATATCTAACAGCTCGTCTTGCAACAAGACTTCTCATAGCACTTGCATCTCTAGTAGCATGTCATTCTTCAATGAAGTCATCATCAAGTTTAATATAAGTTTCATCAAGATCATTGCTAGGATTCCACTTAGCTTGAGGTGAACTAACAGGTGTAATAATATTCTCAGCATTTTCAATTTGTTTAGCTCTAGCAATTGTAGTATCTAGGAAAGGACCTAACGAACCACTCTTATCAAGCACAGAAGAAGCATCATCAAAATCATCAGGAGCATTATCAGATTCAACAGAAGTAGCAGTAGCATGTGGCGGAGTAAGAAGCTTACTCATAACATACGGCGAATCAAGAGCGACAGAGGTGTTCAAAGTTGTACCTCTTCTTGTAGTGTATGGCAATATAGGGAACTTTGATTCAGGAGCTTTCCCCATAATAAATAAATTGTACCGAATAATATCACCTTCAAGTGGGCTTGCAAGCTTGCAAATAAAGCTATAGTCCCCGGCAACAGCGCCAGAAAATAGTCTTGATGACCCACAAGTATGGGGGATCGCAACAGTCTTCGAGGAAAGTAAAACCCAAATTTACTGATTCGACACAAGGGGAGCCAAAGAATATTTATAAGCTTTAACAAGTGAGTTGTCAATTCAACTGCACCTGAAAATATACTTGCTCGCAACAGTTTATCAGTAGTAACAGTTTTATGGCAGTGGGAGTAGTGAAGTAACATCGGTAGTGAAATAAAAAAACAGCAGTAGCGATGATTGCGGTAGACATCAGGATTAAGATACTGTAGGCACAGGGATGGATGAACGGGCGTTGCATGAATAAGAGAGTCCATGTAATGGAAAGACATGGGCATTGCAAGTAATAATGATAAAAGCATCCTAGCATAATATATCCATAGGCGTGTGTTCCTATTTAGCCGTGCGTGCTCGCAGTGAGAAACTTGCACGACATCTTTTGTCCTACCAGCCCGTTGCAGCGAGGCCTCTAGGGAAACTACTGGTAATTAAGGTACTCCTTTTAATAGAGTACCGGAGCAAAGCATTAACACTCCATGAACACACGTGATCCTCACATCATAGTCATCCCCTCCGGTTATCCCAATTCATGGTCACTTTGGAGCCTCGGGTTCCGGACAACAATATGTGTATACAACTTGCAGATATGATCAAAAACAATAATTATCCTCATGAATCAATAACATGTTCAGATCTGAGGTCATGGCACTCGGGTCCAAAGTGACAAGCATTACGCATAGCAAGTTGCAACAATGTAAAAAATACTAACAACGGATACTAGGCACTATCCCATAACAATCTCATAGCTATTACATGACCAATATCATCCAATCCCTACCATACCCTACAGCCTACAGCGGAGTATTACTCACACATGGATGAGGGAATCATGGATGGTTGATGGAGAGGCGTCGGTGATGGCGATGGCGATGATCTCCTCCAAATCCCCGTCCCGGCAGGGTGCCAGAACGGAGCTTCTGATGCCCGGATTGGGGTTTCTGGTGGCGGCGGAGCAGTGGAACTCTTTCTGGAAAAACATCGAACCCCCCTCGGTTTTCAGGTCCAGGGCTTCTTATAGTGCGAAGGAGAGGTCGAAGGGGTGGTCGAGGCGGCCAGACCCCCCCTCGGTGCGGCCAAGCCTGGCCCGCGCCTAGGGTGGGTGTGGGCCCCTCGTGGCCCCCCTCCATCTCATCTTCTGGCTCCGGGAGTCTTCAGGTGAAATATTGGTTTTTCTACATTTTTCGGGAATTTTCCCGAAAGTTGGATTTCTGCAAAAAAAAACGAGACACCAGAGCAATTCTGCTGAAAACCACGTTAGTCCGCATTAGTTGTATTCAAAACATACACGATAGAGGGCAAACAACAACAAAAGTGTTCGGGAAAGTAGATACGTTTTGGACGTATCAGGGTGACGGACCTACAAGATTGCCTAGCGGCAGTTGCTAGAAGAAGGAATCCAGCTGACTAAGAGAGGCCCAAGACGGATTCAAAAAGGTTCACGAAGATGAAAGACTTAACCCAAGACATGGCATACTTGCCGACTTAGTATATGTTTCTGTTGTCGGTTAGGTTTCTACCTTCATCGAACCCTAGG
This sequence comes from Lolium rigidum, assembly GCF_022539505.1. NCBI lineage: Eukaryota > Viridiplantae > Streptophyta > Magnoliopsida > Poales > Poaceae > Lolium > Lolium rigidum. Next base: position 74,540,215 of record NC_061511.1, on the reverse strand, counting down.
TCTTGCGCCTGTATAAGCCGGCCTAGGACTGCATTAGGGTAGACCATGAGATACCTCACTGTAACTTTTATTTCTGTGCAATGTAGTGAATTTCTAGTAGGACGTAGCGGTCTCCACCACGTGGATGTGAAACTGAGTAAACACCGTCTTAAACCGTCCCGAGCACCAGACCGCTCACCACCTCCGGTAAACCATCGCTATGATCACCCCGTCATGGCACTATCATCAACAACGCGGCGACACTCGGCTATGTGTTGGTGGGTCTCCCTATTCAGTGATACATTTGGGTGACTAGTCAACATGTCCGCAGGATAGGCCCGGTAGCTCTTTCGGTCTTTGATTAATAAAGCGAGCATATTATTCTCAAAAAACATGCCACCGTATTGGTAGATAGTATTTCAATCTCTCTGATTCTTTAGCCAATTAGTATTGGGAGCTAAAAACTGGAATTGAAAACCATAGTGCTCATATATATTTGCGCGGAGCTTCTACGCATTGGCCGAGAGATGAAGACATATGTCCATGCAATTCACACATTTTTTTATGGATTATGTATGCAGTGTCGTTGTCGGCGGCCGTAGACCATACCTGTTAGCTAGACGAGATTGTCTAGTGTCTGCCTGATAAACAAGTCCAGTCCATGGCGCCATAGTATATATATGTCCGAGTTCACCTACCACGGCAGTAAAATGAGCTGGTCCATCCTGCCGCCAACCACAACGTTTTATCCATCGGCATGCGATCAGACACGGAGAAAATCTATGTGTCTTCCTTGTCCGCCGTTGGGAAATCCCATCACCCCACAAAAAAATTGCAAGCAACTACGGCTTGTGTCGTCCAGAAAATCCATAGGTAAGGAGGAGAGGCTTCCTTTTGTAGTGAAGGTATCAATGCACGTCTTTATCAAGGTGCACCTTCAAGCGACACACGACATCACGCATGATGCTTCATCGCAGACAGTCAGTCGCAAAGGTCTAGTTTCACATGGTCTTCATCACCATCTTCCTCAAGACACCACCCCCGACTATTGTACTGTTCACATGATGGACATAGAACTACCACGTCCTATGGCATCTGCAAGACACCCACGATGGAACCTCATGGTGCAAAACGTCTCCCCTAACGGTACCTCTCAAGGTGCAAACGTCGGCCCCGGAAAGCACCCTCAGACATTCGCAATGTTCCTCTTCCACAACTATAGCTCCATCCAAAAAATTGAGTATTTGCGCCCCGACAATTACGGCTCTATTGACTACTAGATCGTCCACAACTACCTTCACCGTGGCACATCATGAAAGGCTACCTGGACACCGACATCAAGAACAATGTGTACAACAAGACATCGGCAGGATGTCCAGTCAACTTGCGTAAAAAAAAAAACTTGCGTCCGCGTCATCACTTGTACCCATGATGACACTCTCGTTGTGACCGTGGGAGGGAAGATAATTCACCAGAAAGAGACGTTGATCATAACTAGGCGGAAAAAACGACGGAAACTCAAGACTTTAAATCCAGCCGCAATCGTCGGCTTCACTCATGTTGCGACTGAGGGAGGGGCGCGGGGTGTCAGAAATATAATACGTAGGGGCGTACACGAATTTAACTAGGACTCTAGATCATTTTATACCCCAAGTCTATTCCTCTAGTGTACCTCTTTATATACCCCATAAGGGCCATGAAAAAATAACACAAAAAAAATACATGGATGCATCTACTTTGACTTAGATTTGGCTGAGAAGAATTTTTTGAGTCTTATCCTGCGAGATTGTAATGGCATTGTTATTTGATTAATACAACCCCTTACCCGCAAAAAGAATAGCCATGAGATCAGACCGGGTATCCGAAGCAACAGATTTCCTTTGACTATAGTTAGATTTAATAAAGATGAAAAAACATGACCAAATTATCGACATATTTTCGTACATAAATATCAAAGTTAGCACTAAGTCTATTATGTCACTGAAACCACTAGCAAAATTAAAGTGAACTATTGATGGAGAATTTCCTTTGGTATTTTTCCTTCGTCGTAGCAACTATTTTCATATCAAAGTTAGTAGGGAAAAGGTATGAAATGGTGTGCTAACTTGTCTCTGCCAGAAAGGAGATATGATTGAGGAAAAAATAAATGCAATTGACACGATTACTTGGAGATTGTATCTAATTGAATGTTATATAAATTATGATGATGTGGATTTGATGTGGGAGAACCTAGCAATGCTTAGTAGGAGACACTTGTTTTAGGGGCAGAAAAACAATTACATGCACCAAGCAGCGCTAGTTTAGGGGCTACTACTAACGAAATCAACCCTACAACACAGTCCAATGAGATTTAATGAAATAACAGTCGACTGAACATTAGAGACGCCCTTACTTTATTTGGCCGAAAGTACAGCTTCAAAATTAGATCTTTTAGTTGATAGAATTATCTTTGATTACGCGCTATCTAAAATATTTGTACTGAAATATAATTCAGTCCATTCGAATTATATTCAGGTAGAGCAGAAGCTAATTCGGCAAAGTGAGAATTATCTCTGATTACGTGATATTTCAGTAAAGCAGAAGCTAATTCAATTCATGGCATTCAGGTTATGAATCATGCATTTTTTTTCATAGAATGCCACTGCCATATCTTATTAAAAGGAAAATCTTTGAAAGTAGTCGCTATTCCCTCTTCATTTTATTTTCCATCTCACGGAGCTCCACCATGGCATCCTTTTCGTCCCTCCACTTTTTTTTTTTTTTGAACAACTCGTCCCTCCACTCTAGCCACTTGCTTCCCACAACGGCGCCCTGCCTCTCGAACCTCATTTTGTGCTCTTTCCTCCCCTCGCCCACCTCCACCACCGTGCTTCCCCCCATCCGCGCCACTGCAGCTACTCCAATAAGAACGTGGTTGGGGATGCAGGGCATTGGAGGCCAGCACCGGAGGTCTCAAGGCAGGCCGAGGATTGGAGGGTGGCACGGATAGGCTCGATGCAGGGGACTGGAGCGCAACGACGGATGATAAGGAAGATGAGAGAGGGCGGGGGTGGAGAAATAGGACGGGCTGTTTCATTATCGGTAGATAAAGAAAATGTATTACCATAGGTTTAGGAGCAAAGGTGGCCTTTTTTATGGAAACAGGGAATTGGACTCGCCTTGCGCAACCAACCGAACCGGGCAAGGGTCGAAACTTGCCATATCACATCTCCCTTTCCCCTCCATAAAACTCTCTTTGTGCACTGGTGGAAAAAGGGGCTTTGGTCGCGGTTGGCAACTGCCATTAGTCGCGGTGGCCCAACCGCGACCAAAGTAGCGCGACTAAAGGCCCCCCCCTTTAGTCGCGGTTCCTTACGAACCGCGACTAAAGGCCCATCCACGTGGGCCGCAGGCGAGCGCTAGGGCGGAGGACCTTTAGTCGCGGTTCTTCCGGCCAACCGCGACTAAAGGCCTCCGCGAGGTTTAGGGTTTAGCCCCCCTCCCCTAAATCTGGTTTCTTTTTAATTTGTATTATTTTATTTCTTTTGGGTTTTAATTTTGAAGGAGTTTCACATATTCTACGGTACTGTATACATACATGCATATGAATGTACAATTTCAAACAAATTTGAAATTAGAACCAAAAAGAATTCAAGAGTAATATACAATATATATTCAATATCGGATGACCATATACAATATATATTCAATATCGGATGACCATATACAATTTTGAACAAGTTAGTTACAAATTCCGGTGCGTATAAAGATCTACGTCATCGTAATAGTGTTCTCCTCTAGGATCGATGACTTCCCTCGCCAACCATCCAAGCTAGTTCCTCTTGAAGTGGTCGGAAGCGAGCTTCGGACTAAGCGTCTTCCGGAGGTTATTCCTCAGGATGTTGTTCTCACACGTCCGGGTCCCGCTCATTGCAGTATCTCCGGATCCTCTCACAAACATAGTATCCACATAGATTGGTCCCCGGTGGCCGAGTATCCCCAAATCGTCGGCACTGCCATTTTAAAATGTAGCTCTTTTTTGAATTCACCGACCTTGGTATCTACGAACCGTCTCCAAACCCTACGAGGCAAAGAAAATTAAATAAACAAGAGAGTTATTAATTAGTTACTTGATATAAGGAAATGATGAACGAAATAGGCCGATCGATATAGAGCGCAAATGAATGAAAATAATTACTTTTGCATCATTTTTCTCATGTCGCCCCAAAGCGCCGGATCCATATTCGTAGAGTCGTGGACGAGAACCGAGGAGGTCTGAACTTTAATTACCATAAGAATCCAGTGGAACCTGCGGACACGATACATGCACAGATCATGCATAACTCATCGATTAGCCACATACCATGCATGGAGTAAACAAAAGAGAATGTGCTCAAGACAGAAACACTCACCCAAAATGGTAAGGAAATAGAATATCACTTTTCTCTTGCTGTTTTCTAATAAACCGCCACAGGTCTTCCTCCACGTCGGCGGGGTGGTATTCTAACACATATGAATTAACGATGTGTGGGTCAATGAACCCAACATCATGGATGTTCCTTATTCGCATTTCCCGCTTCTTCATTCTGCATAATATATAGCGTACACAACAAGATAGTTAGGACAATATATATATATATATAGTGCAGGCAATGAACGAGATGGGGTAGAAATTAATAAATCACTTACGTAACGTAGCAACCGATGATAGATTTGTCGAGCTCGCGCAGATTGAACAACCGGAACAATTCACTCAGAGGAATTTGTACCCAAGTAACGTTTGAAGTGATGCACATATTTAACTTCCGCATAGATATAGTCTTTGGCGTTTTCATGTTTTATGTAACCCTTGTACCAATTTAGCGGACCTTTCATTTGTCGAGGTAGATCCTCTTCCTGCGCAGGCTCGATGAGAGGGCCATTCTTCACATATGAAAATACTACGTCCTTCATTGGCGCCTCATCAAGGCCTAACACCGCACGAAGAGTGATACCTAAGTCGGCCGCTTGTTTTCCGGCACTTTCTACAGTCAATCCATAAGCTGCCGCAGCTGCTATGATATCGGGGGCATCCGGACCGGCGGCTTGCACTATGAGCGGGGCGATCGATTGTTTACTTTGTTCCCCGAGCTGGGCAACTTCTTTCCCCCTTTCTAATTTTGACTCGGCCTCGTCCTTCAAGGCTTTCTTCTCCGCCAACTCTTTCCTGTTCTTGAACGCGAGTGCTTGCCTACGAAGTTCACGTAAATAGTCGTCGTGCAGATTCTTCGCGGCTTGGGACGGTGTGTTCAAAAATGACTTAGCCCACCGCTTTTCCTTGTCGAATATACTCGGCTTGGGCTCGCCCTCTATTTTCTTCCGGACGCTTGCCTTCCATTTCTCTAAATCAGCAGCCGCGCCCGCCTCGACTTCCTCGGCACTACTTTCCCAAGACCTCCCGGGAGAGGCTTCGGTGATACCTCCGGTACCTTTGTTTTCTTAGGTACGTAAGGGTCCGGGTTAATAACCCAGGACCGCTTCCGCTTCTTCGCCTCATGGGGGATTGGGGGCGGTACCGGTGTCCGATCACCCGCCGGACGAGGATCGGGGGCGGCGTCCGCCGACGTGAATGAGGTGTATTAGGTGAAGCACCACCGCCACCGTCACCGCCACCGCCACCGTCACCGCCACCGCCACCGCCACCGGTCACCGCCACCGCCACCACCACCACCGTACGGGGGTGGACTTGTTGGCGCCTCGCCCGGAAACTTGATAAATTTCTTCCCGCCATAGAATGAACCGGCGCTTGACATCTCCAAGTCTTTTCACCCCTTCGGGTGTAGCAATGTCAATGTCCAGGTCCTCAAACCCTTGGACTATCTCCTCCACCGTCACACGAGCATAGCCATCTTGAATGGGGTTGTTGTGGTGGAGTGCTCCAGGTGGTAAAGCACTGCCGATGGCTACCTTCATGGACATGTTCCCGATAGGATAATACAGATGACATGCTTTCATCTCCTTCAATGTGGTGCAGTACTAAATCATGGAAGATGTTCGATCAATGAGATCCAATTCAAATTATGTTGTTTGGGATTTATATTTTGTGTCTAACCAACAAAACAAAACAATTTTTAAGCTAATATGATGATTCAATTTTAGTTTTTTTTAAGTCCAATTTTAGTTTTTTTTAAGTCCAATTTTAGATTCAGATATGATGATTCAATTTTAGTTTTTTTTAAGTCCAATTTTAGTTAATTTTAATTTCGAAATTAACAAGAACTAAAACTAAAAAAAAAAGAAAAAAAATTTGGCCAAGGGTGCGCCGCGCGCGCGCGCGCCCGTACCGGCCGGCGCGCGCCTCTCCGGCCGGCGGCGCGCTCCCTTCCTTCTCGTGCGGCGCCGCCCCTTCCTCTCGTGCGGCGCCGCACCTTCCTCTCAGTGGCGCGGCGGCTGCGGCGACACGGCGGCGCGCGTTGGATTGGAGATCCTTACGGGCCGGGGCGGAGACGACGAGGGCGGCGCGGAGACGACGAGGGCGGCGCGGAGACGACGAGAGGGCGGCGCGGAGACGACGAGGGCGGCGCGGAGACGACGAGGGCGGCGCGGCGTCTCAGATCGATCAGAGGAAGAAGAACTGTGGCGCGGCGGTTCGCCGTGCGCGAATATATAGGGACCCCCCCTTTAGTCGCGGTTGGGGTCGCCAACCGCGACTAGAAGGTACTCTAGTCGCGGTTGGGGACCCCAACCGCGACTAAAGGTATTTTCGCCCGGCTTTTATTTTCCCGCGCGCAAGGACCTTTAGTCGCGGTTGGCCGTGCCAACCGCGACTAAAGCTCTTTTTGAAAATACTTTTCTTTTTTGAAAATCATATAATACATATAATATATCAAAAAAATCAGAAAAATAAAACTAATTCAATTCAAAATTTTAAAAATACAAATAATATATCAAAAAAATCAGAAAAAAAACTAATTCAATTCAAAATCTTAAAAATACAAATAATATATCAAAAAACTAAGAAAAATAAAACTAATTCAATTCAAAATGTTTAAAATACATATAATATATCAAAAAATTCATAAAAATAAAACTAATTCAATTCAAAATCTTAAAAATACAAATAATATATCAAAAAATTCATAAAAATAAAACTAATTCAATTCAAAATCTTAAAAATACAAATAATATATCAAAAAATTCATAAAAATAAAACTAATTCAATTCAAAATCTTAAAAATACAAATAATATATCAAAAAAATCAGAAAAATAAAACTAATTCAATTCAAAAATTTAAAAATACAAATTATCAAAAATTCATAAAAATAAAACTAATTCAATTCAAAAGTTCGTTGGCCCCCTCTTCCCGCCTCTTTCCGCCGACCCCCTCTTCCCTCCTCGTCTTCCCGCCATTTCTTCCCCGTCTTCCCGCCTCTTTCTTCCCGCCAATTGTTTCCCGCCAATTTCTTCCGGCCTCTTTCTTCCCGCCAATTTTTTCCCGCCAATTTCTTCCCGCCACTTTCTCCCCGCCTCTTTCTTCCCCGCCTCCCGTCTTCCCGCTCCCATTTTTCCCGCCATTTGTCACTACATATAGGTAGCCCGCCTTGGCCAGACATCACATCTCTACAATCTCTCATCACTCTCTCATGGCTTCCACCGCACCCACTCTAACCTACCAGCCAGGTGGAGGAGCTTTGCGCCTCGAACTACCCTTGCCCTCCGGGCTACCGCGTCCCTGCCGGCCGGAGCCTAAGCGCCGGCGGCGTGCCGGTCCCTCCCGTCCCTCGTGGTACCGCGCGCCGGCGGCCATCACGAACCACTACTACCTCGACCTCACGCCGGAGCAGCGGATGAATCCCCGCCGGCATCCCGATAACCAGCATACTTGGGACGCCTTCTTCATCAATCGGCGTGAGAGGGCGCTCGCCGGGTATGAGGAGGACTGGTCCGCCTCCCGGAAACTTCCACGAGGCCGGCCGTCGGCTATGGTGGTACGGCCGGACTCCGCGAGCGTCATGGACTACATCACGGCCGGCGATATCCCCCGCCCGCGCTACCCTCGCTCCGAGCCACGAGCGCCGCCCGACGACAGCGACGACAAGCAGCGACGATGACGCCGGCAACTTAGAAGGCGACGACTACCGGTACAATGGCGGCGGCTATGAAGACTACGAGTATGCATATTATACGCCTAGGCAGGAGTATGACTAAATCACTCCAAATTTCATGTATGTAGGAGTATGACTTAGTCACTCCAAATTTCCTATATGCAGGAGTATGACTTAGTCACTCCAAATTTCATGTATGCAGGAGTATGACTTAGTCACTCCAAATTTCATGTATCATCAGTGCTATCTCAAGTCAATTGAATCATTCGAAAATGGACACCAAACACATCACGGGTAATATAATTCACATGATTCATTCAACAAAGTTTGGTACAATAAATTATTACACATCATTTCTTCCCTTGTGTCCCTGCTTGCTTACGATTGTGCCGTATCCATGGAGCATCCTCATCATTTAACTTAATGCTTGGGTCGGTGTTCACTTTGAAGGGCGGAATTTCAGCAAACATATTATAATCTTCCGACATGTCCGTCTTGTCCTCCACTCCCACGATGTTTCTTTTCCCCGAAAGAACAATGTGGCGCTTTGGATCATCGCATGATGTACTGATCGTTTTCTTATCTTTCCGTTTCCTCGGTTTGCTACTCATGTCCTTCACATAGAAAACCCGAGCGACATCTTTCGCTAGGACGAATGGTTCGTCAAGGTAACCAAGATTGTTGAAATCCACCATTGTCATTCCGTATTGCTGGTCCACCTTTACCCCACCTCCTGTTAGCTTGAACCATTTGCACCGGAACAAAGGGACCCTAAAGGAGGGTCCATAGTCAAGTTCCCATATCTCCTCTATGTAACCATAATATGTGACCTTTTGCCCATTCTCGGTTGCTCGCATCAAAGCGGACACCACTGTTTTGGTTGGTGCTCTTTTTATCTTGGGCGATCGTGTAAAATGTATTCCCATTTATCTCGTACCCTTGGAAAGTCGTTATAGTCGAAGATGGTGTCTTGGCCAACATGTACAACTGATCTACAACCTTATTGTCACTCATTAAATGTTTTCTCAACCAACCGCCGAAAGTCTCCATGTGGGCCTTCCTAATCCGGGATTCAGGCTTCCTGTGGTTGTCCGAGCGTAAAATATTCTTGTGTTTCTCAAAGTACGGAGCCACCAAGCTGGAATTGGTCGAACCGTGTGGTGTGCTTCGACCGCAGAATGGCCGTCCATACATATCATTGATTTCCTTCCGATCGTGCCTTTTCCACTTAGTCTCCCCTCGTGCCGCGATTGAGGAAGACCAATCGGCTTAAGGTCGGGAACAAAGTCAACACAAAACTCAATTACCTCCTCATTTCCATAGCCCTTGGCGATGCTTCCTTCTGGCCTAGCACGGTTACGAACATATTTCTTTAATACTCCCATGAACCTCTCGAAGGGGAACATATTGTGTAGAAATACAGGACCGAGAATGGAAATCTCATCGACTAGGTGAACCAGGAGGTGCGTCATAATATTGAAGAAGGATGGCGGGAACACCAACTCGAAACTCGACAAGACATTGGATCACATCGTTCCGTAACCGTGGTAGAACTTCTGGATTGATTACCTTCCGAGAGATTGCATTGAGGAATGCACATAGCTTCACAATGGCTACTCGAACATTTTCCGGCAGAGCCCCTCAAAGCAATCGGAAGCAATTGCGTCATAATCACGTGGCGATCGTGAGACTTCGGGTTTTGGAACTTTTTCTCCGCCATGTTTATTATTCCCTTTATATTGGACGAGAATCCCGACGGGACCTTCATACCGCTCGAGCATTCAAAAAAGATGACCTTCTCTTCTTTGGTCGAGCGTAGCCGGCACGACCTTGAAACCGTTCCGGATGCGAGTCATCGTGGTCTTTCAAACTTTGCCGGTCCTCGCCGTGCTTCCTTTGTATCATTTGACTTCCCATACACGCCCAAGAATCTTAGGATGTTCACGCAAATATTCTTCGTAACGTGCATCACGTCGATTGCAGAGCGGACTTCTAGGACTTTCCAATATTCTAGCTCCCGAATATAGATTTCTTCTTCCACATGGCTACGTGCCCGTCGGCCTCCTTCGGAACCGATTGTCCGCCAGGACCCTTTCCAAAGATGACTTTCAAACCCTTGACCATATCAAATACCTCAACGACCAGCAGTGTTCCGGCAGCTTCGGCCGGTGATCCGCCTTTGCCGTTGTAATGCTTGCCTTTCTTTCTTACTCGGATGACCTTTCGGAAGAAATCGACGATGCCCAAGGTACACGTTCTTCTTACAATTTGGCAAATGTACACTTTCAGTCTCATGTAAGCAGTGCGTGCATGCATTGTATCCCTTATTTGACAAGTCCCGAAAGGTTACTAAGAGCAGGCCAATCGTTGATGGTTACGAAAAGCAACGCTCGTAGGTCAAATTCCTCTTCTTTGTGCTCATCCCACACACGGACACCTGTGTCTGCCCCACAGCTGTAAAAGTTCATCAACTAATGGCCTTAGGTACACATCGATGTCGTTGCCGGGTTGCTTCGGACCTTGGATGAGCACCGGCATCATAATGAACTTCCGCTTCATGCACAACCAAGGAGGAAGGTTGTAGATGCATAGAGTCACGGGCCGTGTGCTATGGCCGGAGCTCGCTCGCCAAAAGGATTCATGCCATCCGTACTTAGACCAAATCTTATGTTCCTTGCGTCAGCTCGCAAAATCTTTGAACTCTCTCGTCGATCTTTCTCCATTGCGTTCCATCTCGCGGGGTGTCTCAACTCCCCGTCCGACTTACGGTCCTCTTTGTGCCATCGCAACAACTTGGCATGCTCTTTGTTCCCGAACAGACGTTTCAACCGTGGTATTATAGGAGCATACCACATCACCTTGGCGGGAACCCTCTTCCCGGGTTTCGGCCCTCAACATCGTCACCAGGGTCATCGCCTCGATCTTATAACGCAATGCAAGTGCATACCGGGCATTCATTCAAATTCTCGTATTCACCGCGGTAGAGGATGCGATCGTTGATGCATGCATGTATCTTCGTAACCTCTAAACCTAGAGGGCAGACAACCTTCTTTGCTTCGTACGTAGTGGCGGGCAACTCGTTATTCTTTGGAAACATATTCTTCAACATTTTCAGCAAGTTTTCAAATGCCGAGTCAGCTACACCTGCCCGTGCCTTCCATCTCAGCGAAATCCAAGTGTGCAGCCCAGCTTTTTCGTACCATCATCGCATCCGGGGTACAGTGCCTTCCTGTGATCCTCTAACATGCGATCCAAATTCTCCCTCTCTTTTCAGTTTCGCAGCGTCTCCGTGCATCGAGCAATGGTCCCACCAAGATCATCAACGGGATCATCACGTGCCTCTTCTTCACCTTCCCCTTCACCTTCAGACATCCTCCATGAAAGTATCACCGAAATGAGAAAGATAGCTTTCATCATTGAAATCATCCCCTTCTTCATCTTCTTCCATTATAACCCCTCTTTCTCCATGCTTGGTCCAACAATTATAGCTTGGCATGAAACCGTGCCGAAGCGTGTGCATGTGAACATCTCTTGAGGAAGAGTAACCCTTCCGATTCTTACACTTAACACATGGACAGATAACAAAACCCCCTCGCTTGTTCGCATTAGCCACTACGAGGAAATCTTTCAAACCCGTCATCGAACTCGCCGGAGAGTCGGTTACCGTACATCCATTGCCGATTCATCCGCATTATTATAATATAAAATATATAATTAACCATCATGCATTTGTTAAACTAACTAGCTACAAACAATATAAATTAAACAATGAACTACACACACATGCATATTTTATCAATGACACGTCAAAGGTTCAAGTTGCTAACCGCGATCGAGGAGGAAAAAATAAATGAGAAAGCTCAAGTGTGACTCCAACACTTCATATCATGTTTGTTTCATGCTCTTGGGGCATTTCATCAAACACCTTATGTGCATAAGAGGAACCAAAAGCAAACCTAACACTCACTTGTGAAGTTTGTGAAGAGAATGGCTCCAAATGGCTAAGTGTTGGCTGCTGGATGGGTATATATAGGGAGGGGCTTTAGTCCCGGTTGGCCCAGCCAACCGCGACTAAAGGCCTTCGGGCACTCTTAGTCGCGGTTGGGCTGGCCAACCGCGACTAAAGCCCCCACGTGCACCAGCCTGGCCACCGTGCGCCCTGGGCCCAGGCCTTTGGTCGCGGTTCGCCACACGAACCGCGACTAAAGACCCCATTAGTCGCGGTTCCTTTACCTTCGCGACTTATGGGGCTTCCCGGAAGCCTGTTTTTCTACCAGTGGTGGCGTCTCAGGGTTCAAGCACCACACCAACGACCTCGGATAGCAAGACACCGCGCCGGCGAGGTATGCTCCGCCACCACCCCCACTCCCTACCCCAGCTCTGCTAGCAACACATACTACGCTCGAACTCGATTCTGATCGATTAGCTACTTCATGAGTTGAGTTTAAGGTTTCGTAATGCAATACCTTGGCTTTTTGCATATGATGGGTTCATCAAGAGCGACGCGTTTGTCAATTATCAATCTGCTTTGTTTGTGGAGCTCTTAATCTTCCTTCTTTCTTGGCAGTAATTATTATCTGTTTGAGAACTGCAGTTCTGCACCGGCTTATGAAGTGTTATTTTTGTTTCTAATGTGCACGACTCTGTATGTTTTAACTATAAGTTAGTTGTTAAAAAGCATGGTGATTGATTTCGATTGCAGAGATTACTGTGGAGAGGAAGTGCAAGAGCTAGCTATGGGAAACTCATGTGCTACTGGTGCCTGCAGTAAAGATTTTTTTTATTATTAGGCAATAATAATCCGAGCTGCTATATGTTGTGATATTTCGACTCAATGGAAGAAAAATGTTGTTGCAGGAGGAGCAAAGAAGGGATCCGACCTGGCACCTTCTTCCGCAAAAGGAGGATTAAACCAGGGATCCGACGTGCCACCTCCTCCCGAGGGAGACGGAGCAAACCAGGTATCCGACGAGGCACCTTCAACCGCGGTGCAGAATACCTACAAGTGGAGGATCGATGGTTTCTCCTCGCTTGTTGAGAAGGGAAAAGGACCGACCTACTCCAATGTGTTTCAGATGAAGAAGGGGCTCAACTGGTAGAACTATTAGCATGATGTTTCTTTTCATCAGCTATTATAACAGAGAGCTTGATGCATACAATGTTATGCACTTGTTTTTATCTGATTAATTAGTAATTAATATCCGGCAGTTCAGTAAAAGAAAGAAGTAACAGATTGAGAATTAGGCAGATGGGTATAACCCATCTCCAGGATCAGTAAGACCACCCTTGTAGAGAGAGTGGGACGCTTCTCCACCAATAGCAATCCTGTGCATCTCCTTGGTGCGTATTTGTATCTCCATAAGCGGCCTCGTCTTCCCAGGTTCACTTACATCGATTGGCACATAGTCTTTTCAGAAACCAATGAAGGGGCTGCCCACGCCAATCAGATCACAGAAGTCGAGCACCCACGGATTACCCCATCACCACTGATCTGAACCGTCCATTCCTTTCACATCCAACAGCCCACTAATTGCCCCATTGGCACTCATCAGAACCAAGTTTCCTCCACCCTCCCACTTTCTCTATATATATGAGTCTCTTCTCACTAGAGCCGCGTGCGAATTTCGCTGCGACTCGTGACTTTGGACTTTGGCGTGGGGTGGGTTTGGGTCTCTCTCTCCCTCTCTATCTTTCTCTCTCAGGGAGGTCTCCTCTCTCAAGCAGGTCTAGTGGCGCCATTATGTTTCCAGGAAGATGAAATTCTCATCTCTCTCACACAAGTGGGTTGATATTTCTTTTCCCCTCGGTTTGAGGAAGATGAAAGTCTCATCTCTCTCTCACAAGTGGGCTGATATTTCTTTTTCCCCTCGGTTTTTGTGGACTTAATTTCTCCTTGTTAGCCTTTTCTGTTAAGTGCCAACTCTCACCTCTATCTCATGTCTTGTTCGAGCACATCCGCTTTCACCCTCTACCTCATGTCTTGCCTAGCACATCCATGTTCAGTTCTGTTGCCAACCTTTTCTATCGAATTCTCCAGTCATGTGGGCCTCTAGCATCCCAGGGGAGGCTGCCGGTGGTGGTGACACCCTAGTATAGTCTTCATCGACTACAGCCTCCGACGCCACCAAAAACAAACTCAGAGAGCAGTTCGAATAGGCAAACTACAACCCATGTACACGCCTCAAACGTGATCCATTCTCAATCTCATCACAAAACTAGCGCATTATTCCATACCAAAGGCTGGCTCAAGTCCCAATCTAGATAGCTAGAAAAACAGGGATTCAAGCCAGATCATGAATGATCATATCAAGGAAAGAAAAGGACGTTTAAGATTTTCATTCAACAAGTAAAAATGCTTGGCATGACAATGTACATCACGAGATGATTCTCGCTAGATCAAAAAAGTAAAGCAAGCTTAGATCACTTTGCCAATTAAGGTTGACCAGGATAAGTTTCTCTTGGAAAAACTGAGAATTTTATCTGCTAAGAAAATACAAAAGGTAAACAAGACAGTCAAGCCAAGCATCAGAAAAAATTGGCCAGACCTCCCCTGTTTCGAGGACATCCACAGCACATAACAAAAATTGAGAAACAACTTTTCATATCTAAGCATTTTAAGACTAAACTAGATCAGCATAACCAGCACATCAAAGGCAAATCCAGCAGATCCATGGACGGCATCAAATAAGTTTCAGTTCTGGGACAAACTCTGATGGTTAACCAATAACAACACAACATGAATTACAAAAATTCCGCCGGATCTGATATCTCAGCCGGCAGGCGCGACCAAGGCTGCATCATGCATACAGATGGGTTTTCTTCTTCCAGCTTCCAAGAGGTGACAATGATGCAGCAGGCTGCTGCTGCTGCTACATGTGTACCAGCTTCTCTGCTAACCTGGATGTCCTCTTCCTGGCTATCCTTCAACAACAAGAACAAACACATGGTGTTGGTCAGCTCTAGATCAGTACATTTATTTAAGAAACGAAAGCATTTGCTGCAGCTAATGAACCGACACACATCCCGACCACAATTCGAGAAACAAAACAGTGAGAGTGCACAATGAGTGTCAAGCCAAAGTACATGGACATCATATCATAGTTCACAGAATAAATACTGGACAGTTCAATGAGTTCACTGGCTGTTGATGTCGCCGTAGGGGAGGGCCTGTTGGCGTATACATTACTGGACACATCATAGAACAACACATGCCTACATCTAGAGAACCAAAATCCATCCAATGAGTTTACTAGCTGCTGATGTCGCCGTAGGGGAGAACCTGTTGGCGTATACGTTACTTAATCCAGGTTTAAGAGGAGGAAATAGAAAGAAAACTGCTACCTTTTTTGGAAAGGGGAGGAGCTTGTGGTCGGTGGAGCAGTGAGGCCAACACGCCCAGGAGAGGGCGGGGACTTGCAAACCAGAGGAGGAGAGCTCACCCTGCTACGCCATGATCGTCGTCGTGGTGAGCCGCATCCCCTCCAACTAGCTTCCCCTGGTTGTGTCATCTAGTCATCCTCTTCAAAAGAAACATGATGTTCAGCTTTAGTGAAGATTTAACAAATATGGATAGATCAAAAACTGGCATAAAACAGTAACCAGATCAACGGAATGCACAATGATCAGTATGCACAACACATACAATGATCCATCACGACATAACAAATTATCCATTAGGTGCTTTGCGAAATTAAATTAAATTGATCTCACAAACATGGTACGCAAGCATCTTACACATAGCAAGGATTTAGACAGCAGCAAAACAAATATACAACGGTATAATTCACATGATTGCAAATTTGGTACAAAAGTAGCAAGGATTTAAGGCTCATTTACCCCCAGCCTATAAAGGAAAGACAAAAAGGAAACAGGTTCTAGCCAAGCCATGTGTGGCTATTTTCATCATTACAAAGAGAGACGAACCATATTCATATTCAGAATAGGAAAGCTGTGTGCATAACTGAACCGAAGCACATGTGTGAACTGAAGTGCAGAAGTGAACCGAACCCAATACAGCAAGTAAGCAGGCATTGACCCGTGAAAATTAAAACTAAACTCCAGATTACAACAAGAGAACCTTTCAGGTTTAGTTTTCAAGTTGGAATCTAACTAAACCTGTATGATGCCCAAAATGGTACAAAACTCGAATTTGCACAACCAGCCCAGCCACAAGGCTATGTAAGTCAACAGAAACACGCACAGCTGCACAATCGGCAAGCACCAAAAAATCCTCTGCTAGCTCAAAATAATTTTTCATGTAACGTACAGAGAGATTAGTATGAAAAGTTAACAGATATCAATTAGCTGAGATATCACTAACTTGCAGCAGCTTAAATACTCCTCTCTTTAGCAATAAACAACACCATTGAGCAGATATCGAGCATGTGCAACAACCATACATGCATATTGAACCCCTTGGTAGGGCTGGAGAATAAAAGCGAGATTACCTCAATGCGACGATAGTTGAGTGTCCCTCCTGGTGCTTGAGGCAGCCCCAGGTCAAGCTGCAGGTCCTCCCCTATGGCGACATCGGCAGCTGGTGAACTCATTGGACGGATGGTGCGGCGTCATGGTGGCCAGCAACAGCAGGTCAGGGAAGGCACCGGCAGCACATTTCCGAGCAACAGGAACTCAGGGAGGCCGGCGCGGCGTAACGGCGAGGTCCCGGATTTTGGGCCTAGGTGGACGCGGTGGGCAAGCATCTGCAAATGAAAAGCAAAGTGTGCTAGTATTTACAACGACAATATATCTATGATGAGTTGTATAACAAGCATAATTGTAGGCAAATTAACAATGGAAGGCAAGAGAGAGAGAGAGAGAGAGAGAGAGAGAGAGAGAGAAGCTACACTAGGAAATAGCACAGATTTAAATAGCATGTCATCAACCTAAAAACATCCAGGTACTCCTGGATTATTTGTTTATACAATTCATGTAATAAACAAACAAAGACAAAAGAGTGCATATTTTATCCACGACACGAGGATATCAACCTAGCTGCTGCTACAGCAACAACAATTAGCATAAAGCCGCCTTAGCAAGATTGTAAAGCCGTCAACTGATAAAGTATTGCATGCCCTTTACAGCCTGAAACATGGCTACACGATTTTTCAGTACGATTTCAACTGAAAATGTACAGCTATATCCTCGTGTGTCATATGGTCATGCACACAAACATGTTGCCATCTTCATCGAGATTCAGTAATGGGGTAGCATAACACAGAAGTAGAAGTAACGGCATGCTAGATAGATAGATCCAGGCAAGCTACTGAGCCTACGAGTAAATCAATCCTGGGGAAACAACCTAGGCTATAGCACGGCAGGAAGAGGGGGGAAAAGAGAGGACCTTCAGGTTGGTGAGTGTCGTGGTGGTCGGGATCGATCTTAGCGAGCTGCAGACGCCCAGCTGCAGCAGCTGAAGCGCGTGGCCTGTCCTTGCCGTGCCGGCGACCACACACTAGCAGGATCTTTGTAGGCCGGCCATCACTTCCATTTCTGCACGGGAACGAGCTTCAGCAAGATGGAATCGGGGAGAGTGGAGGAGATCGTGAGCTTACAATGGCTGGCGAGCTCGACGCGAAAGCCGTGGAGGAGTCCTGCTGCTGCTTCTGCTTGGGCCCTGACGTCGTCATGGCCGCCCAAGGCAGGTGCAGCTCCGTCTGGACGAGGGCCTCTCCTTGCTCCGGTCGGCGGCGTCGGCGAGTGCCAACACCGGGCGGAGCTCCTCGACGCCGGACCAGCAGCCGCTCCTCTAGGGTTTCGCGGTGGCGCGGGGACTGGGGGAGAAGGGGAAGGTGGTGTGGTAGGAGGCTAGGGCCTGGGGCGGCAAGGACGGCGAGGTGGCCGGCGGGAAGGAGGCGGCGGCGCGGGGACAGACCCGAGGAGAAAGGGGATTCGTGGCTGGGAATTTGGGAAAGGAGAGGAATTTGGGTAGGGATTTCGTTTTCGTCACGCGTTTCGTTTCATTCCAAACTTTTGCGCCAAAGCTCCCGCTCTTTCCAAATTTTCGCCTCGCAATTTGGAAATTTTTCGTTATGCTCCCGCTCATTCTAAATTTTCATAAGTTTCCCGCCGGATCCGTCTGTCGAGAGTAAGACCGCACCCCGCAAGGATAGATTCCGAAAAGAAACCTTGCTTCTCATTTCCTTTTCTCTCGACTTTGTCTTTGTAGTCTGAATTCTCCATGAAAAGCAAACACGCAACAAAAGACATCTTACTATGATATGTAAGCAAACAACACTGTGCAAAATTAAAACCATTCAGTTATTCCAAGCCTAAAGTTGATCCAAGATCGACCAACTGCATTGAAACCGGTGGTAATTAATTCACGAAACACTAATGTGAAATGATGCACTTAATGAACTTAATACATTTTAGAAACAAAACTTAAAGATGATGTAAAGCATAAGATCTAAAGAAACTTGTATATGTGGACTATTTTGGTCCCCTCAAAGTCCAACTTATTGTTTGCTAAAGGTGTTCATGGGTACAAAATATTGTTGTGGTATCCCCGTTGCTAAGTTGTGTGGTCGGTCAAGTACATTCTTCACGCATGCATTTAAAAAAACATGTTGGATTTTCCATCCTACTAGTAATTCGGCTGATCTTGCTCAGGTGGGAGGATGCGGTTATTTTTTTGATGCGGAACTGCGGACCACGAATATCACGCCTCGAGACCCGTCCCGGACGAAGCAACCGTCGCGCGCGTGACATAAAATAACATGAAAGGACGCGTCATGGGTTTGGATCTCAAAAAGCGCGAATTCGAGGCGACGACATTACTTGCCGCGTCGAAGCTTTGGTAGCGCGCGAAAGACGATGCGATGAGGACAACGATCGGCCTTTCTCGCTGACAAGTCAGGGCCACCAGCCGCGCGGGAAGTTTTCTCAATGTTTCCCGCGCTTTCATTTCCTCCGGACTCCCCGAGCGCTCCCCGGGGAGCGGGGATGACCTGGGCTCACCGGATGGATGAAAGCCCAAATCCGGGCGAAAACGAGGATCCGGGGGCGCGACTGGGCCGTTTTCGTCCATCCGGATGAAAAAAAAGTGATCCTGGGGCCTTCCCGGGGACATGGCTGGACATGCTATTAGCCCGCCAAGATCCATACACCCCGACCTATTGATGTCGGTCGCACCTACGAGCCCATCGACGACACATTCCTAAACAGAGTTCGTCCCCAGTGGAGAACCTAACAGTCCTATGCCCGAACTGTGACTGTTATAATACGGTTGTCGTCATGATACCAATACCACCGATATAATAATATACATTTACCATTTAATTTAAGAAACAAATTGGCCAAATTCAAACAGTTATAAGTTAATAACCCAAAAATACAGTTATCACAACGAAACTCCCGCTTTATAGTAGTGGAAACATTCACATATGTTTGAAAAAAAATGAGACCAATTTTATTCTCTTGCTACTTGCTTTGTTTTCAGTACAAATGAGCTAACCAAGCCTATTGTTTATGTCAAATTGTAAGCATAAAATACCAAGTCTCCTCTCTCTTGGGTAGGTCTAGTGGCGTCATTGCATTTCTAGGGAGATGGAAGTCTCCTCTCTCTCTATTTCTATCTCTCACAAGTGTGAGATTTTTTTTTTCCCGGACTTGCTCCTTGTTAGACTTTTGTATTCAATGTTGACTCTCTCCTCTATCTCACGTCTTTCCGAGCACAACCGCGTTCGGCCTCTGTCTCATGCCTCGCCTAGCACAACCTGTTTGACTCTGTTGCCAACCTTTTCTACCGAATTCTCTAGTCAAGCGTGTGGCTAGCCTCCGATGGATGTACGCCACGAAGGAGGCTGCCTCCGGTTACGTTCTACTGTAGTCTTCGTCAACCCAACCCCGGCTTCCGGCGCCAACACAAACAAACTTTGGGTGAGTGGGGGCAAGTTCGAATAGGCAAACTAGCTACTAGCCTACTAAAGGCTAGCTCACATCCCAATCTCAATAGCTAGACAAACGTGGATTCTCGCCAGATCATGGTTGATATCAAGGAAATACAAGGATGTTTAAGATTTTCATTCAACAAGTAAAAAAGCTTGGTTGGCGCCCTCAGTGCCTTGCTTTGTTCAAAAAAAAGGTAAAAAAGCTTGGCATGACAATGTACACCACGAGATGATTCTCGCCAGATCAAGAAATAAAGCAAGCTTAATCACTTTGACAATTAAGGTTCACCACAACCATAAGTTTCTCTTGGAAAATCTGAGAATTTTCTCTGCCAAGAGGACATTCGGACATTGTGAGAGACAGATCTGTGTGATGCTAAGAAAATACATAGTCACTAGTCAAGCCAACTAATCAGCAAAGGCATCAGAAAAATTGGTATGACCTACCCTGTTTCTGAGACACCCACAGCACACAGCAAAAGGCAAGAAACAAATTTGCATATCTAAGTATTTTAAGACTCAAACTCAACCAGCATAACCAGCACGTCATAGGCAAAGCCAGCAGATCAACACGTGGCATCAAATCAGTTCCAGTTCTGGGACAAACACTGATGGTTAACCATTACAACACAACATGAATTACAAAAATTCTCTCGGAGCTGGCAGGCACGACCAAGGCTGCAGCATGCAGATCTGTTTTCTTCTTCCAGCTTCCGACAAGTGACAATGATGCAGCAGGTTATTGCTGCTAGATGTGTGCCAGCTTCTCTGCTAACCTGGATATCCTTCAACAAAAACAAACACATGGTGTTGGTCAGCTATAGATCAGTAGATTTATTTGAGAAACGAAAGCATCTGCTTCAGCTAATTAACCAATGCAACTTTAAATCAAGCAATGGTGTACAATTTTTCACCATGACATTGTTACTTTACTAGCACATCCCGACCAAAATTAGGGAAACAAAACAGTGAGAGTGCACAATGAATGTCAAGCCAAAGTAGATGCACAGCATATCATAGTTCACAGAATAAATACTGAACATTTATAACAAACAACACATGCCTACATCTAGAGTACACTAGCTACTGATGTCGCCGTAGGGGAGGACCTCTTGGCGTATACATTACTGAATCAAGGTTTAAGAGAGGAAGAAGAGGAGCTTGTAGTCAGATCAAGAAACCAGGTGACATCTAGACTGATGGGACATCTAGACTGGCAGCGAGGCCGATGCCCAGGAGAGGTCGGGGACTTGCAAACCGGAGGAGGAGGAGGGCTCACCCTATTACGCCATGATCGCCATCGTGGTGAGCCACATCCCCTCCAACCAGCTTTCCCTGGCTGTGTCATCTAGTCATCCTCTTCAAAAGAAACATGATGGCCAGCTTTAGTGAAGATTTAACAAATATGGATAGATCAAGAAACTGGCATAAAACAGTAACCAGATCAACAGAATGCACAATGATGCACATACAATGATCCATCACGACATAACAAATTATCCATTATATGCTTTGCGAAATTAAATTAAATTGATCTCACCAACATGGTATACAAGCATCTTACACATAGCAAGGATTTAGACAGCAGCAAAACAAATATACAACGGTATATTTCACATGACTGCAAATTTGGTACAAAAATATCAAGGATTTAAGGCTCATTTACCCCCAGCCTATACATGAAAGATAAAAAGGAATCAGGTTGTAGCCAAGCCATCTGTGGCTATTTTCATTATTACAAAGAGAGAAGAACCACATTCATATTCAGCATAGGAAAACTGTGTGCATAAAAGAACCGAAGCACATGTGTGAAATGAAGTGCAGAAGTGAACCGAACCCAATACAACAAGTAAGCAGGCATTGAACCCTGAAAATTAAAACTAAACTCCAGATTACAATAAGACAACCTTTCAGGTTTAGTTTTCATGTTGGAATCCAACTAAGCCTGTATGATGTGCAAAATGTTACAGAACTCGAATTTGCACAACCAGATCAGCCACAATGCTATGTAAATCAACAGGAACACGCACAGCTGCACATTCAGCAAGCACCAAAAAATCCTCTGCTAGCTCAAAATATTTTTCCATGTAACGTACAGAGATTAGTATGAAAAGTAAACAGAATGCCAATTAGCTGAGATATCACTAACTTGCAGCAGCTTAAATCCTCCTATCTTTAGCAATAAACCACACCATTGAGCACATATCAAGCATGTGCAACAACCATACATGCATATTGAACCACTAGGTATGGGTTGAAGAATAAAAGCAAGATTACCTCAGTGCGACGGTAGTTGAGTGTCCCTCCTCGTGCTTGCGGGCGAGCTGCAGGTCCTCCCCTACGGCGACATCAGTAGTTGGTGAACTCATCGGACAGATGTTGCGGCGTCACGTGGCCAGAGGCAGCAGGTCGGGGAAGGCACCGGCAGCACGTCTCCGAGCAGCATGAACTCAGGGAGGCCGGCACTGCATAACGGCGAGGTCCCAGATTTTCGGCCAAGGTGGACACAGTGGGCAAGCATCTGCAGATAAGAAACACAAGAATTAGAAGCATCCTTTACAAGTATACTAGAAAATCAAAGTGTGCTAGTATATACAAAGACAGTATATATATATGATGAGTTGTATAACAAGCACAATTGAAGGCAAATTAACAATGGAAGGCACGAGAGAGAGAGAGAGAGAGAGAGAGAGAGAGAGAGAGAGAGAGAGATGCTACAGTAGGAAATAGCACAAATTTAAATAGCATGTCATCAACCTAAAAACATCCAGGGTACTCCTGGATTATTTGTTTATGCAATTCATGTAATAAACAAACAAAGACAAGAGTGTGCAGATTTTATCCACGACACAAGGATATCAACCTAGCTGCTGCTACAGCAACAACAATTAGCACAAAGCCTTAGGAAGATTGTAAAACCGTCAATTGATAAAGTATTGCATGCCCTTTACAGCCTGAAACATGGCTACATGATTTTTCAGTACAATTTCAACTGAAAATGTTACCATCTTCATCAAGATTCAATAATGGGGTAGCACGTTACAAAAGTAAAAGTAACAGCAAGCTAGATAGATAGATCGGGGCGAGCTACTGAGCCAGCCTACGAGTAAATCAATCCTGGGGAAACAACCTAGGCTATAGCACGGCAGGAAGAGGGGGGAAAAGAGAGGACCTTCAGGTTGGTGGGTGTCGTGGTGGTCGGGATCGATCTTGGCGAGCCGGAGACGCCCAGCTGCAGCAGCTCAAGCGCGCTGTCCTTGCAGTGCCGGCGACCACACACAATCAGGAGTTGGGTAGACCAGCCATCACCTCCTTTTCTGCACGAGAACTAGCTTCAGCAAGATGGAATCGAGGTGTGGAGGAGGGGAGTGGAGGAGAACATGAGCTTACAATGGCTGGCGAGCTTGACGTGGACGCCGTGGAGGAGTCCTGCTGCTGCTTCTGCTTGGGCCCTGACGTCGTCATGGACGCCCAAGGCAGGTGCAGCTCCGACTGGACGAGGGCCTCTCCTTGCTCCGGTCGGCGGCGTCGGCGAGTGCCAGCACCGGGCGGAGTTCCTCGACGCCGGACCAGCAGCCGCTCATCTAGGGTTTCGCGGTGGCGCGGGGAGGCAAGGGAGGCGCGGGGACTGGGGGAGAAGGGGAAGGTGGTGCGGTAGGAGGCTAGGGCTTGGGGAAGGACGGCGAGGTGGCCGGCGGGAAGGAGGCGGCGGCGCGGGGAGAAAGGGGATTCGTGGCTGGGAATTTGGGAAAGGAGAGGAATTTGGGTAGGGATTTCTTTTTGGTCACGCGTTTCGTTTCATTCCAAACTTTTGCGCCAAAGCTCCCGCTCTTTCCAAATTTTCGCCCCGCAATTTGGAAATTGTCCCGCTCATTCTAAATTTTCAGTAGTTTCCCGCCGGATCCGTCTATCGAGAGTAGGACTGCTCGTTGGTGCCCCTTTCCCGCAAGCATAGATTCCGAAAAGAACTCCTTTCCTTTTCTCTGTCGACTTTGTATTTCTACTCTGAATTGCCCATGAAAAGCAAACACGGAACAAAAGACATCTTACTATGATATGTAGGCAAACAACACTGTGCAAAATTGACACCATTCAGTTATTACAAGCCTAAGAGCATCTCCACCGGCGCCCCCGATAGCTTTTTGGGGGCCGGGAGCGAAAATGGGCTCGCACCGGCGCGCCCCAAACGGCGCCGGCCAATTTTCGAGCCCAATAGAATCGCCGACAGCCCCGTGCCGGCCCCTTCGCGAAGGGCGTGAATCGGGCGCGCCGGCGCCTTGCGAGGATGAATTTTTTGGGCGTGGGTGCCGCCTGTCAGTGACGCCAGGGCGCCGCGCGGGATATTTTACCGCCATGACGCCTGGCCGGAAACTCTCCCGCCACGGTGCCGCGCGGGAAAGTCTCCCGCCACGACCCCACGCGGGATGTTTCCCGCCTCGCCGGCGATCTATATTATCCCTCCTCCCCCTCCATTGCTGCAAAAACCCTAGAAAAAAGCACAATGTGGGATTCGTGGGACGAGGCGGTGCTAGAGGCGGCCGTAGAAGTGTTGGAGGCGGACCCGCAGCTCGCAGAGTACGAGGCGTGGGAGGAGGCGGCGCTAGCGACGACAGTAGATGCCTACAACGCGGGCGAGCGGCAGCTCCAGGAGGCGGAGCGACGGGAGCGGAGGGAGCGCAGGGAGGCGCGGCGGGAGGCGGAGTGACGGTGCCATGAGGAGGAGAATCGGGTGGCGCTCGAGGACGCGGAGCGGCTGGAGTTCCTGGAGGCGCGGCGGCGGCGGGAGGCACGGCGGCAGATGGGGTGGGAGGAGCTTGCGCTGCGGCGGTTGCAGCGGGAGGAGACGCAACGTCAGGATGAAGACTACGAGGCGCGTCGTTTGGCGGAGATGCAGCTCCGGCTACAGAGGCAGGAGTTGGATCACCATCGGCGGTGGGAGAAGCTGGAGCAGCAGCTGCGTCAGGAGGCGGTGGCCGCAGATAGAGCCGCCTACTTGACGTTCGTGGCGGAGAGAGCTGCGGGGGATCAACGACGGAGGAACAGGGTAGAGAGCACCGGAGAGAGCTCCGGTCGATCGTCCACCTCCACAGAGCCGGGTGGCCACTAGGTAGTAGGCTAGAGATAAGCTGATTTCAAATGTCATCCAAGATTGAGGAGTGAATAATGTTTTACTCGGATTTGACCGAAAATATTATTCATTCCTCGATCTTGAATGACATTAAAATGAAACTCTAAGCATAATATGTAGTTTGTGTAAAAAACTTCTATCGGGGCCGCCGTTTTGGGGGCACCGGTGTTGGAGCAGCGTCCCCAAATAGAGGATGATGTGCTGGTGTCCCCCAAACGAAGGTGTCAGTGCCCCTGCCGG
The DNA here is from genome assembly GCF_022539505.1 of Lolium rigidum. Classification (NCBI taxonomy): domain Eukaryota; kingdom Viridiplantae; phylum Streptophyta; class Magnoliopsida; order Poales; family Poaceae; genus Lolium; species Lolium rigidum. Next base: position 74,514,913 of record NC_061511.1, on the reverse strand, counting down.
CACCTATTTGGGGCTGCCGGTGGAGATGCTCTAAAGTTGATCCAAGATCGACCAACTGTATTGAAACCGGTGATAATTAATTCACGAAACACTAATGCGAAATGATGCACTTAATGAACTTAATACATTTTAGAAACAAAACTTATAGATGGTGTAAAGCATAAGATCTAAAGAAACTTGTATATGTGGACTATGTTGGTCTCCTCAAAGTCCAACTTATTATTTCCTAAAGGTGTATATGGGTACAAAACATTGTTGTGGTATCCCCGTTGCTAAGTTGTGTGGCCGGTCAAGTACATTCTTTACCCATGCATTTTTAAAAAACATCCCGTTATTAATGGATTTTCCATCACTTGATCTAAAAAAAAATGGATTTTCCATCCTACTACTCTTATGTAAAATTCGGCTGATCTCGCTCAGGTGTGAGGATGCGGTTATTTTTTGGTGCGGAACTCACGAATGTCACGCCTCGAGACCCGTCCTGGGCGAAGCAACCGTTGCGCGCAAGGCTTAGAATCTCCTTTCATAAAATAACACTGGATCTCAAGAAGCTCGGTTGCTCATTTTAACATGATTTCTTTTACATTTACATCACAATTATTACTAAATTCTCTAACTTGCTTCCTTCCCACTTGTCCAACCTACTCCTCGAACAACGATATCTTTTATCCACATTAAGAAAAACACGAGGGTGCAAGAGTGAGTATGATAGACCATACTCATCAAGTATATACAACAAAATAATGAACAATCAACGGATTAGTTGGAATCAAACGGATATCAACGGATTTAATTGGAACTGCATTCACGAAAATGAATACAATAACTAATATAATATAAACAGACATGGGAATGATTGGCATCACACGTGACAACAAGCTTCCAAACTTAGGAGTCAGAGTGTTGAAATTCCACACTTTTACACTAGGTGTACTCCAACGTCGGCTCCAAGAGTGAATTGGAATAAAAAGAAGTGATTGTTAGCCCGCCAAGATCCATACACCATGACCTATTGATGTTGGTCGCCCCTACAAACCCATCGACGACACATTCCTGAACATAGTTCGTCCCCAGTGGAGAACCAAACAGTCCTATGCCCGAACTATGAACATAGTTCGTCCCCAGCGGAGCTCAGAAGAAAGTAGAAACTGCCTGGCCATGCTGAGATTGTAGTAGGCACTCGCGAGGACTATGACATGACCGGTACCGATATCTGTTCAAGAAGTCAGTACTTATGCGTTACTAAACAAAGTGAAATCCATCAGTATAGAAAATGCTACCGATGTTGTAGCAAACCCACCCTAAGTGGCGTGGATTAGACACGCCACCGGTGTCTCGTTAGTGGTATTTGAAATACCGGTGGCATGCCAAAGACCACCGGTATCAAATATTTCGGTGAAGTGTTCATAAGGTGACACGCGAACAAATAATTTCTGGACATAAAATAATGGTGTTATTACTGAAGTGGCGGTGATGAATCAACATGAGGCTCCGGGGGAAGCGACACAGACGGGGCGACTACACAGGCCGCGGGAGGCGGAGGCACGGAGAGAGGTCCGTGAAGAGGAGGAGGTGGTCGCGAGCTGGGGAGAGGACCAAGGGGGTGCATGTGGAGTGGGCCACGAGGCAGCGGTGCATGGACTAGAGTGGATGGTTGGGAGAGAGAGAGAGACTGCATGGAGGAGAGGTGCGGGGGCGTGCTTAGAGCGGATGGCGTGCATGCCGGTGGGCTAGGGTGTTGCTCAGGCCGGTATAGTGCACCTGGTGGCGTGGCCCAACTGCTACGTCACCAGGGCTAGGCCGCGATCCATTTTTATTTTTTAAAATTTGTTTAAATTTTCTCGGTGGCGCGTAAAAAAGTCACGCCATGGGTTAGAAAATTTTAACGGCGTGAAAGAATCCACTCTAGTAATTTCCTCACACCGGGTGGCCAAGTGGGGCCCACACATGGTTGTCATGGTTCTAGTTCATACATGCCATTGGTAGGTCAATACCGGTGGCGCACCGAACGAGGCAACACCACTGATATTACATGTGGACCGGAGAGGACTTGCCATGCCACCGACATGCTGACCCTTATAAGCAATTTCCTACTAGCGTGGGATTTTTCCGTCCAAAATAACAATTCTTTATGCGATTGATTGAAAGCCAATACACAAATGTGAATGACACTTCATGAAGAGTACTGGGACATGAAATCACACGAGGAAGGGTCGACAACCCTTTCTCGTTTTCATAGTCACTTTGAATCACCACTTTTCGATGAAAAGCTAGGGTCGCGGGGCCCTCCAAATAGGGGGTACATGAAATCACGCGTCGACGGGTCGAAAATAGTTCCCCCCTGGGAATGTCTCATAATATAGGTATGTAAAGGTGGGCTAAATAGTAAAAGTCACTCGCTTCACAAAACAGGCTATCCCGAAGAAGATTATAGATTTGTTTAGCAAAACTACCACTTCGACAAAAATGACCCAAGTCTTGTAAAAACTCGGACTCTTTTTGGTTTGGTCTTGTTCATATGACCTATTATAACATAAAAAGAGTAAAATCACATGGAATCACCACTTTTAAGGAAAATATGTGGGGTAGACGTTGAGGGGACTACTAGATAGAGGGATAGAGGGGCGCTTTTTTTTTGCGAAATGGAGGTTTTACCCCAGCCTCTGCATCCAAAGGATGCACATAACTTTTTTTTATTAGATTAGTCAATAAAGCCTTTCAAGAGGTGTCGTCTACATTTGAACCACAAGTGGCACCCCATCTCCTCCCGCACCCGCGCGGCGGCGCCGCGCCGGGCGGCCCCTCCAGCGACTCCCCTCCTCCCGTCGCCGCTGCCGGAGGCGCCGCCGGGAAAAGCCCTGGAGGCGTGGCGGCGGCGGTGGACTTCCTCAGCCACGACATCCGTGGGGGCGCGGGTTCGCGTCTCCGGCGGCGGCGATCCGCATCGGGCTGTCGGCAGCGGTGCCAAGGAGCGGCGGCGAGCAGAGGAGGGAGAGGATCTCCATCGTTTGGCGGGCGGTGGCGGTGGCGGTGCCGGTGGTTCGGGTCCGATCTTGGTCTTGACGGGCTCGGGTGGGCTGCGATCGTACTGCTACGGTCACAACGATGTCGGCTTCGTGCATGTTTCTGGGTTCGTTCCGAGGCACGAGGATGCCATGGGCGGCTGTCCTTGGCATGGTGGTGGCGGCCTCCTCCTTCGCTGGAGGTGGTCGGCTGGTTGATGGGGTGGCGGATCATGAGATCCGTCTGCTCCGACGATGAAGATCTAGTCGACGACGAGCTAGCGGTGAAGGGGCCACTGGTGAAAACCGCGCCTTGACTTTGTTCTTAGTGGATGTTGGCGGCGGCTATTGGCGTCGTTCCCTTGCGAAGGCATCATCTTTGCTGGCCTCTATGATGGCTCTTGCCGAGTTGGGGACTAGCGGCTGTCGGTGAAAACCATGCCACGATTGGCGGGCGATGGCGGCGTTAAGCGTCGCTTCCTTCTTAAAGGCATCGTCGTCGCAGTCTGCGGCTACTCACTCGTGGTGCTCCGGGGGAAACCCTAGATCCAGGTCTCCCAGATCGGATGATGACGTCGCTTCATGTGTCGTTCTACCTCTTGGGGCATAATTTTTGGAGCAGCGGCTGGATGGAGGTGGATCTTGGTGGAGTGGTGTTCATCTACCACGTTGACGTCGATGATTCTCGGCGGCGTGGAGTTGCAGGTTATCGAAGACGGGCACGGACTATTGGACGCGTGCAGGATGGTGGAGCTATCTGGCGTCATGGTGACATCGACGGCAGGTCTGGCAAGGTCAATGCGGTGATCCATCTTGAAGATGGGTGCGAGGAAGACGGCGATAGCGATTTCTGCGGCGTGTGTACTGACGTGCGCTCAGGGTCCGCTTGACTGGTTGTGCTTCTCACCCGCCAATGGGCGGCTCGGGAAGGCATTCAGTTTTAGATGATGTGTGTTGGTCTATTGTAAGGGTAATGACCCTGTTCATGGTCACCCCCTTCATCTCTCTTGTAGGCATAGCGAGTTGTCGCTGGACATGTGGCTTCGAGTTGATCTTTGTATCTCCCTCGTAAGGCTTTGCGAATAATTTAATAAACAAAAGATGTGTGCATCCTTTGGATGCAGAGGTTGGGGCGATGCTCCCATTTCGAAAAATGAAGCCTTTCAAGAGAGATACAAAGATCAACTCGAAGCCACCATCTTAGCAACATCTCTACACCTATTGATGAAGGGGGTGATCCTGAATAGGGCTAGTGCCCTGACATCACACCAACACACATCATCTAAAAAAATGAAAGCATCACAAACCTCGAATTGGCGAGTAAGGAGCACGTACAAACGGTCTAGCATACCCTCAGCACGCACTAGTGTACACGCCGTAGAGGTTGCTACCTCCGTCTTCCGTGAACCCATCTCTAAGAGAGATAAATATATATGCATTGACCTTTCTAGGCCTTTCGTCAACACCTCCATGGTGCCAAATGACGCCACCGTCCTTTGCAATTCCATCATCCCACGACCGTCACCGAGACCCCGCTGCACAATGCCATCGAGACTCGTCGTCGTAGATGGTATATGACACGCCGCGCTCCACCTTGGCCCCCACACGAGAAACAGGAGGAGACTGATGTCGAGCCACCAAGCCATACACATGTCCGTTCAGCTGATGAATGTCTCCAAATATGATGCCCCCACTGGGGGTTACGACGCATACGTCGCCACCATCCGATCCAGGAGCCCCCACCATGCCTCCAGCGAGGGCCACAACGCAATGGTGGCCTTCCCCAGATGTAAGGTTTCCCCCATAAGCAATGGAGCGAGAGACGCATCCACCGAGGAAGGTCTCACCCACGGGCGCCATCGTCGATCGTGGCATCCTCATCCACTTTAGCAGTTTTACCATCGTCTCCCCCTCAACATTGAAGGTGGAGGAGGCCACACCGCTACGTGAACGATGCCATGGCCACACACACGCTGTCCCGAGGTGCTCGCTCAAGATCCTTCATCGAATTTGCGCCTCCGAGCCACATCGGAGGGACATCCCACCGCCACCATCATTCCCCCACACGAGCTTTACCCCGTTGGGATCCGGTGACGGCGGGAGGGGAGATGGGGAGGGCAGTGGATAGGGTTAGGGAGGGGAAGGGAGGAGAGGTTGGGTGGATAGAGGGGCACTTACATGGTATTTATTTTATAAGTTATGCATGATACTTCATTAAATCTATTATTACGCCATGCATGAATAGTTATATCTATTATTTTATGTAATTTTCAATTGATAAGCTTTATTATCACAATGATAAACCCATGATGTGCCAATGTGGATGACTATTATTTCATGTACATGGACCGTCATAATAATATATTGATGTCATGTACTCCCTCTTAGTCACCACTAATGCGGCCCGCTCACCTGTATCTTCTTCCCTTTCCACCAATTTTACCATATTTGACCCGTCTCTCTCCTACAGGAGTGTTGCTCCGGTGCTCCCCCCTAAACGTAGTTAAAAGGTTATAGTTGGTTTTTTTCCTATGTTATGTCCGCTGAAACCCATATTCAACACATGTATACCTGTCTATATTGATACGGTATGTGTACATGGCGAAAAAAAATATAGATGTCACGTGAGCAAGATCTTTATAGGACCTTTCTATTTCGATACACGCGCGTGACCGTAGATACGTAAAAAACGAGGTACAACACAACGCGGGCCATACGGGCCTGTACAGGGGTTTACGGATGGTGGGCCTACATTGAAATTATGACCGTGCCTTGGCTTACGAATAGGTATGTGAAGATCTCCATCGTAGTTATATTTGACGCGCCTAGAATTCTTCCAGGGGAGGAGCACCGGAGCAGAAGTGCTCCTATAGAACCTTCCACTAGTCTGTACTATCTCTTCCGAAAGTCTCCCATTGTCGATGTGGCCTCCCGTCACCTCACAAAATCTTCCTCCCTCCCACTGATCACCAATTCACCACCGACAAACTCCAAACCTACCCCTCCTCCGGTGAGCCTTCGACAATTTTATGTCCTTAATGGAGCTCTTAGAGTCTAGCATTTTAGGTCGAGGGTTTCTCAAGGCATCATCTCGATTCGTGGTCCCTTTTATTACGGAAGACTAGATATTGCCTTTCTACTAGTGACATGGAAATAATGTCGATAAATGTTGCGCAGTCTCGACTCCGCATGTCCTCCACATCCTCATGCCTCGGTTGCTCCCGTTAAGATTTCTGCGCCTATCCGTGTTATCCCCAGACATGTCATGCCTTGATGGAATTTTTCAACGGACTCTATTTCGGAAACAGTGCCTGAGAATTTATACCTACTTGACAAGTGCGATGGTGTGTGCATATATATGACACGGGTGCAAGTCTGTGACACCGCGTAACACATATGGAGATGCTACTACATGCAGTGACGGATCCAAGGCCCGGCGAGCCTAGGAAGTTGCCTGGACTTTGCCGGTGAAAGATTCACTAATTTAACTACATCACCACAGTTTTCATTGTCTTGTTTTCCTGGTAATCACTTGCTAATGCCACAACTCCTGGATCTTGCCCAGGCTCCAAGAGTGAACTAGCTCCGCCATTGACTACATGCATTCACACGCGTCACATGACTGGTAGGTTTATGTACCATGGTCAAAACATATGAAAAGTAGGTTTATGCCATGTTTATTTGGTTTTAGATGGCACAATGCTCATTTTGGGCCGAGCGGGAAACGAAAATTCATCCATCAATACTAGTGTTAGGAAGAAAAGACACGTGAGAAGTGAGTCGTTGGATCTAAACGAATTGGTTGATCCGGGGCATATGCCACGGATCGATGACGTGGCCTGGAAAGATGGCCAGGCGGGAGACAAAATGGGAGTACAGAAAGCGCAAATTATTTTGTGGCCGATAGGCGGGAGACGAAATGCGAGCACGACAGGCGCGAATTATTTTGAGCCTGATTGGCGCGAGACGAAATTTGAGTCCAGCAAACCAAACAAAAACAAAGCGACCAAAGTCGCATCACGCCAAATCCACCTTCCCCCACCCACAGCTGCATTCTCCTCCATCCAGAGTCCAGACCCTTTCCTCAACCTCCGCCGCCGGCCTAGATCCCGGCCATCTCCGGCCACTCCCTTCCCCGCCGACAACCGCCTCATTACCACCTCCTTCCTCTCTCCAATCCACCGACTGGAACCACCAAATCGAACCCAAACACAAACCCTAGCCTAGAATCCCGGCTGTAGAAAGCTTCGATCTTTCCTCCATGGCGGGCTGCGGCGCGACAGTGGATGGTGGCCAGGCGACACGGCATCTGGCTTCACCGCGCGGGCAGATGCTGCCGGCCAGCAAACCCCGGCCTTCACCAACGCTGGCGACCTCGGGGACTGCACGGGCGTCGGCAACCACGTAGCGTTGCTCCAGCGCCTGCCGGCCATCCTCCAGGATGAGCACCTGCAGGATATCGACGCCGGCGGCCTCTATCTTGCACCACCAGGTCGACCCGCCGATGGTTGCCCTCGCCGGCATCTTGTGGCCGGCCTAGCCACGACGAGGTGCCGCTCCTGCCGCCGGGCACGTCCCTGGCCTCGCCGCTGCCGTCTACGACCACGCCATGCTGCTGCATCCACCTCACTGACCTCTAGCAGCCTAGCTGATGGTGAGGTCCTCTGCTCCAAGTATTTTGCTGAAAAATCTTTCTTTCATACCTGTTGTGTGTAGCAGTAGTGAAATATTGCTTGAATGGATGGAAAGGGGTGTGTGCATAGGCAGTAGGTGTTCAGAAACCGTTGATGGTCTCGTATTGTTTGATTTAATTGCTGCTTATGTGCATAGACGGTGCTAGACAGTACTAATAACATGTCCGTTTTCAGGTTCAGAGCGCATCCGAGGAGTTGCAGCGAAGCAGGGGGTACGGGGAGGTGACCTCTGATGGGGTAACATGTGGAGACATGGTGGTGAACATCATCGACGACTTCCGCTGAGGCCCTCCGGTGGCTGCGGATCATTTCTGCAATTGTGAGGTATGAACCCCTCTCTGCTCGGTCTGTTTCAAGTGCTATTGTGGTTGTTACTGCTACTTAATTCATGTGTTGTTGGCACATGCTTTTCTTTTCTTTTGCAAAGCAAGGAGTAGAACAGCAGCCAGTAAGATGAGATCCATTTGCTGTTGTATATCTGGATGCCAGATGAGTTGGTCTTGTGTGAATTTCTCGCTGTATTTGCCGTTGTGTTGTCAATGTGGATGCCCGAGAATTTATCGGAGGCCATGCCGGATTTTTTCTTGACCTGATGCAGTTGATCTATTAGCTGAAGTGTGTGTTGGCTATTGTGTGTTTGTTTTTTCTTAAACACTACTACCAGAGGTGATCTAGTTAGGTAGGAATCAAGAGATGTACATGTTCTGTAGCTATGATGCCTACGGTTTACTCACTGGATTGTGGTAGTATGTGAAACTTTCAGGGAACATCAAAATTAACCTCCAGTTTGCACAAATTGATCTGTACTGCTAATGAACAAATGAAAAACTTGATGAGAAAATCATGTCACATGAGTTCAGTTTTTAGTTTGATTCCTAGTTTCACTATGTCCACTTGCTTTTAATTCGCAGCCTTCTCCTCCTCGTTGGATGTATGAATAGTTTGCTCTGAAATTGCTATGATCATTCATGTAGTATTTACTTGTTCAAAATCCTGTGGTATTCAGTTTCGCTAAATCTGTTGTAGAGATAACGGGCATGTTTTCCTCTTGTGCAAGGGTATCGAGGAGGAGAAGATTGCAGCCATGGTAGCTGGAATGTAGCTGGATGCATTGCTTGTTTGTGTACATGTTTAAGGTGAGGCTGTGCTTCTTCCCTAGCTTTGCGTGGACTCTGATGTTTGGAATGTTAAAACTGGAGCTGGAGTAGTTAGTATTTGAAATATTGTGTATAATGTTGGTGGTTGTAATTTTTGGGGACTAGATCTCCATTTATGTGTGTAGCCGTTTATCATGATGTATCTGATTGTTGTGTGCGTGTATGTAGCCGTTTATCATGATTAGTACTTCCATCCGGTTCTATTTAATCGATTCAAATTTAGTACTATAAAACTGTATTAAATTCGGGTCAATTAAAAGGGACTTGAGGGGAGTACTAGTTTAGCGAGCGAGTGGAGAAACGAACCAGCGTGCAGCCCCGCTGGTGGTTGCCCTCGCCGCCATCCTGTGGCCGGCCTAGCCACGACGAGCTGCCGCTCCTGCCGCCGGGTACGTCCCTGGCCTCGCCGCTGCCGTCTACGACCACGCCATGCTGCTGCATCCACCTCACTAACCTCTAGCTGCTGGTGAGGTCCTCTACTGCAAGTATTTTGCTGAAAATTCGTTCTTTCATAACTGTTGAGTGTGTAGCAGTAGGGAAATATTGCTTGCATGAATGGAAATTGGTGTGTGCATAGGCAGTGGGTGCATAGGAAGTTGCATAGACAGTGCTAACAACTCTATGAATTGCTGCTTATGGCGGGACAGTACTAATAACCTGTACGTTTTCAGGTTGAGAGCACATCCGAGGAGTTGCAGTGAATCGGGGGTACAGGGAGGTGGCCTCTGAGGGCAAACATGTGGAGACATGGTGGTGAACATCATCGGCGGCTTCCGCTGAGGCCATCCGGTGGCTGCGGATCACTTCTGCAATTGTGAGGTATGAACCCCTCTCTCCTTGGTCTGTTTCAAGTGCTATTGTGGTTGTTACTGCAACCTAATTCATGTGTTGGTGACACATGATTTTCTTTTCTTTTGCAATGCAAGGAGTAGAACGGCAGCCAGTAAGATGAGATTCATTTGCTGTTGTATATCTGGATGCCAGATGAGTTGGTCTTGTGAATTGCTCGCTGTATTTGCCAATCAATGTGGATGTCCGAGAATTTAGGGGATGCCATGCTGGACCTGATGTAGTTGATCCATTAGCTGAAGTGTGTGTTGGCTACTACAGTGTCTTTGTTTTTTCCGTAAACAATACTACCAGAGCTGATCTAGTTAGGTAGGAATGAAGAGATATCCATGTTTTGTAGATTTGATGCCTATGGTTTACTAACTGGATTGTGGTGGTATGTGAAACTTTCAGGGAACATCAAAATTAACCCCCAGTTTGCACAAATGGATATGTACTGGTAATGAAACAAATTAAGAATGTGATGAGAAAATCATGTCACGTCGGTCCAGTTTTTAGTTTGATTCCTAGAATAGATTTGCTATGTCCATTTGCTTTTAATTCTCAGGCTTATCTAGTTTGTTGGTTGCATGAATGCTTTGCTGTCAAATCGCTATGATCATTCATGTAGTATCTACTTGTTCAAGATGGTGTCGTATTCATTTTTGCTAAATCTGCTGTAGAGATAACGGACATGTTTTGGTCTTGTGCAAGGGTACCAAGTAGTAGTAGTAGTAGGAGGAGGAGGAGGAGGAGGAGGAGGAGGAGGAGATGATTGCAGCCATGGTTTTTAGCTGGATTGCAGCTGTATGCATCACCTGTTTGTGTATTCTTCCCGCGTGTTGAGTGTGCGGTGTTTGGAGTGTTAAACCTGGAGCTGGAGTCTGTGTATTATATGTTGCTGGCTGTAATTTTTGGGGACTAGATCTCCATTTGGGTTTTATTAGCATCATCATCATCATCATGTTATCTGATTGTTGTGTGCGTGTGACCATATATAAACCCAAAGGTCGAAAGGAGGTGAGGCTGTAGATAAATTTGGAGATGAAGAGGAGGTGAGCGTTGTTGTTGTAGCAGCTTAATTAGCTTTGGGGTTAAAAGCCTGTACATGCGGCAATGGATGGGAGGCGGTGCTTGTTTAAATTGTTTGGGCCGTAGAGCTGACTGATGAATCCATGTGAGAGGAAGCTGCGCTATTTCGCCCTCTCAATTGGCAAGTAATATTTGTCTTGTTCTGATGTACAATTATTGTACTTCATTTGGTTCTTTTTAATTGACTCGAATTTAGTACTGAAAAAAGTTATACCAAATCCAAGTCAATTAAAAGAGCTATATACACCCAGGGTACACAAACTCGTCTTCTATGTGCAAATTCATACACAAAGTTGCAAAGTGTGGTACAGTGGTACAAGAACTTGTTCGTCCGAAACATTTTGGTCCATTCAGTCCGTTTGAGGCCACGGTGGACTGGTCCTGGTATGACGATTTTGCAGAAACACCTGTTCATAACCAGGAATCACATGAGCAAGTTCTCGCCCAGAAGAAGATTACTCGTGGATGAGACCTGCGCTGTCAATCGTCTGCAGCTTATCCTTCAGTATCTTTGTGTAGTGGTCATCCCTGTCCTCCAAGCTTCTCATTAATTCAACCTGATAAGCCAGAAACACATGATCTATCAGAAATCTGTGTGCCCTTAAGGAAAGTTTCGAGAATACAACGGTGGAAGGATAATTTGCCGCAGATGTAAAACTTGCACATACCTGTCTCTGGAATGACTCGAATTCATCAAAGCTGAGGGAACCGTCACTGTTTGCATCAAGGAGATGCATCCTCACCCTCTGCACCGAGATCTTCCATCACCTCTGTGAGCTCCTCGATACTGATCCTTCCGTCCCCATTTTTGTCTAGAAGGCAGAAAACCTGGTTTTTGCACTCGCCTCCCTGGTGATCACTGGCTGGGAGGTCACGAAGGCGCAGAGCTGCTAACTCTGCCGCGGCCAACATAATAGCCTTAAGTCTTTTACCCTGCAAAAAATGGATGTGATGCATATTCTTAATCATGCCCACAAATAATCTTTTATTTTATTCGCAAGAAAAGGTATAAGGATGATGTTCCAAAACTTCAAGATAAAACCTTATTTCATGATCAAACTAGTAGTCAGTGTATCAGTTGGGAACATATACCATCTAAGTTGTCAGCTCTGAACTAATCCAGGGACAACTTCAGCAGATCCTAGATATGTTATTTTAAGACCCAGGGACGACTTCAGGAAGAAGGCTCATATCCAAGATCTATTCTAGGTATATCTTGGAGAAAGCAACATTATACATAACCCATCAAGCCTACTCCGTATGTTTTTAGATACTTTGGAAACTTGGTTAGATAAAACAGCTTACCTATTATTCAGTGTCTTGCTAGGTCCATTTTTCAGTACAATTTCAACTGAAAATGTTACCATCTTCATCAAGATTCAATAATGGGGTAGCACGGTACAAAAGTAAAAGTAACAGCATGCTAGATAGATAGATCGGGGCGAGCTACTGAGCCTACGAGTAAATCAATCCTGGGGAAACAACCTAGGCTATAGCACGGCAGGAAGAGGGGGGAAAAGATAGGACCATGGTTATTATCTGTCAGAGATGTACTGAGGAAGTAAGCAACACAAACAGCGGCAATACCACCTGTACAAAGTTAGAAATATACAACACAGCTAGTTTCTGGCCCAGTATGGAGAAGAACCTTAACTTTCTCAGATTTGTGCTCTACACATCTGCACACAATCAGCAAGTATGTACATTCAATTAATGGTGTAATCACATAACAATGCAGTATACACCAACCTCAAAACTACAACAAGTTGGCGATCCGTTTTAGTTCCGTTCAGTTCCTTCAATGTCATGCAGGCTCTGGTAGCTGTATCTTTTTGGCTATGTCACATAGTCTTTTCAGAAACCAATGAAAGGGCTGCCCACGCCAATCAGATCACAGAAGTCGAGCACCCACGGATTACCCCATCACCACTGATCTGAACCGTCCATTCCTTTCACATCCAACAGCCCACTAATTGCCCCATTGCCACTCATCAGAACCAAGTTTCCTCCACCCTCCCACTTTCTCTATATATATGAGTCTCTTCTCACTAGAGCCGCGTGCGAATTTCGCGTGTGACTTGTGACTTTGGACTTTGGCGTGGGGTGGGTTTGGGTCTCTCTCTCCCTCTCTATCTTTCTCACTCAGGGAGGTCTCCTCTCTCAAGCAGGTCTAGTGGCGCCATTATGTTTCCAGGAAGATGAAATTCTCATCTCTCTCACACAAGTGGGTTGATATTTCTTTTTCCCCTCGGTTTGAGGAAGATGAAAGTCTCATCTCTCTCTCACAAGTGGGCTGATATTTCTTTTTCCCCTCGGTTTTTGTGGACTTAATTTCTCCTTGTTAGCCTTTTCTGTTAAGTGCCAACTCTCACCTCTATCTCATGTCTTGTTCGAGCACATCCGCTTTCACCCTCTACCTCATGTCTTGCCTAGCACATCCATGTTCAGTTCTGTTGCCAACCTTTTCTATCGAATTCTCCAGTCATGTGGGCCTCTAGCATCCCAGGGGGAGGCTGCCGGTGGTGGTGACACCCTAGTATAGTCTTCATCGACTACAGCCGCCGACGCCACCAAAAACAAACTCGGAGAGCAGTTCGAATAGGCAAACTACAACCCATGTACACGCCTCAACCGTGATCCATTCTCATCGCAAAACTAGCGCATTATTCCGTACCAAAGGCTGGCTCGAGTCCCAATCTAGATAGCTAGAAAAACAGGGATTCAAGCCAGATCATGAATGATCATATCAAGGAAAGAAAAGGACGTTTAAGATTTTCATTCAACAAGTAAAAATGCTCGCATGACAATGTACATCACGATTTTCATTCAACAAGTAAAAATGCTTGGCATGACAATGTACATCACGAGATGATTCTCCCTAGATCGAAAAAGTAAAGCTAGCTTAGATACTTTGCCAATTAAGGTTGACCAGGATAAGTTTCTCTTGGAAAAACTGAGAATTTTATCTGCTAAGAAAATACAAAACGTAGACAAGACAGTCAAGCCAAGCATCAGAAAAAATTGGCCAGACCTCCCCTGTTTAGAGGACATCCAGCACATAACAAAAGGTGAGAAACAAATTTGCATATCTAAGCATTTTAAGACTCAAACTAGATCAGCGCATAACCAGCACGTCAAAGACAAATCCAGCAGATCCATGGACGGCATCAAGTAAGTTCCAGTTCTGGGACAAACACTGATGGTTAACCAATAACAACACAACATGAATTACAAAAATTCCGCCCGATCTGATATCTCAGCCAGCAGGCGCAACCAAGGCTGCATCATGCACACAGATGGGTTTTCTTCTTCCAGCTTCCAAGAGGTGACGATGATGCAGCAGGCTCCTGCTGCTACATGTGTGCAAGCTCCTCTGCTAACCTGGATGTCCTCTTCCTGGCTATCCTTCAACAACAAGAACAAACACATGGTGTTGGTCAGCTCTAGATCAGTAGATTTATTTAAGAAATGAAAGCATTTGCTGCAGCTAATTAACCGACGCACATCCCGACCACAATTCAAGAAACAAAACAGTGAGAGTGCACAATGAATGTCAAGCCAAAGTACATGGACATCATATCATAGTTCACAGAATAAATACTGGACAGTTCAATGAGTTCACTAGCTGTTGATGTCGCCGTAGGGGAGGACCTGTTGGCGTATACATTACTGGACACATCATAGAACAACACATGCCTACATCTAGGGAACCAAAATCCATCCAATGAGTTTACTAGCTGCTGATGTCGCCGTAGGGGTGGCGTATACATTACTTAATCGAGGTTTAAGAGGAGGAAATAGAAAGAAAACTGCTACCTTTTTTGGAGAGGAACAGGAGGAGCATGTGGTCGGTGGAGCAGTGAGGCCAACACACCCAGGAGAGGGCGGGGACTTGCAAACAGAGGAGGAGAGCTCACCCTGCTACGCCATGATCGTCGTCGTGGTGAGCCGCATCCCCTCCAACTAGCTTCCCCGGGTTGTGTCATCTAGTCATCCTATTCAAAAGAAACATGATGTTCAGCTTTAGTGAAGATTTAACAAATATGGATAGATCAAAAACTGGCATAAAACAGTAACCAGATCAACGGAATGCACAATGATCAGTATGCACAACACATACAATGATCCATCACGACATAACAAATTATCCATTACGTGCTTTGCGAAATAAAATTAAATTGATCTCACTAACATGGTACGCAAGCATCTTACACATAGCAAGGATTTAGACAGCAGCAAAACAAATATACAACGGTATAATTCACATGATTGCAAATTTGGTGCAAAAGTAGCAAGGATTTAAGGCTCATTTACCCCCAGCCTATACAGGAAAGACAAAAGGGAATCAGGTTCTAGCCAAGCCATCTGTGGCTATTTTCATTATTACAAAGAGAGAAGAACCATATTCATATTCAGAATAGGAAAACTGTGTGCATAACTGAACCGAAGCACATGTGTGAAGTGAAGTGCAGAAGTGAACCAAACCCAATACAACAAGTAAGCAGGCATTGACCCCTGAAAATTAAAACTAAACTCGAGATTACAATAAGACAACCTTTCAGGTTTAGTTTTCATGTTGGAATCCAACTAAGCCTGTATGATGCGCAAAATGTTACAGAACTCGAATTTGCACAACCAGATCAGCCACAAGGCTATGTAAATCAACAGGAACACGCACAGCTGCATAATCGGCAAGCACCCAAAAATCCTCTGCTAGCTCAAAATATTTTTCCATGTAACGTACAGAGATTAGTATGAAAAGTAAACAGAATGCCAATTAGCTGAGATATCACTAACTTGCAGCAGCTTAAATCCTCCTATCTTTAGCAATAAACCACACCATTGAGCACATATCGAGCATGTGCAACAACCATACATGCATATTGAACCACTAGGTATGGGTTGGAGAATAAAAGCAAGATTACCTCAGTGCGACGGTAGTTGAGTGTCCCTCCTCGTGCTTGAGGCAGCCCCAGGGCGAGCTGCAGGTCCTACCCTACGGCGACATCAGTAGCTGGTGAACTCATCGGACGGATGTTGCGGCATCATGTCGCCAGAGGCAGCAGGCCGGGGAAGGCACCGGCAGCACATCTGCGAGCAGCATGAACTCAGGGAGGCCGGCACTGCATAACTAGAAACGCAAAAATTACCTCTTTAGAAACACAAAAATTAGAAGCATCCTTTACAAGTATACTAGAAACAAAATTGAAGGCAAATTAACAATGGAAGGAACGAGAGAGAGAGAGAGAGAGAGAGAGAGAGAGATGCTACAGTAGTAAATAGCACAAATTTAAATAGCATGTCATCAACCTAAAAACATCCAGGGTAGTCCTGGATTATTTGTTTATGCAATTCATGTAATAAACAAACAAAGACAAGTGTGTGCAGATTTTATCGACGACGCAAGGATATCAACCTAGCTGCTGCTACAGCAACAACAATTAGCACAAAGCCTTAGGAAGATTGTAAAACCGTCAATTGATAAAGTATTGCATGCCCTTTACAGCCTGAAACATGGCTACATGATTTTTCAGTACAATTTCAACTGAAAATGTTGCCATCTTCATCAAGATTCAATAATGGGGTAGCACGGTACAAAAGTAAAAGTAACAGCAAGCTAGATAGATAGATCGGGGCGAGCTACTGAGCCTACGAGTAAATCAATCCTGGGGAAACAACCTAGGCTATAGCACGGCAGGAAGAGGGGGGAAAAGGGAGGACCTTCAGGTTGGTGGGTGTCGTGCTGGTCGGGATCGATCTTGGAGAGCCGCGGACGCCCAGTTGTAGCAGCTCAAGCGCGCTGTCCTTGCCGTGCCGGCGACCACACACAATCAGGAGTTGGGTAGACCAGCCATCACCTCCTTTTCTGCACGGGAACGAGCTTCAGCAAGATGGAATCGAGGTATGGAGGCGGGGAGTGGAGGAGATCATGAGCTTACAATGGCTGGCGAGCTCGACGTGGACGCCGTGGAGGAGTCCTGCGTCTGCTTCTGCTTGGGCCCTGACGTCGTCATGGACGCCCACGGGACGAGGGCCTCTCCTTGCTCCGGTCGGCGACGTCGGCGAGTGCCAGCACCGGGCGCAGTTCCTCGACGCCGGACCAGCAGCCGCTCCTCAAGGGTTTCGCGGTGGCGCGGGGACTGGGGGGGAAGGGGAAGGTGGTGTGGTAGGAGGCTAGGGCCTGGGGCGGCAAGGACGGCGAGGTGGCCGGCGGGAAGGAGGCGGCGGCGCGGGGACAGACCCGAGGATTCGTGGATGGGAATTTGGGAAAGGAGAGGATGCGGGGAATTTGGGTAGGGATTTCTTTTTGGTCACGCGTTTCGTTTCATTCCAAACTTTTGCGCCAAAGCTCCCGCTCTTTCCAAATTTTCGCCTCCCAATTTGGAAATTTTTCGTTCAGCTCCCGCTCATTCTAAATTTTCATTAGTTTCCCGCCGGATTCGTCTATCGAGAGTAGGACCGTACCCCGCAAGGATAGATTCCGAAAAAAAACCTTGCTTCTCATTTCCTTTTCTCTGTCGACTTTGTCTTTCTAGTCCGAATTATCCATGAAAAGCAAACACGCAACAAAAGACATCTTACTATGATATGTAAGCAAATAACACTGTGCAAAATTAAAACCATTCAGTTATTCCAAGCCTAAAGTTGATCCAAGATCGACCAACTGCATTGAAACCGGTGGTAATTAATTCACGAAACACTAATGTGAAATGATGCACTTAATGAACTTAATACATTTTAGAAGAAAAAAACTTAAAGATGATGTAAAGCATAAGATCTAAAGAAACTTGTATATGTGGACTATTTTGGTCCCCTCAAAGTCCAACTTATTGTTTGCTAAAGGTGTTCATGGGTACAAAATATTGTTGTGGTATCCCCGTTGCTAAGTTGTGTGGCCGGTCAAGTACATTCTTCACGCATGCATTTAAAAAAACATGTTGGATTTTCCATCCTACTACTAATTCGGCTGATCTTGCTCAGGTGGGAGGATGCGGTTATTTTTTTGATGCGGAACTGCGGACCACGAATATCACGCCTCGAGACCCGTCCTGGACGAAGCAACCGCTGCGCGCAGACATAAAATAACATGAAAGGACGCGTCATGGGTTTGGATCTCAAAAAGCTCGATCGTTTGTTCATTTTAACATGATTTCTTTACATTTACATCAGAATTATTACTAAACTGTCTAACTTGCTTCCTGCCCACTTGTCCAACCTACTCCTCGAACAATGACGACATCTTTTCTCCACATACTTAGGACTACATTAAAATAACATGAGGGAGCAAGAGTGAGTATGATAGACCATACTCTTCAAGTATATGCAACAAAATATAAACAATCAACGGATTATTTGGAATCAAACGGGCGGATTTAATTGGAACTGCATTCACGAAAATGAATACAATAACAAATTAAACTAATATAACATAAAAGGACACAAGAATGATTGGCATCACACATGACAGCAAGCTTCCAAACCCAGAAGTCAGAATGTTAAAATTCCACACTTTTACATTAGGTGTACTCCAACGTCGGCTCCAAGAGTGGGAATGATTGGAATAAAAAACAGTGATTGTTAGAGCATCTCCAGCCGTTGGGGCTCTCCAGGCCGAAATCCGGCGCTAGCGTCGGATGGATGTAAAATTTAGCCAGGGGAGGTCCATATTCCCAGCGGCGAGCCTAGGGGAATGAATAAATATGTGTGAATTCAAACAAAACCAGACGAAATACATTCAAACATAGGTGAAATTTAGAGATATTTAACATATATAGACGAGTTCGTACATATATAGACCGAATTTGTAATACATTTGAATTCTGCGAGAGGGAATATAAACTAATTAAAAGGCAGTCGTTCTACATGCCGAAATAGCGGTAGAACGCCGTGTAGTCGCCGACGTCGTCGTCGCTGGAGTGGCCAGCGTCCTCGGGCGGCGGCGCCTGCTGGCTGCTCTAGCCGGTGTCTCCGTACCAACGGCTTGAACCCTTGCCAGAGTCGCCGTGTGGCGGCGGCGGCCGATACCACTCATCATCGCTGCTCTCCTCTAGCTTGATCAGCGGCACGGGTGCGGTGGGTGTGGCGCGGGCGGAGCGGCGCCGCGCGGCCGCCAGGTCCAGCAGACGCCTCTGCTGCTCCGCTTCCTGCCTCTCCCAGTCCTGCCTGGACCAGGCGAGCGCCGCGTCCATCGGGAGGGCGTTGTTGGCGGGGACGAGGTCGGTCAGCGACCTCGTGATGGCCTCTCAGATCGTCGCGTCCTCGGCCCGTTTGGCATCCTCTTCGGCGAGCTGGGACGCAGCAGCGGTCGATGCGGCCTCCTTCTTGGACGTCTTCCTCTTTGCGGCTGCGAGATGGAGATGACGACCGGAGCCCCCCCTCGCGGATGACGCGGCGTCCACGAGCTCCCGTGTCGGCGCGACAAGGAAGGCGCCACCGGCGGCGGCATCCCCAGTACGGGGTAGTTGCCGCCATCGATGTGCGCGAGCATGTTCTCAAGGGTGCGCCCCGGCCCGCACCACCGGTGGCGGCGGCCGACGGTGTTGTTGCGCGCGGGAGGAGGGGGAGGGCCGTCGTAGGTAGCGAGTTTGCGCTCGTACCTTTGCCGAAAGAAGTCCGTCCAAGCCTCGTAGTTGTCAGGGTAGAAGCGCGGCTCGGTGCGCTGCTCGTAGCTGAGGGTGACGAGCACCGCGTCGATCTCTGCCTCGAGGGCGGCGCGTCCTATTGGCGGCGGCGAGATCGATACCCCCCCCCCCCGTGCTCAGGCGCCTACCTCCGGGCGCGCGGAAGTCCGGCGGCGCCGGGTAGCCCGCCACGTGCAGCAACCTCCCCTCCCATTGGTGGAGAGAACACCGGCCGATGCCGTCGCTAAAGTCCGCCATTGCTCGGTCGAGGAGATTGGGGAGAGAAGTTTGGTGGTGAATAGGAAGACGGGGGGTGGTGAATGCAACCAGACGCGGTAGTTCCGCGATAAATAGAGGGAACCGCGCGCGAATTCGAGGCGATGACATTACTTGCCGCGTCGAAGCTTTGGTAGCGCGCGGAAGACGATGCGATGAGGACAACGATCGGCCTTTCTCGCTGACAAGTCGGGGCCACCAGCCGCGCGGGAAGTTTTCTCAATGTTTCCCGCGCTTTCATTTCCTCCGGACTCCCCGAGCGCTCCCCGGGGGGCGGGGATGACCTGGGCTCACCGGATGGATGAAAGCCCAAATCCGGGCCAAAACGAGGATACGGGGGCGCGACTGGGCCGTTTTCGTCCATTCGGATGAAAAAAAAAGGGATCCTGGGGCCTTCCCGGGGACATGGCTGGACATGCTCTTAGCCCGCCAAGATCCATACACCCCGACCTATTGATGTCGGTCGCATCTACGAGCCCATCGACGACACATTCCTAAACAGAGTTCGTCCCCAGTGGAGAACCTAACAGTCCTATGCCCGAATTGTGACTGTTATAATACGGTTGTCGTCATGATACCAATACCACCGATATAATAATATACATTTACCATTTAATTTAAGAAACAAATTGGCCAAATTCAAACAGTTATAAGTTAATAACCCAAAAATACAGTTATCACAACGAAACTCCCGCTTTATAGTAGTGGAAACATTCACATATGTTTGAAAAAAAATGAGACTAATTTTATTCTCTTGCTACTTGCTTTGTTTTCAGTACAAATGAGCTAACCAAGCCTATTTTTTATGTCAAATTGTAAGCATAAAATACCAAGTTCCACTACATGCATGAAACATATGTTCGGGTGGCGCAATGATGATCTCATTGCACATGTAATGATGGGAACACACACCACACTCTAGCCCTCGGGTACGATCAAGAACAAGGACTGCCAAAGGAAGATGACACCAAATAATAGGGATGTCGCATTTCCCACGTCACCTACCCTTGGATTGAGTGATCTATGTGGTATATATAGATCATTTTTCTTATATCCAGTGGTGGAAGTTTTTCTTAAATAGATCTTGGTGTTACCTTTCTAAGCATCCCTAGCTCGTCAAAAACTGAGTGAGCATGCAAAGGTTGTCACGTTTGAAGAGACGAACTTTGTTATGACATTGTTCCCGCCCGGTTTTGGGAGTGGTTATTGGGACACGTGTACTTTCTACACCAGTATAGAAAATGCTACCAATGTTGTAGCAAAACCACCCTTAGTGGCATGGATTAGACACGCCATCGGTTTCTCGTTAGTGGTATTTGGAATAATGGTGGCGTGCCAAAGACCACCGGTATCAAATATTCCGGTGTTGTGTTCATAAGGTGACACGCAAACAAATAATTTTTGGACATAAAATAATGGTGCTATTACTGAAGCGGCGTCGATGAATCAACATGAGGCTCCAGGGGCAGCGGCACGGGTGGCGGGACGACTACACGAACCGTGGGAGGCGGAGGCACAGAGAGAGGGTCGTGGAGATGAAGAGATGGTCGCGGGCCGGGGAGAGGACCGAGGGGGTGCATGTGGAGTGCGCCAGGAGGCGGCGATGCATGGACTATAGTGTATGGTTGGGAGAGAGAGTGACTGCATGGAGGAGACGTGCGGGGGCTTGCTTAGAGCGGATGGCGTAAGGGTCGGTGGGCCCGGGTGCTGCTTAGGCCGGTATCGTGCACCTGGTGGCGTGCCCCAACTGTTACGCCACCAACGCTAGGCCACGGTCCATTTTTCATTTTTTAATTTTTTTTAAAATTTTCTTTGTGGCGCGTAAAAAAAAGACACGCCATGGGTTAGAAAATTTTAGTGGCGTGAAAAAATCCACTCTAGTAATTTTTTCACATCGAGTGGCCAAGTAGGGCCCACACATCGTTGTCATGGCTCCAGTTCATACATGCCATTGGTAGGTCAATGCCGGTGGCACACTGAATGTGGAAACACCGCCGATATTACATGTGGAACGGAGAGGACTTGCCATTCCACCGACATGGTAACCCTTATAAGCAGTTTCCTAATAGCGTGGGTTTTTTATGTCCAAAATAACAATTTTCAATGCGATTGATTCAAAGCCAATACACAAATCTGAACGACACTTCATGAAGAGGACTACTGGCGCATGAAATCACGCGAGGAAGGGTCGACAACCCTTTCTCGTTTTCATAGTCACATTGAATCACCAATTTTCAATGGAAAGCTAGGGTAGATTCGCGGGGGCCTCCGAATAGGGGGGCGCATGAAATCACGGGAGGACATATCGAAAATCGTCCCCCCTTTGGAATTGAGAACAAGCAAGTGCGTGGGTGTTTGCCCTATGCCTGGGCGCTCCACGATAGTCACCTAGCGCGCGTCGAGTGGGCCTCGCTTGGTCTCCACCGTCTGGCGAAAGGTGGGCCCCGTATGGCGGAAAACGCGTCGCTCTTGTTTCTCTCACACAGCCCTCGCATCCTCCGAAACCCTACCCCCTCGCGTCACATTTTTTGGCGGCGGCGGCGGCGGCTCCCCACGCGCTCCTCTTCCCCGCATTCTCACCAAGCCTCTCCAGGCCACCAGCGGATCGGAGTCTCTCCAATACATGGCGTCTCTCCCCGCGAAGAAACCCTAGATGTGGCGGCGGTCTGATGCGGGAGGTGCTACGCCCGCCATGGTCATTGGCGGACGGAGCTCTAGAGGCAGCGGTAGCTCGACATCGACGGCGACGGCGGCCGGACAGGTAGGCACTCTCTCCTCTCCCTCTCTCCAGCTACTCAAACCCTACCGTCGCCCCTCTTGGTCGTCTCCTCCGGCGCCGGTGACCCTAAATCGGTCAACACCGTCCGTCTCCTTCCACTGGTGACCCCTCGCTGCTCCTTCTCCCCTCATAGCTTTCTCTTGAACAGTGAAGAAGGACGCGACCGAACTTAGAGAACGACCGGCGGAGAGAACATGCTCCATCCCATGACCCGCGCCGCTGCTCCAGCCACTGCTTCGGCAGCAGCTGCTGGTTCATCTACTTGACCGGGCCGCTGCAGCTCCAACCCATGAAAACAAGGTAGATTTCTGCCCTCCTTTCCGTTCTTTGTTGTTTTTTTCTCATTAGCTATGGAATACAGCTAACTAGAGTTAGTTTCTAGAAAAGGTTGAGATGATCTACATGACAGGCCTGCCAGTTCAACTTATGTTATGCACTTTTTTTTTTGTCTTCTCTCACTGTTTTAGTTCCAGTTTAATTTGGTTCAGACCAAAGTAATAGTGACTCTTCTACATATATAGGTTAACGTTATTATTTCTTACTTAAAAAAAGTACTTCTTGCTGAAGGGAATAAAGCTTCTTCAGAGCCCATGAACTTGGCGCTGGTTGGCTTCTGAAGGTGCATCAAATTTTAAACGTATTACGGTTCATGGAATTTACTAGCGAAGAAAAATGTTTTTGACATTATAAGCAATACAAATTCACCCTTGCTCACCAACGTCAGATCTTAATGCTCACATTAATCTATGCAATATGCACATAATTTAGAATTCAGAAACTTATTAGACATTATTTTGAACACAAGGTATAATTTCTAACAATTACAGTGAACTATTATGCAGTTACGGCGAAGTCAAAGAATAAGTAGAAAGAAAAATCAGAGAAGGAGGCATCATTGCAGGTAAAATTATGTCATGTGTTTATTTTCTTCTTTTCAGAGATATTTTTTCTTGTCTGAGTCGACTATTCAGCAAGGTCAAATTACATAATACTATCTGAATTTTTAACATGTGGTATGGTGTTTGCTTGCGCATAACATCGTATATAATAATAAAGCTACTAAATTGATAAACAGATGTATGTTTTATCTTTTTCCTTTTCCTTCTGTCACTGATCTTTAGTTACTGCAGGTGGAGCAAGGAGGAACAATCAGCAGATCTAGCATTTATTTTGCCCAAGCTACAGGTTATTGTTATAATAAACAGTGTGCCTTCATTCAACAGGCTATCATGGAGCTCTTATTGGGCACGGTACAAGCCTATTTAGCATGATGACAAATTGGATCCTGCTCAATAACACCCCATTGTATAGATGTTTTTTCACGGCAAGAGCATTTGTGTATTTTGAAATGCTTGGTCATGACCTGTAAGCAACTTCCATCAGGCATGTATTCACTAATACTTCTACAACTATTCCCTTTGTTAGTTGAATAATGAATAACGTGGTAACTTAAACTCCCATTTATAGGTATGTGCTAGAGAAAGAATGGCTTCACAAGTTTACGACAAAACTTTGACAGGTTAGGTCTCATTTCCAGATGATGTTAAATTCCGTATGTATATGTCACCAACTTACGATATTATATCCATGGCGCACTCTATTTAGATATTAGTGTATTGGTTGTCCATGAAGATGTTGGCTTATTCACAGAAGCTAAAACCAAAATTATCCAGTGATTCCAAAGTGAGTTTCTTCCCCTCAAAATAAGCATTTGCTATGATTACCATTAGTATGCTATTACTTCTGGCCATGGTTATGCTTGATGGGTGAGGTGCTCATCATTTATTTGGTTTTAATTGGTTGTAACAATCAGTCGATGGCATTATGCATCACCATCATGTCTCTGGCTTATTGAAATATGCTTCATGTAGTTATCATTGTTCCTATAATTGCTCTTGATTTCTTGAACCATCATGTTCTGGTGTGGTACTGGTATGTTCGTGTTTGCCCATAACACATAGTTTCCTTCGTGCGGGATTTTCCTCTATTACCACTTGCCATTTCTCATAGAAAGAAATTCAAGGTTGATGCATTCCGTGTCAATTAAGCACCATCTTTTCCTCTTTTTGAGATAATTGGCTTGTTTGGTAGTCCTACTCCTGAGCGCTACTGATGGTTAGAAGTGATCTGTACATACAGAATGGTTCGAATGGTTAGGTAAATATCGTGTTGTTGGTCAAAATTGGTGTTTCGGAAATGATACTTCATTTTATCCTATATGGTGATCCTTTTTACGAGATTATGTTGATCCTTTGGTTGGGGTAGTTTCTTCGGTTCCCTGTGGTTCAGCCAGTCTGCAATAGTGTTGACCATGGCTACAATAGCTGAAGGGTCTTATTATCGAAAGATGGCTTTCAAAAAAATCCAGTAGACTTCTTGGGCAAATATCTTTTTCGGCAGCTTGAGTTGTTCCAGGCTGCGGGGTTTCTCATGGCTTACTTGTAGCTACAATTTTGCTCCATCGTGTTGTATGGCTCAAGTTGGACGCTTAGCCTGGTTACCATTTTGTTTGTGCACCAAATTGTAGCTCCATTTTGGTCTTCTTGTATCTTGAATGACTCACAAGCTTATACCCGGCAGATATATGCACTTGACAGTGTAAGCTGAGATCTTACCAGTCGCTATAGTCTGGGTCCTAGAAGTTGTACATGTGTTTTATTTATTTTGGATTATTAGTTTGTTGAGTGCTAAGATTATGTACTAAATATCGCTAGCGTTTTCTCTTCTCATGATACAGATATAGTTGAACATAGAAGTGGTTATTCTGCAGATCAGCAATATAGTGGTTCTTCATGAATATGAGTTTCTCACAAGCAGTGTGAATTAACTACTGGTGTCGTAGCATTTTGTGTAGGATTATAGGTACAATGGTTCATGTTCTACATAAATTAGCATTTTGTGTAGCATTTTTTCATATTGTTCATGAATATGAGTTTCTCACAAGCAGGGTGAGTTCCTCACAATGCCCACTGGTTCCATACTTCGTATTTCCTGTCTCCATCAAATTTATGTATATCTTTCTCTGAATTCAATCTCTGTTTGCCTATATTGTTGACTCTATAGATACAGTACACATACATGATTGTGCAGTTTTACCTATTTAATATATTATTGGAAATCATGGATCTATATAAAGGTTACATTGGCGATTGATCATTTTTAGAATGCTTCCACTGAGATATGTGACTAGATATTTACTTGTGGTTTTGTTGTTAATGCTAAGTAATCGATATAACAAACTTGCATTCATTCTTCAGTTGGATAGGCTGGAAGGTTGGAAAGTGTGATTGGATGGTATCACTCACACCTTGGTTATGGATGATGGTTGGCATACATGCTGGACGACAATCGGAGCGAGGCAAACTGCATACTGGAAAACAGCCGGAGCAAGGCCACGAGGACTAGGCCAACTGCCATGGACCACAATCAGGACAGCACTGCCGCCAAGCAGCCACTGACACACGCTGAAGCATCTCTGCAGTACACTGCAATTGCCTGCGAAGCATGAGATATTTAAGCTAACAAATGGTTAATTGGTTTCAGCGCATAGGGTGGCCATTGGTGAGAGCATACAGGAGGAACACCTTCCATGCATGCAGCAGTAGCAACCAAGAAGGCTGAGAAGCTATTTCTGAAGGTGAGGATTGATGGGGTGCCATACATTAGTAAGGTCGCCCTCCGGATGTACAAGGGGTATAGGGAGCTTAGAGGTGCTAGATTTGCTCTTCTCTGCCCAGTCCTTCTGACCAGCTCGCCGTTACTTGCTTGTGGAAAATGTGCCATGTGAGTAAGTACCTTATCTTCCCCATCTTGTCATGCTTGAGTGCTCACTGATATTTCCGCTTATTATAGTCTTGAATGGGTGTATTATTTTCACCTGATCTCTGAACTGTAGATTGTTAATGCACTTCTTTGGAGAGAGGAAAATGTTGCTTCTGTTGGTTAATTTATAAGCTTTACATCTTTCATGTTGGTCGTTTTACAGGTTTTGCCAAGTTGATGAGATTTGGTGACATGAGCTCTATAAGAACTCAAAGTCCATGTAAGGAACAGTGCCTGAATAATTTGAAGCATGCCACTTCTTTTGATATCCATTTTAAAATTTACTGTTATATTGGTTCCTTTGCTGTGCAGGGTTAAGCTGTACTTGCTTCCTGAAATCTTCAATCAATTCAAAAATCACATTTGAAGCAAAGCACCAAGGTCACTTGATGACTCCCATCAGGTAAAGTCAAGTTAAACATCCTACTTTAGGTGATATATATATTCTCTTATAGTTGGCAGAACGTTTTGATATAAAGGAGATTAACTTGACAGTTTCCCTTGCAATTAACTAATTCAAATATGTGATGTGATATATATTCTCTCACTGCCATCATTCTCAGAATATATATGTAGCTCCTGCTAATCAGGTTAATGTATATATCAAGGATCTGTGAAGATATATGTAACTCTTGCTAATCAGAATATTGTATATAACAAGAAGATAACCTTTCCTGTGAGTCAATTGGATTTCCTTTATGGACAACATACTGTATATTCTTTTTTGCTACAAAATCTATTATTTTTCTAGGGCATGTAAAAACAAGTTAGGTATGTATTTTCGAAGTTCTCACTGAGGTTAGTTTGCCCACTGTTTTTTTGGTTTACAGATATTGAGCTAAGGATCGAACCATGTATTGGTCAAATTCCCTAATATTTGTTCAGATTGTATGATTGTGTGGATCTACCATTTGTAATAATGTAAGGAGTATTATATTCCACATCGGTGGGACTACCTTCTTACAAGTATGCGAGATGCATGTATCCGTGCTCTGTGGCCGGCCGGCCATTTTCCCCCCTTTCCTCTCTCCTTCCGTCTGCTCCACTTTGAGAGTCTCTTGCCTCCTCCCGGCTCCTCCCTCCCTCTTCTCCGGCGGCGCCGCCGGCTGGAGGCGGCGGGAGGGAGGAGGCCGGTCTGTATATAGTAGATCTAGGTCTAGGAGTAGTTGTGTGCGGGCTTTGTCCCGGTTTGGCGTCTTGCCGGTGGAGATTCGGTGGCCATGGTTTCTGGGCAGCTCATGGCGGCCGGAGGAGTTTCTACCTCAGCTCGTCAAGCTCCAGAGGAAGGAGCTGATGGCGAGCAGTGGTGCTGCCCCTCCCTCCACAAGAGTTAATAAAGCCCTGTGCTGCACCTTGTTTCCGAGCTGTGCAGCATCTCCCTCTTCTCCGGCCGGCCATGGTGGCGAGGGGAGAGGGCGTGGAGGTGCTGTGTCAGTTGGGAAACCTTGGTGGCAGCAGGGAGAAGGGAAGGCTGCTGCGGCGGAAGCTACCAAGCGTCGGCGAGCTGCGCCGCCGCTATCTTTGGCCGAGGGGGCCGCTCCGCGTCTCTGGAGCTCTTGCTCCAGATCTTCTTTCTGGAGTTCACCAGCGTCGGCCTTGGCTAGCCGGCGCTATCTTCGGCGTTCTGAGCCACTCCAAGCCGGCTTCTTCGTCGGCTATCTTTCCTCTGCGTGAGGATTTATCTTGACCCCGCTCCAGGAAGCAACGCCATCGACTCCCCAAGTGGCAAAGTCCCCGGCGGCGACAATGGTGCCTGAAGATGGAGGTCTCGCTCCGGCGGCGGCGACTGAGGACTCGATCGCGTTTTTGCAATTTTCTTCAGGGTCCCGGTTGTAATATTCAAGGCCTGCTAAATGCAATTGCAACTACTTTTTTTTATGTCCCCATGTTTCATTTATCCAAGTGACCAACACGATAGTACCATATTTCACTATAAGTTTGTGTTAGTTGACCATCACAATATTCAGATTGGGTTGCCCCTGACCGGCGAGGAGGCGCCCCATGGGGCGCCCCAACCACTAGTGTCTCATAATATGGGTATGTTAAGGTGGGTTAAATAGTAAAAGTCATTCGCTTCACAAAACAGGCTATCCCGAACAAGATTCTAGATTTATTGAGCAAAACTACCACTTCGAGAAAAATGACCCAACTTTTGTAAAAACTCGGACTCTTTTTGGTTTGGTCTTGTTCATATGACCTATTATAACATAAAATAATATGTGGGGTATACGCCGAGGGGACTACTAGACGGAGGGATAGAGGGGCACGTTTTTTCCGAAATGGTGGTTTTACCGCAGCCTCTACAGCCAAATGATGCATATAACTTTTTTATATTAGGTTACTCAATAAAGCCTTACAACAGAGATACAAAGATCAACTCGAAGCCACCATATCCTAGCAACATCTCTACACCTACTCATGAAGGGGTGATCCTGAACAGGGCTAGTGCCCTGACATCACACCAACACACATCATCTAAAAAATTAAAGCATCACCAAACCTCCAATTGGCGAGAAAGGGGCACGTACAAACGGTCTAGCAGACCCTTAGCACGCACCAGCATACACGTCGTAGAGGTCACTACCTCCGTCTTCCGTGAACCCATCTCTAAGAGGGATAAATATGCATTGACCTTGCTAGACCTTTCATCGATGCCGCCATGGCACCAGATGGCGCCACCATCCTTTGCGCGTCCATCATCGCACGACCGTCGCCGAGCCCCCGCTGCACCATTCCATCGAGACTCGTCGTCGTAGATGGTAGATGGCACGCCGCGCTCCACCTTGGTCTCCATGTGAGAAACACGAGGAGACTGACGCCGAGCCACCAAGCCGTACACATGTCCATTCAGCTGATGAATGTCTCCAAAGATGATGCCCCCACTGGGGGTGATGACGCATACATCGCCACCATCCGATCCAGGAGGCCCCCACAACGCCTCCAACGAGGGCTACGAATCTCACGGGCGTCACCGTCAATGGTGGCCTTCCCCAGATCTGAGGTTTCCCCCGTAAACAATGGAGCAAGAGACACGTCCACCGAGTAATGCGACACCCACGGGCGCCACCGTCGATCGTGGCATCGTCATTCACTTTAGCAGTGTCACCATCGTCTCCCCCTCAACCTAGAAGGTGGAGGAGGCCACACCGCTGCGTGACCGGCGCCATGGCCACACACACACCGTCCCGAGGTGCTCACTCAAGATCCTTTGTCGAAGCCGCGCTTCCGAGCCACAACGGAGGGACATCCCGCCACCACCATCATTCCCCCGCACAGGCTTTGCCCCGCTGAGATCCGGTGGCGACAGGAGGAGAGATGGGGAGGGCGGTGGCTAGGGTTAGGGAGGGGAGGAGAGGTTGGGTGGATAGAGGGGCACCTACATGGTATTTATTTTATAAGTTATGCATGATATTTCATTAAATCTGTTATTACGCTATGCATAAACAGATAGATCTATTATTTTATGTAATTTTCAATTGATAAGCTTTATTCTCACAATGATAAACCTATGGCGTGCCAATGTGGATGACTATTATTTCATGTGCATTGACCGTCATAATAATATATTGATGTCATATACTCCCTCTTAGTCACCACTAATGCGGCCCGCTCACTTGTATCTTCTTCCTTTTCCACAAATTTTACCATATTTGACACGTCTCTCTCCTACATAACCTTCCACTAGTCTCTACCATCTCTTTTGAAAGTATCCCTGTCGTTGCCTATTCGACGGTACCTCGGAGGAGGGATCCTCGCGAGGGGGAGAAGAAGTAAGAGCCATCGGGCGGAGAGTCCTCGGGACGGTGGTACGCGATTTACCCAGCTTCGGAACACCTGCACGATGACAGGGCCTACTGCTGCTTGTCTGGAATTATCTGGGCGATTTCGCGTTGTTACAATGAGTTGTGGTTGTGCCTCTAGGGCTCACTGGATCCGGCTAATAAAGGCGCCATGATCTAGGGTTTACACAGAGAGTTCTAGTCGGAATAAAAGATGCCTAACTACGGAATATTACATTGCTGTGCACGTCAAGGATCCACCTTTTCTTATACGCCGTATTGGATCCGGATACTTCATGGGCCTTCACGGATCCGACTACCTGCATAGGTCGGTTGAGATTCGGCTCCTGTTCCTGGGCTGGACTTCATCCATGTTTTATCAACAGCAACTGGGCTGCCCGATGGGCCATATGCCACCATCACCATCTGTGGGCCATCCGGGCTTGCCGGATCTAGACCACGTCGTTGATATACCCATAAAGTATGCCCACAACACTCCCGTTGTCGATGTGGCCTCCCGTCACCTCACATCTTCCTCCCTCCTACTGATCACCAATTCACCACCAACAAGCTCCAAACCTACCCTCCTCCGGTGAGCCTTCGACATTTTTTATGTCCTTAATGGAGCTCTTAGAGTCTAGCATTTTAGGTCGACGGTTTCTCAAGGAATCATTTCGATTCTTGGCCCCTTTTATTACGGAAGGCTAGATATTGCCTTTCTACTAGAGACATGGAAATCACGCAAATAGATGTTGCGCAATCTCGACTCCGCATGTCTTCCACATCTGCATGCCACGGTTACTCACGTTAAGATTTTTGCGCCTACAGTGTTATCCCCAGACATGTCGTGCCTTGATGGAATTTTTCGACGGACTCTATTTCGGAAACAGTGTCTGAGAATGTATACCTCTACTTGACAAGTCCGATGGCGTGTGCATATATATGACATGGATGCAAGTTTGTGACACCGCGTAACACATATGGAGATGCTACACATGCAGTGGCGGATCCAAGGCCTGCCGAACCTAGGCAGTTTCCCGGGCTTCGTTGGTGAAACCTTCACTAGTTTAACTACTCCACCACTATTTCGTTGTCTGTTTCCTGGGTATCACTCACTAATGCCACAACTCCTAGGTCTTGCCTAGGCTCCAAGAGTGAGACTGCTCATAGTGGGAGTAACTTAGCTACTAACATCACACACTCCAAGGTATTTTGGTGATAGTATGACACAACAATAAATTAAGGAAGAGAGGGAGGTGGTAACTAGCTATGTTAGAGCAAGTATAATAAGCTATAGTTAGGTGGCTATAAGAGATAAAATATTATAAGTTTGCTTAGTTGGAGGAGAGAGATTAGGAGAGAGAAGGGAAGTGGGCTCTTATCTAATAGCCAGCTCTAGCACTTGCTCCACTATGTGAAACTAAAAGGTGGGCCATATATTGTAAAAGTACTATACTTTTATAGCTTACTATTATACATGCTAGCTATAAGTTAACTATAGATGATGTGGCAAATTGTTGTAGACGGCTTCCGGCTACACTATTGTTCTTGCTTTTACCATAACTTCACACACCACGACAAAATAAGTGTACAAATTAATAACTGAGATTTTGCATGATATCACCTCTAAGTTATTTTCCACTATGAAGGTAGTAACATTGACTATTAACTTATGCATGACACCACCTTATGTTAGTCCCCACTATGAGTAGTGTGATCTAGCTCCGCCACTGACTACATGCATTCATACGCGTCAAGTGATTGGTAGATTTATATACCATGATCATTGGTCAGAACATATGAAAAGTTGGTTTGTGCCATGTTTATTTGGTTTTGGATGTCAAAGTGCTCATTTTGGGCTGAGCCGGAAAACGAAAATTCATCCATCAATACTAGTGGTAGGAAGGAAAGACAAGTGAGAGGTGAGCCGTTGGATCTAAAACGAATTGGCTGATCCGGGGCAGTTGCCACGGATCGATGACGTGGCCCGGAAAGATGGCCAGGCGGGAGACAAAATGCGAGCTAATTATTTTGAGACCGATAGGCGGGAGACGAAATGCGAGTACAACAAGCGCGAATTATTTTGAGTCCAGCAGGCGCGAAGAACCAAACAAAAACAAAGCGACCAAAGTCGCATCATGCCAAATCCACCTTCCCCCACCCACAGCTGCATTCTCCTCCATCCAGAGTCCAGACCCTTTCCTCAACCTCCGCCGCCGGCCTAGATCCCGGCCATCTCCGGCCACTCCCTTCCCCGCCGACAACCGCCTCATTACCCCCTCCTTCCTCTCTCCAATCCACCGACTGGAACCACCAAATCGAACCCAAACACAAACCCTAGCCTGGAATCCCGGCTGTAGAAAGCTTCGATCTTTCCTCCATGGCGGGCTGCGGCGTGACAGTGGATGGTGGCCAGGCGACACGGCATTTGGCTTCACCGCGCGGGCAGATGCTGCCGGCCAGCAAACCCCGGCCTTCACCAACGCCGGCGACCTCGGGGACTGCAGGGGCGCCGGCAACCAGGTCGACCCGCCGATGGTTGCCCTCGCCGGCATCCTGTGGTCGGCCTAGCCACGACGAGCTGCCGCTCCTGCCGCCGGGCACTTCCCTGGCCTCGCCGCTGCATCCACCTCACTAACCTCTATCAGTTTAGCTGCTGGTGAGGTCCTCTCCTCCCAAGTATTTTGCTGAAAATTCTTTTTTTCATACATGTTGAGTGTGTAGCAGTAGGGAAATATTGCTTGCGTGGATGGAAAGCGGTGTGTGCATAGGGAGTAGGTGTTCAGAAACCATTTATGGTCTCATATTGTTTGATTTAATTGCTGCTTATGTGCATAGACGGTGCTAGACAGTACTAATAACATGTCCGTTTTCAGGTTCAGAGCGCATCCCAGGAGTTGCAGCGAAGCAGGGGGTACGGGGAGGTGGCCTCTGAGGGCAAACATGTGGAGACGTGGTGGTGAACATCATCGGCGGCTTCCGCTGAGGCCCTCCACGAAGGGGTGCTCCAGCGCCTGCCGGCCCTCCTCCTGGATGAGCTCCTGCAGGATATCGACACCGGCGGCCTGTATCTTGCACCACCAGGTCGACCCGTCGATGGTTGCCTTCTCCGGCATCCTGTGGCCGGCCTAGCCACGATGAGCTGCCGCTCCTGCTGCCGGGCACGTCCCTGGCCTCGCCGCTGCGACCACGCCATGCTGCTGCATCCACCTCACTAACCTCTAGCTGCTGGTGAGGTCCTCTACTGCAAGTATTTTGCTGAAAATTCGTTCTTTCATAACTGTTGAGTGTGTAGCAGTAGGGAAATATTGCTTGCATGAATGGAAATTGGTGTGTGCATAGGCAGTGGGTGCGTAGGAAGTTGAGGGTCTCATAATGTTTGATTTAATTGCTGCTTAATTGCATAGACAGTGCTAACAACTCTATGAATTCCTGCTTATGGCGGGACAGTACTAATAACCTGTACGTTTTCAGGTTGAGAGCACATCCGAGGAGTTGCAACGAATCGGGGGTACAGGGAGGTGGTCTCTGAGGGCAAACATGTGGAGACATGGTGGTGAACATCATCGGCGTCTTCCGCTGAGGCCATCCGGTGGCTGCGGATCATTTCTGCAATTGTGAGGTATGAACCCCTCTCTCCTTGGTCTGTTTCAAGTGCTATTGTGGTTGTTACTGCAATCTAATTCATGTGTTGGTGACACATGATTTTCTTTTATTTTGCAATGCAAGGAGTAGAACAGCAGCCAGCAAGATGAGATTCATTTGCTGTTGTATATCTGGATGCCAGATGAGTTGGTCTTGTGAATTGCTCGCTGTATTTGCCAATCAATGTGGATGTCCGAGAATTTAGGGGATGCCATGCTGGACCTGATGTAGTTGATCCATTAGCTGAAGTGTGTGTTGGCTACTCTACACTGTCTTTGTTTTTTTCCGTGAACAATACTACCAGAGCTGATCTAGTTAGGTAGGAATGAAGAGATATCCATGTTCTGTAGATTTTTGGGCACTATAGATCTCCATTTGGGTTTTATTAGCATCATCATCATCATGTTATCTGATTGTTGTGTGCGTGTGACCATATATAAACCCAAAGGTCGAAAGGAGGTGAGGCTGTAGATAAATTTGGAGATGAAGAGGTCAGCGTTGTTGTTGTAGCAGCTTAAGGGCATGAGCAATGGAGGCAGCTGTCCAACTAGGCTTGGATAAAACTTTTGACATATGCATGCCATGTTATGGTCCCATTAATATGTCTTTCTCTCAAAAGCTGATTTGGTTTTTCTCTTTCTCTCTCACATTTTCCACTTTATGGCTGAAGAGGTTGCCTCCTGATGAAGAGGCTGCCTCCTTATCCGAACCTAATTTGGACCACCCGAACCAAGATAAAGCTGTGAGGCAACACCCTAGGGCTATGCATTGGACATGCCCTTATCTCCATGTTTATACTGCTAAATGTGCATGCCGCACATGTCACCGCCACAACACGAGCTGGCAGCTCAAGTGTTGGGTGTGCCTCCATTCGGGCACAGTTGTTGTAGCAGCTTAATTAGCTTTGGGGTTAAAAGCCTGTACATGCGGCAATGGATGGGAGGTGGTGCTCGTTTAATTGTTTGGGCCGTAGAGCGACCGATGGAAGCAGCGTGCTATTTGGGTGAGAAAAGAAAAGAGGATAGATAGTAACAAAAATGGATGGAACGATCTACTTGACGCAAAAGCAAAAGTTGCAATCGAGCTGCACACGCACCGTTAGTATTTGATTTTTAGGTGAGGAGAAAAGAAAAGGAGATGAGCAGTTTCAGTCGGCGTCCGCGCGCGTCTTGATTAAATTAATTCCGCTCGAGGGCGAGGCAAAGGGAGTCCATATTGCAGCTGCACGAGCAGGATCATGCATTCGCGCGCGGAAGGAGGATTCGCTCGCTCGCGGGGATTGCCTTCGTCGCGTGCGTGCGTACGTACTACGTACTATAAAACGTGTATACGGACGGCATCGGGTTGCTGCTTACGCAATCAATCGCACCCAGGAAAGGGTGGAGTGGAGTGGATTCTGCACACAGGAAAGGTGGTCTTATTTATGGAAACAGGGAATTGGACTCGCCTTGCGCAACCAACCGAACCGGGCAAGGGTCGAAACTTGCCATATCACATCTCCCCTTCCCCTCCATAAAACCCTCTTTGTGGCGTCTCAGGGTTCAAGCACCACACCAACGACCTCGGATAGCAAGACACCGCGCCGGCGAGGTATGCTCCGCCACCACCCCCACTCCCTACCCCAGCTCTGCTAGCAACACATACTACGCTCGAACTCGATTCTGATTAGCTCTTAATCTTCCTTCTTTCTTGGCAGTAATTATTATCTGTTTGAGATCTGCAGTTCTGCACCGGCTTATGAAGTGTTATTTTTTGTTTCTAATGTGCACGGCTCTGTATGTTTTAACTATAAATTAGTTGTTAAAAGGCATGGTGATTGATTTCGATTGCAGAGATTACTGTGGAGAGGAAGTGCAAGAGCTACCTATGGGAAACTCATGTGCTACTGGCGCCTGCAGTAAGGATTTTTTTTATTATTAGGCAATAATAATCCGAGCTGCTATATGTTGTGATATTTCGACTCAATGGAAGAGAAATGTTGTTGCAGGAGGAGCAAAGAAGGGATCCGACCTGGCACCTTCTTCCGCGAAAGGAGGATTAAACCAGGGATCCGACGTGCCACCTCCTCCCGAGGGAGACGGAGCAAACCAGGTATCCGACGAGGCACCTTCAACCGCGGTGCAGAATACCTACAAGTGGAGGATCGATGGTTTCTCCTCGCTTGTTGAGAAGGGAAAAGGACCGACCTACTCCAATGTGTTTCAGATGAAGAAGGGGCTCAACTGGTACAACTATTAGTCTATTACCATGATGTTTCTTTTCATCAGCTATTATAACAGAGAGCTTTATGCATACAATGTTATGCACTTGTTTTTATCTGATTAATTAGTTATTAATGTCCGGCAGTTCAGTAAAAGAAAGAAATTCTTCTCACTTGCTTCTTTTTGCTATTCCTTTCTCTTGATTTTTTTTTATTCTGAGGTGACCTTTCTCTTTATTTGATTCGCAGGCACTTGGTAGTGAACCTAAGGGACACAAAGAGTGGCGACCAGAATGAGTATGTTTCTCTTCAGCTTGAGTTGGCAACTGTGAGGCCGGACACGATCGTGGAGACAACTTTGAAGTTTTTGATATATGACCAGTTATTCGGAAAACATCATGAACAGCAAGGTACCTTAGGAAATTATTCTTGAAAAATAGTACAGGTTCTTCAACCTAGTATTTGGTGTATGTATCATCTTAATGCTTTTATGCGATGCCCTTCATTGAAAACAATCTAGTCAGCCGCTAGACTGAAAGTGTAAACTAACTGCTTCAGAAGACAAAAAACAACAGTTCTCCTCACAAGAGCATATCAGTTATTTGTTTCTGCCTTACGTTTTGAATATTTTGTTTGCAGTTAGCCACAATTTCGAGACAGGAAGCACATGCTCTGGAACCTCATGCATGATTCCTCTCGCGGCATTCAATGCAAGGTCCTCCGGATTCCTTGTCAACAATAGCTGTGTTTTCGCGGTCGAGTTCATCACAGTTGTCGTTGCTAAAGCTAACGATACGTTAGAGGCGCTGTTTGTTCAGAAGACGAACAATGTCTGCAGTGAACCCCAAGTCTACACCTGGCACATTGAGGACTTCTTTGTGTTGAAGAATCCGAGCTGCTCTCCTGAGTTTGAGCTCTGTGGACACAAATGGTGATACTTACTGTCTTGAATTTAGTGCTTAAGATGACCCATAATTTTAACTATTAGTTATTGGTTTTATACAGAATTTACTGAATTTTCAGGTGCATCCAAATCTATCCATCTGGAGATGATGATACGAATGGGAACTACCTCTCCTTGTACGTGGTCAGGAACGGGCCGGATACACTGGACGAGAACTTGGCATACCTGATAGAGCAAACCATATCCCATCAAAACCCAGGAAACTGGCAAGGGGTTGGCAAGAAAAGGTTGGCTCTTCCAAGCAATGCCCACGAGTTCAGGTTGTAATTAGACTGTTATCATCACATTTCCTAACTGACACCTAGTTTTCTCTTCAGGCCGGATCGAGTACTCAAACAAATGTAACTGTTGGGGATGGGAAAAGTTCATATCTCTAGAAGATTTCAAGGACCCAGCAAATGGTTATCTGGTGAAAACAAAGTGCTGCATCGAAGTTGAGGTTGCAGTCATTGGTTCCTCCAAGACGAAGTAGCTAGATTACTCGTAGCCTAGGCGGATGCTTGTGCTAATGTGTGCTTATGCACTTAGCTTGAATTGTTATGCTGGCTCCGTATCTTCTCGTGTCGTTACAAGTCTATAAAACTGCAAATTAATCCCAAAGGAACATTCGGAAATGTGTGTTTTCTCAGGTTGCTGGTCATGTCTTTTTGGTGTAGTGCAATGATGAATGAATGGATACGCAAAATTAGCAGATGAGAACACGCATGGATTGTACCATATCTATTTCGGTTTGTTTGTAATGTGCCGGGTGACCTGCGTCATCATCAGCACCGAGGAGCCCCCCCAAGAAGGTGCCCCTCCGATGGTGATTGTTCACATGACAGATGGCGTATCTTCGGGGGATAAGGTTCTGGGCGAGCTTTCTTGCTCGTCTAGTGCCGACAGAGGGGAATCTGAGATGTACCAAATTCCAGGGGACAGGGTTGTCTTTCAGTTTGATCAGCAGACGACACAATCTAATGCGCCTTTTTGAATGTAGTGCATAAAGTTTTAGACCTAAGTTCATGGCATGATCCTAAGTTAAACAAATATAACAGGTAAAAATCTCGATCAGCCTCCAAAGCCGAAGCGATATTTTCCCAGTAACCGCGAGCCGAAGCGGTTTCAGTTTCAGGTCTTGTCGAGGCCGGGGAACCGACGCGTTCCTCTCGCCACAAACGCGTGCAGTTTTACTGAGCACTCGTTGTTGGCCGCTTTGATCCGATCCAGTCCATCATGCCGTCGGCCGCAGGCGGGCCTTCTCGCGTCGTTCGCCAAGTCTGCAAGCCGTCGCGCTCCTCCATCCTGGCCTTCGCCGGTGCGGACAGCGGCCGCCTCCGTCGCCAGTTCCAAGACCCCAAGTATATAGGGCACCACCTTCGGCACCGGCGAGTCCTAGTCCTGGACGCGGACGCAGTGCTGGGCCGCCGGCCTTCTCCCGGGGTGGTGCCGCCGTCGGACATCCTGCAGCAGTTCGCTGAGATATCCTGCACAATTTTGTTTAGCTCATCATCGGATTTCAGTGCCTGAAGCAACTGTGCCTTGTATGCCTTTATCAAGAGCTTGCACTCGGCACCCAATGAACCAGTGTTCAGATGCTAAATTATTATCATCACACTTGTTGACACTTTTTTTTTGGGAACTATAGGTCAATGCGAATTCTCAAAGAATAATCCCACATGGGGATTCCGCAGGTTCAAAACGCTAGAAGATTTCAAGGACACATCACTTGGTTATTTGGTGAAAACAAAGTGCTGCATTGAAGCTCAGGTTGCAGTCATGCAGGCTCTGGTAGCTGTATCTTTTTGGCTATGTCACATAGTCTTTTCAGAAACCAATGAAGGGGCTGCCCACGCCAATCAGATCACAGAAGTCGAGCACCCACGGATTACCCCATCACCACTGATCTGAACCGTCCATTCCTTTCACATCCAACAGCCCACTAATTGCCCCATTGCCACTCATCAGAACCAAGTTTCCTCCACCCTCCCACTTTCTCATATATATGAGTCTCTTCTCACTAGAGCCGCGTGCGAATTTCGCGTGTGACTTGTGACTTTGGACTTTGGCGTGGGGTGGGTTTGGGTCTCTCTCTCCCTCTCTATCTTTCTCTCTCAGGGAGGTCTCCTCTCTCAAGCAGGTCTAGTGGCGCCATTATGTTTCCAGGAAGATGAAATTCTCATCTCTCTCACACAAGTGGGTTGATATTTCTTTTTCCCCTCGGTTTGAGGAAGATGAAAGTCTCATCTCTCTCTCACAAGTGGGCTGATATTTCTTTTTCCCCTCGGTTTTTGTGGACTTAATTTCTCCTTGTTAGCCTTTTCCGTTAAGTGCCAACTCTCACCTCTATCTCATGTCTTGTTCGAGCACATCCGCTTTCACCCTCTACCTCATGTCTTGCCTAGCACATCCATGTTCAGTTCTGTTGCCAACCTTTTCTATCGAATTCTCCAGTCATGTGGGCCTCTAGCATCCCAGGGGGAGGCTGCCGGTGGTGGTGACACCCTAGTATAGTCTTCATCGACTACAGCCTCCGACGCCACCAAAAACAAACTCAGTGAGCAGTTCGAATAGGCAAACTACAACCCATGTACACGCCTCAAACGTGATCCATTCTCAATCTCATCACAAAACTAGCGCATTATTCCATACCAAAGGCTGGCTCAAGTCCCAATCTAGATAGCTAGAAAAACAGGGATTCAAGCCAGATCATGAATGATCATATCAAGGAAAGAAAAGGACGTTTAAGATTTTCATTCAACAAGTAAAAATGCTTGGCATGACAATGTACATCACGAGATGATTCTCGCTAGATCAAAAAAGTAAAGCAAGCTTAGATCACTTTGCCAATTAAGGTTGACCAGGATAAGTTTCTCTTGGAAAAACTGAGAATTTTATCTGCTAAGAAAATACAAAAGGTAGACAAGACAGTCAAGCCAAGCATCAGAAAAAATTGGCCAGACCTCCCCTGTTTCGAGGACATCCACAGCACATAACAAAAATTGAGAAACAACTTTTCATATCTAAGCATTTTAAGACTAAACTAGATCAGCATAACCAGCACATCAAAGGCAAATCCAGCAGATCCATGGACGGCATCAAATAAGTTTCAGTTCTGGGACAAACTCTGATGGTTAACCAATAACAACACAACATGAATTACAAAAATTCCGCCGGATCTGATATCTCAGCCGGCAGGCGCGACCAAGGCTGCATCATGCATACAGATGGGTTTTCTTCTTCCAGCTTCCAAGAGGTGACAATGATGCAGCAGGCTGCTGCTGCTACATGTGTACCAGCTTCTCTGCTAACCTGGATGTCCTCTTCCTGGCTATCCTTCAACAACAAGAACAAACACATGGTGTTGGTCAGCTCTAGATCAGTAGATTTATTTAAGAAACGAAAGCATTTGCTGCAGCTAATGAACCGACACACATCCCGACCACAATTCGAGAAACAAAACAGTGAGAGTGCACAATGAGTGTCAAGCCAAAGTACATGGACATCATATCATAGTTCACAGAATAAATACTGGACAGTTCAATGAGTTCACTGGCTGTTGATGTCGCCGTAGGGGAGGGCCTGTTGGCGTATACATTACTGGACACATCATAGAACAACACATGCCTACATCTAGAGAACCAAAATCCATCCAATGAGTTTACTAGCTGCTGATGTCGCCGTAGGGGAGAACCTGTTGGCGTATACGTTACTTAATCCAGGTTTAAGAGGAGGAAATAGAAAGAAAACTGCTACCTTTTTTGGAAAGGGGAGGAGCTTGTGGTCGGTGGAGCAGTGAGGCCAACACGCCCAGGAGAGGGCGGGGACTTGCAAACCAGAGGAGGAGAGCTCACCCTGCTACGCCATGATCGTCGTCGTGGTGAGCCGCATCCCCTCCAACTAGCTTCCCCTGGTTGTGTCATCTAGTCATCCTCTTCAAAAGAAACATGACGTTCAGCTTTAGTGAAGATTTAACAAATATGGATAGATCAAAAACTGGCATAAAACAGTAACCAGATCAACGGAATGCACAATGATCAGTATGCACAACACATACAATGATCCATCACGACATAACAAATTATCCATTAGGTGCTTTGCGAAATTAAATTAAATTGATCTCACAAACATGGTACGCAAGCATCTTACACATAGCAAGGATTTAGACAGCAGCAAAACAAATATACAACGGTATAATTCACATGATTGCAAATTTGGTACAAAAGTAGCAAGGATTTAAGGCTCATTTACCCCCAGCCTATAAAGGAAAGACAAAAAGGAAACAGGTTCTAGCCAAGCCATGTGTGGCTATTTTCATCATTACAAAGAGAGACGAACCATATTCATATTCAGAATAGGAAAGCTGTGTGCATAACTGAACCGAAGCACATGTGTGAACTGAAGTGCAGAAGTGAACCGAACCCAATACAGCAAGTAAGCAGGCATTGACCCGTGAAAATTAAAACTAAACTCCAGATTACAACAAGAGAACCTTTCAGGTTTAGTTTTCAAGTTGGAATCTAACTAAACCTGTATGATGCCCAAAATGGTACAAAACTCGAATTTGCACAACCAGCCCAGCCACAAGGCTATGTAAGTCAACAGAAACACGCACAGCTGCACAATCGGCAAGCACCAAAAAATCCTCTGCTAGCTCAAAATAATTTTTCATGTAACGTACAGAGAGATTAGTATGAAAAGTAAACAGATATCAATTAGCTGAGATATCACTAACTTGCAGCAGCTTAAATACTCCTCTCTTTAGCAATAAACAACACCATTGAGCAGATATCGAGCATGTGCAACAACCATACATGCATATTGAACCCCTTGGTAGGGCTGGAGAATAAAAGCGAGATTACCTCAATGCGACGATAGTT
Source organism: Lolium rigidum (assembly GCF_022539505.1). Lineage (NCBI taxonomy): Eukaryota > Viridiplantae > Streptophyta > Magnoliopsida > Poales > Poaceae > Lolium > Lolium rigidum. The sequence goes on along the minus strand of NC_061511.1, from coordinate 74,473,195 downwards.
GAGTGTCCCTCCTGGTGCTTGAGGCAGCCCCAGGTCAAGCTGCAGGTCCTCCCCTATGGCGACATCGGCAGCTGGTGAACTCATTGGACGGATGGTGCGGCGTCATGGTGGCCAGCAACAGCAGGTCAGGGAAGGCACCGGCAGCACATTTCCGAGCAACAGGAACTCAGGGAGGCCGGCGCGGCGTAACGGCGAGGTCCTGGATTTTGGGCCTAGGTGGACGCGGTGGGCAAGCATCTGCAAATGAAAAGCAAAGTGTGCTAGTATTTACAACGACAATATATCTATGATGAGTTGTATAACAAGCATAATTGTAGGCAAATTAACAATGGAAGGCAAGAGAGAGAGAGAGAGAAGCTACACTAGGAAATAGCACAGATTTAAATAGCATGTCATCAACCTAAAAACATCCAGGTACTCCTGGATTATTTGTTTATACAATTCATGTAATAAACAAACAAAGACAAAAGAGTGCATATTTTATCCACGACACGAGGATATCAACCTAGCTGCTGCTACAGCAACAACAATTAGCATAAAGCCGCCTTAGCAAGATTGTAAAGCCGTCAACTGATAAAGTATTGCATGCCCTTTACAGCCTGAAACATGGCTACACGATTTTTCAGTACAATTTCAACTGAAAATGTACAGCTATATCCTCGTGTGTCATATGGTCATGCACACAAACATGTTGCCATCTTCATCGAGATTCAGTAATGGGGTAGCATAACACAGAAGTAGAAGTAACGGCATGCTAGATAGATAGATCCAGGCAAGCTACTGAGCCTACGAGTAAATCAATCCTGGGGAAACAACCTAGGCTATAGCACGGCAGGAAGAGGGGGGGAAAGAGAGGACCTTCAGGTTGGTGGGTGTCGTGGTGGTCGGGATCGATCTTGGCGAGCCGCAGACGCCCAGCTGCAGCAGCTGAAGCGCGTGGCCTGTCCTTGCCGTGCCGGCGACCACACACTAGCAGGATCTTTGTAGGCCGGCCATCACTTCCATTTCTGCACGGGAACGAGCTTCAGCAAGATGGAATCGGGGAGAGTGGAGGAGATCGTGAGCTTACAATGGCTGGCGAGCTCGACGCGAAAGCCGTGGAGGAGTCCTGCTGCTGCTTCTGCTTGGGCCCTGACGTCGTCATGGCCGCCCAAGGCAGGTACAGCTCCGTCTGGACGAGGGCCTCTCCTTGCTCCGGTCGGCGGCGTCGGCGAGTGCCAGCACCGGGCGGAGTTCCTCGACGCCGAACCAGCAGCCGCTCCTCTAGGGTTTCGCGGTGGCGCGGAGAGGCAAGGGAGGCGCGGGGACTGGGGAAGAAGGGGAAGGTGGTGTGGTAGGAGGCTAGGGCCTGGGGCGGCAAGGACGGCGAGGTGGCCGGCGGGAAGGAGGCGGCGGCGCGGGGACAGACCCGAGGATTCGTGGCTGGGAATTTGGGAAAGGAGAGGATGCGGGGAATTTTGGGTAGGGATTTCTTTTTGGTCACGCGTTTCGTTTCATTCCAAACTTTTGCGCCAAAGCTCCCGCTCTTTCCAAATTTTCGCCTCGCAATTTGGAAATTTTTCGTTATGCTCCCGCTCATTCTAAATTTTCATAAGTTTCACGCCGGATCCGTCTATCGAGAGTAAGACCGCACCCCGCAAGGATAGATTCCGAAAAGAAACCTTGCTTCTCATTTCCTTTTCTCTGTCGACTTTGTCTTTGTAGTCTGAATTCTCCATGAAAAGCAAACACGCAACAAAAGACATCTTACTATGATATGTAAGCAAACAACACTGTGCAAAATTAAAACCATTCAGTTATTCCAAGCCTAAAGTTGATCCAAGATCGACCAAGCTGCATTGAAACCGGTGGTAATTAATTCACGAAACACTAATGTGAAATGATGCACTTAATGAACTTAATACATTTTAGAAACAAAACTTAAAGATGATGTAAAGCATAAGATCTAAAGAAACTTGTATATGTGGACTATTTTGGTCCCCTCAAAGTCCAACTTACTGTTTGCTAAAGGTGTACATGGGTACAAAAAATTGTTGTGGTATTCCCGTTGCTAAGTTGTGTGGCCGGTCAAGTACATTCTTCACGCATGCATTTAAAAAAACATGTTCGATTTTCCATCCTACTACTAATTCGGCTGATCTTGCTCAGGTGGGAGGATGCGGTTATTTTTTTGATGCGGAACTGCGGACCACGAATATCACGCCTCGAGACCCGTCCTGGACGAAGCAACCGCTGCGCGCAGACATAAAATAACATGAAAGGACGCGTCATGGGTTTGGATCTCAAAAAGCGCGAATTCGAGGCGACGACATTACTTGCCGCGTCGAAGCTTTGGTAGCGCGCGGAAGACGATGCGATGAGGACAACGATCGGCCTTTCTCGCTGACAAGTCAGGGCCACCAGCCGCGCGGGAAGTTTTCTCAATGTTTCCCGCGCTTTCATTTCCTCCGGACTCCCCGAGCGCTCCCCGAGGAGCGGGGATGACCTGGGCTCACCGGATGGATGAAAGCCCAAATCCGGGCGAAAACGAGGATCCGGGGCGCGACTGGGCCGTTTTCGTCCATCCGGATGAAAAAAAAGGGATCCTAGGGCCTTCCCGGGGACATGGCTGGACATGCTCTTAGCCCGCCAAGATCCATACACCCCGACCTATTGATGTCGGTCGCACCTACGAGCCCATCGACGACACATTCCTAAACAGAGTTCGTCCCCAGTGGAGAACCTAACAGTCCTATGCCCGAACTGTGACTGTTATAATACGGTTGTCGTCATGATACCAATACCACCGATATAAATAATATACATTTACCATTTAATTTAAGAAACAAATTGGCCAAATTCAAACAGTTATAAGTTAATAACCCAAAAATACAGTTATCACAACGAAACTCCCGCTTTATAGTAGTGGAAACATTCACATATGTTTGAAAAAAAATGAGACCAATTTTATTCTCTTGCTACTTGCTTTGTTTTCAGTAAAAATGAGCTAACCAAGCCTATTTTTTTATGTCAAATTGTAAGCATAAAATACCAAGTTCCACTACATGCATGAAACATATGTTCGGGTGGCGCAATGATGATCTCATTGCACATGTAATGATGGGAACACACACCACACTCTAGCCGTCGGGTACGATCAAGAACAAGGACTGCCAAAGGAAGATGACACCAAATAATAGGGATGTCGCATTTCCCACGTCACCTACCCTTGGATTGAGTGATCTATGTGGTATATATAGATCATTTTTCTTATATCCACTGGTGGAAGTTGTTCTTAAATAGATCTTGGTGTTACCTTTCCAAGCATCCGTAGCTCGTCAAAAACTGAGTGAGCATGCAAAGGTTGTCACGTTTGAAGACACGAACTTTGTTCTGACATTGTTCCCGCCCGGAGTTGGGAGTGGTTATTGGGACACGTGTACTTTCTACACCAGTATAGAAAATGCTACCAACGTTGTAGCAAAACCACCCTTAGTGGCATGGATTAGACACGCCATCGGTTTCTCGTTAGTGGTATTTGGAATACTGGTGGCGTGCCAAAGACCACCGGTATCAAATACTGGTGGCGTGGGGTGGGGTGGGTTTGGGTCTCTCTCCTCTCTCTCTCTCGGATAGGTCTCCTCTCTCTTGAGCAGGTCTAGTGGCGTCATTGCATTTCTAGGGAGATGGAAGTCTCCTCTCTCTGTATTTCTGTCTCTCACAAGTGTGAGATTTTTTTTCCGTCGGTTTTTCTGGACTTGCTCCTTGTTAGACTTTTGTATTCAATGTAGACTCTCTCCTCTATCTCACGTCTTTCCGAGCACAACCGCGTTCGGCCTCTATCTCATGCCTCGCCTAGCACAACCTGTTTGACTCTGTTGCCAACCTTTTCTACCGAATTCTCTAGTCAAGCGGGTGGCTAGCCTCCGAGGGATGTACGCCGCCATCGACGGAGGAGGCTGCCTCCAGTTACGTTCTACTGTAGTCTTCGTCAACCCAACCCCGGCTTCCGGCGCCAACACAAACAAACTTTGGGTGAGTGGGGGCAAGTTCGAATAGGCAAACTAGCTACTAGCCTACTAAAGGCTAGCTCACATCCCAATCTCAATAGCTAGACAAACGTGGATTCTCGCCAGATCATGGTTGATATCAAGGAAATACACGGATGTTTAAGATTTTCATTCAACAAATAAAAAAGCTTGGTTGGCGCCCTCGGTGCCTTGCTTTGTTCAAAAAAAAAAAGTAAAAAAGCTTGGCATGACAATGTACACCACGAGATGATTCTCGCCAGATCAAGAAATAAAGCAAGCTTAATCACTTTGACAATTAAGGTTCACCACAACCATAAGTTTCTCTTGGAAAATCTCAGAATTTTCTCTGCCAAGAGGACATTCGGACATTGTGAGAGACAGATCTGTGTGATGCTAAGAAAATACATAGTCAAGCCAACTAATCAGCAAAGGCATCAGAAAAATTGGTATGACCACAGCAAAAGGCGAGAAACATATTTGCATATCTAAGTATTTTAAGACTCAAACTCAACCAGCATAACCAGCACGTCATAGGCAAAGCCAGCAGATCAACACGTGGCATCAAATCAGTTTCAGTTCTGGGACAAACACTGATGGTTAACCATTACAACACAACATGAATTACAAAAATTCTCTCGGAGCTGGCAGGCGCGACCAAGGCTGCAGCATGCAGATGTGTTTTCTTCTTCCAGCTTCCGACAAGTGACAATGATGCAGCAGGTTATTGCTGCTAGATGTGTGCCAGCTTCTCTGCTAACCAAGATATCCTTCAACAAGAACAAACACATGGTGTTGGTCAGCTATAGATCAGTAGATTTATTTGAGAAACGAAAGCATCTGCTTCAGCTAATTAACCAATGCAACTTTAAATCAAGCAATGGTGTACAAATTTTCACCATGACATTGTTACTTTACTAGCACATCCCGACCAAAATTCAGGAAACAAAACAGTGAGAGTGCACAATGAATGTCAAGCCAAAGTAGATGCACAGCATATCATAGTTCACAGAATAAATACTGGACATTTATAACAAACAACACATGCCTACATCTAGAGTACACTAGCTACTGATGTCGCCGTAGGGGAGGACCTCTTGGCGTATACATTACTGAATCGAGGTTTAAGAGAGGAAGAAGAGGAGCTTGTAGTCAGCAGAGCAGCGAGGCCGACGCCCAGGAGAGGTTGGGGACTTGCAAACCGGAGGAGGAGGAGGGCTCACCCTATTACGCCATGATCGCCATCGTGGTGAGCCGCATCCCCTCCAACCAGCTTTCCCTGGCTGTGTCATCTAGTCATCCTCTTCAAAAGAAACATGATGGCCAGCTTTAGCGAAGATTTAACAAATATGGATAGATCAAGAAACTGGCATAAAACAGTAACCAGATCAATGGAATGCACAATGATGCACATACAATGATCCATCACGACATAACAAATTATCCATTAGATGCTTTGCGAAATTAAATTAAATTGATCTCACCAACATGGTATACAAGCATCTTACACATAGCAAGGATTTAGATAGCAGCAAAACAAATATACAACGGTATATTTCACATGACTGCAAATTTGGTACAAAAATATCAAGGATTTAAGGCTCATTTACCCCCAGCCTATACAGGAAAGATAAAAAGGAATCAGGTTCTAGCCAAGCCATCTGTGGCTATTTTCATTATTACAAAGAGAGAAGAACCACATTCATATTCAGCATAGGAAAACTGTGTGCATAACAGAACCGAAGCACATGTGTGAAATGAAGTGCAGAAGTGAACCGAACCCAATACAACAAGTAAGCAGGCATTGAACCCTGAAAACTAAAACTAAACTCCAGATTACAATAAGACAACCTTTCAGGTTTAGTTTTCATGTTGGAATCCAACTAAGCCTGTATGATGTGCAAAATGTTACAGAACTCGAATTTGCACAACCAGATCAGCCACAATGCTATGTAAATCAACAGGAACACGCACAGCTGCACAATCAGCAAGCACCAAAAAATCCTCTGCTAGCTCAAAATATTTTTCCATGTAACGTACAGAGATTAGTATGAAAAGTAAACAGAATGCCAATTAGCTGAGATATCACTAACTTGCAGCAGCTTAAATCCTCCTATCTTTAGCAATAAACCACACCATTGAGCACATATCGAGCATGTGCAACAACCATACATGCATATTGAACCACTAGGTATGGGTTGAAGAATAAAAGCAAGATTACCTCAGTGCGACGGTAGTTGAGTGTCCCTCCTCGTGCTTGCGGCAGCCCCAGGGCGAGCTGCAGGTCCTCCCTTACGGCGACATCAGTAGCTGGTGAACTCATCGGACGGATGTTGCGGCGTCATGTGGCCAGAGGCCGCAGGTCGGGGAAGGCACCGGCAGCACATCTCCGAGCAGCATGAACTCAGGGAGGCCGGCACTGCATAACGGCGAGGTCCCAGATTTTTGGCCAAGGTGGACGCGGTGGGCAAGCATCTGCAAATGAGAAACACAAAAATTAGAAGCATCCTTTACAAGTATACTAGAAAATCAAAGTGTGCTAGTATTTAAAAAGACAGTATATATATGATGAGTTGTATAACAAGCACAATTGAAGGCAAATTAACAATGGAAAGCACGAGAGAGAGAGAGAGAGAGAGAGAGAGAGAGAGAGAGAGAGAGAGAGAGAGAGATGCTACAGTAGGAAATAGAACAAATTTAAATAGCATGTCATCAACCTAAAAACATCCAGGGTACTCCTGGATTATTTGTTTATGCAATTCATGTAATAAACAAACAAAGACAAGAGTGTGCAGATTTTATCCACGACACAAGGATATCAACCTAGCTGCTGCTACAGCAACAACAATTAGCATAAAGGCTTAGGAAGATTGTAAAACCGTCAATTCGTAAAGTATTGCATGCCCTTCACGGCCTGAAACATGGCTACATGATTTTTCAGTACAATTTCAACTGAAAATGTTGCCATCTTCATCAAGATTCAATAATGGGGTAGCACGGTACAAAAGTAAAAGTAACAGCAAGCTAGATAGATAGATCGGGGCGAGCTACTGAGCCTACGAGTAAATCAATCCTGGGGAAACAACCTAGGCTATAGCACGGCAGGAAGAGGGGGGAAAGAGAGGACCTTCAGGTTGGTGGGTGTCGTGGTGGTCGGGATCGATCTTGGCGAGCCGGAGACGCCCAGCTGCAGCAGCTCAAGCGCGCTGTCCTTCCGTGCCGGCGACCACATACAATCAGGAGTTGGGTACACCAGCCATCACCTCCTTTTCTGCACGGGAACGAGCTTCAGCAAGATGGAATCGAGGTATGGAGGCGGGGAGTGGAGGAGAGATCATGAGCTTACAATGGCTGGCGAGCTCGACGTGGACGCCGTGGAGGAGTCCTGCGTCTGCTTCTGCTTGGGCCCTGACGTCGTCATGGACGCCCACGGGACGAGGGCCTCTCCTTGCTCCGGTCGGCGGCGTCGGCGAGTGCCAGCACCGGGGACGCCGGACCAGCAGCCGCTCCTCTAGGGTTTCGCGGTGGCGCGGAGATGCAAGGGAGGCGCGGGGACTGGGGGAGAAGGGGAAGGTGGTGTGGTAGGAGGCTAGGGCCTGGGGCGGCAAGGACGGCGAGGTGGCCGGCGGGAAGGAGGCGGCGGCGCGGGGACAGACCCGAGGATTCGTGGCTGGGAATTTGGGAAAGGAGAGGATGCGGGGAATTTTGGGTAAGGATTTCGTTTTCGTCACGCGTTTCGTTTCATTCCAAACTTTTGCGCCAAAGCTCCCGCTCTTTCCAAATTTTCGCCTCGCAATTTGGAAATTTTTCGTTCAGCTCCCGCTCATTCTAAATTTTCTTAAGTTTCCCGCCGGATCCGTCTGTCTATCGAGAGTAGGACCGCACCCTGCAAGGATAGATTCCGAAAAGAAACCTTGCTTCTCATTTCCTTTTCTCTATCAACTTCGTCTTTCTGTGAAAAGCAAACACGCAACAAAAGATATCTTACTACGATATGTAAGCAAATAACACTGTGCAAAATCGACCATTCAGTTATTCTATAATCCAAGACCAACTGCATTGAAACCGGTGGTAATTAATTCACGAAACACCAATGCGAAATGATGCACTTAATGAACTTAATACATTTTAGAAACAAAACTTAAAGATGGTGTAAATCATAAGATCTAAAAACTCTTGTATATGTGGACTATTTTGGTCTCCTCAAAGTCCAACTTATTATTTCCTAAAAATGGTGTATATGGGTACAAAGCATTGTTGTGGTATCCCGTTGCTAAGTTGTGTGGCCGGTCAAGTACATTCTTCACCCATGCATTTAAAAAAAAAATCCGGTTATTAATGGATATTCCATCCTACTACTCTTATGTAAAATTCGGCTGATCTTGCTTAGGTGTGTGGATGCGGTTATTTTTTGGTGCGTAACTCACGAATATCAGGCCTCGAGATCCGTCCTGGGCGAAGCAACCGTTGCGCGCAAGGCTTAGAATCTCCTTTCATAAATAACACTGCATCTCAAGAAGCTCGTTTGCTCATTTTAACATGATTTCTTTACATTTACATCACAATTATTACTAAATTCTCTAACTTGCTTCCTTCCCACTTGTCCAACCTACTCCTCGAACAACGATGTCTTTTCTCCACATACATACGACTGCATAAAACAAACATGAGGGTGCAAGAGTGAGTATGATAGACCATACTCATCAAGTATATACAACAAAATAATGAACAATCAACGGATTAGTTGGAATCAAACGGAGATTTAATTGGAACTGCATTCACAAAAATGAATACAATAACAAATATAAACTGATATAACATAATGATTGGCATCACACATGACAACAAGCTTCCAAACTCAGGAGTCGGAGTGTTGAAATTCCACACTTTTACACTAGGTGTACTCCAATGTCGGCTCCACGAGTGAGAATGATTGGATGTGTCACCCTACGAATCCATCGATGACACATTCCTGAATAGAGTTCGTCCCCAGTGGAGAACCAAACAGTCCTATGCCTGAACTGTGACTGTTATAATACGGTTGTCGTCATGATACCAATACCGATATAATACTATACATTTACCATTTAATTTAAGAAACAAATTGGCAAAATTTCAAATAATTATAAGTTAAATGTTTCCCCATAAATTAATTAATAACCCAAAAATACATATATCACGACGAAACTCCTGCTTTATAGTAGTGGAAATATTGAGACCATTTTTATCCTCTTGCTACTTGTTTTGTTTTCATTACAAATGAGCTAACCAAGCCTATGATGATCTCATTGCACATGCAATGATGGGAACACACACCACATGCCAGCCGTCGGGTACGGTCGAGAACAAGGACTGCCAAAGGAAGATGACACCAAATAATAGGGATGTCGCATTTCCCGCGTCACTCACCCTTGGATTGAGTGATCTATGTGGTATATATAGATCATTTTGCTTATATCCACTAGTGGAAGTTGTTCTTAGATAGATCTTGGTGTTACCTTTCTAAGCAGCCCTAACTCGTCGAAAACTGGGCGAGCATGCAAAAAAATTCACGTTTGAAGACATGAACTTTGTTCTGACATTGTTCCCGCCCGTTTTTGGTCAGTGGTCGGGACACGTGTACTTTCTACCGATGTTGTAGCAAAACCACCTTCATTGGCGTGGATTAGACACGCCACCGATGTCTCGTTATTGGTATTTGAAATACTGGTGGCGTGCCAAAGACCACTGGTATCAAATATTTTGGTGGCGTGTTCATAAGGTGACACGCGAACAAACAATATTTGGACATAAAATAATGGTGCTATTACTGAAGCGGCAGCGACGAATCAACATGAGTCTCCGGGGGCAGCGGCACGGACGGGGTGACTACACAGACCGCGGGAGGCGGAGGCACGGAGAGAGGTCCGTGAAGAGGAGGAGGTGGTCGCCGGCCGGGAAGAGGACTGTGGGGGTGCATGTGGAGTGGGCCGGGAGGCAGCGATGCATGGACTAGAGTGGATGGTTGGGAGAGAAAGCGACTGCATGGAGGAGAGGTTCGAGGGGGGTGCTTACAGCGGATGGTATCCCCGTTGCTAAGTTGTGTGGCCGGTCAAGTACATTCTTCAGTCATGCATTTTAAAAAATCCGGTTATTAATGGATTTTCCATCCTACTACTCTTATGTAAAATTCGGCTGATCTTGCTCAGGTGGGAGGATGCGGTTATTTTTCAGTGCGAAACTACGGAAGCAGCCGAGACCCGTCATGGGGGAAGCAGCCGTTGCACGCAAGGCTTAGAAAATGGTGTCATAAAATAACACTGGATCTCAAGAAGCTCGTTTGCTCATTTTAACATGATTTCTTTACATTTACATCAAAATTACGGAAATTCAATTCGGCTCCCGGGTGCGTATGCTCCCTCTACCAAGAAAACATATTTCGAAGTGTGGAAAAATTTTGACAAAAAATTCTACATGTACATCTTCATAATATATGTGTGCGCGTCAAGTTTTACGAAAAAATAATATTTTATGTGGCCTATGTAAAAAAGAGAAAACTTATCCTGTGAAAAGCATTGTTTTTAGCACTGAATTTTGTCTTTTTTACACACGTCACATGATAAGTTCATTTTTTATGAAACGACTTTGTGAGCGTGTAGCACATGAAGATGTACGTGCAAACTTTTTATTTCAATTTTTTTAAATTTAAAATATGTGTAAGATGCATTTCAAAATATAGGAAGCATATGCTCCCATGTTCCAAAACACCACTACCTCAAAATTATTACTAAATTATCTAACTTGCTTCCTTCCCACTTGTCCAACCTACTCCTCGAACAACGACATCTTTTCTCCGCATACTTACGACTGCATTAATAAAACATGAGGGCAAGAGTGAGTATGATAGACCATACTCATCAAGTATATGCAACCAAAATAATGAACAATCAACGGATTAGTTGGAATCAAACGGATATCGACGGATTTAATTGGAATTGCATTCACGAAAATGAATACAATAACAAATATAAATCAGTATAACATAAACGTACAAGGGAATGATTGGCATCACACATGACAACAAGCTTCCAAAGTCAGGAGTCGGAGTGTTGAAATTTCACACTTTTACACTAGGTGTACTCCAACGTCGGCTCCAAGAGTGGGATGATTGGAATAAAAAATAGTGATTGTTAGCCCGCCAAGATCCATACTTCCTGACCTATTGATGTCGGTCGCCCATAGGAACCCATCGATGACACATTCCCGAACAGCTCGTCCTTAGTGGAGAACCAAATAGTCATATGCCCGAACTATGACTGTTATAATACGGTTGTCGTCATGACACCAATACCGATGTAATACCATTTAATTTAAGAAAAAAATGGCAAAAATTCAAATAATTATAAGTTAAATGTTTCCCCTTAAATTAATGAATAACCCAAAAATACATTTATCACGACAATACTCCCGCTTTATAGTAGTGGAAACATTCACATATGTTTGAACAAATTGAGACCAATTTTATCCTCTTGCTACTTTTTTTTTCATTACAAATGAGCTAACCAATCCTGTGATGATCTCATTGCACATGCAATGATGGGAACACACAACACATGCCAGCCGTCGGGTACGGTCGAGAAAGGACTGCCAAAGGAAGATGACACCAAATAATAGGGATGTCACATTTCCGTTGTCACCCACCCTTGGATTGAGTGATCTATGTGGTATACATAAATCATTTTGCTTATATCCACTGGTGGAAGTTGTTCTTAGATAGATCTTGGTGTTACTTTTCTAAGCAGCCCTAGCTCGTCGAAAACTGAGTGAGCATGCAAAAGTTGTCGCGTTTGAAGACACAAACTTCGTTCTGACATTGTTCCCGTCCGTTTTTTGGCAGTGGTCGGGATACGTGTACTTCCTACACCGGTATAGAAAATGTTACCGATGTTGTAGCAAAACCACCCATAGTGGCGTGGATTAGACACACCACCGGTGTCTCGTTAGTGGTATTTGAAATACCAATGGCGTGCCAAAGACCACCGGTATCAAATATTTTGGTGGCGTGTTCATAAGGTGACACGCGAATAAATAATTTTTGGACATAAAATAATGGTGTTATTATTGAAGCGGCGGCGACGAATCAACATGAGGCTCCGGGGGTAATGACACGGACGGGGCGACTACATGGACCGCGGGAGGCGGAGCCACGGAGAGAGGGTCGTGAATAAGAGGAGGTGGTCGCATGCCAGAGAGAGGACCGTGGGGGTGCATGTGGAGTCGGCCGGGGAGAGGACCCACGGGGTGCATGTGGAGTGGGCCGGGAGGCAGCGGTGCATGGACTAGAGTGGATGGTTGGGAGGGAGAGTGATGAAATGGAGGAGAGGTGCTGGGGCGTGCTTAGAGCGGATGGCGTGTGCGAGCCGGTGGGCTAGGCCGCAATCCATTTTTCATTTTATTTAAATTTGTTTAAATTTTTCTTAGCGGCGCGCAAATAAAGTCAGGCCATGGGTTAGACAAATTTAATGGCGTGAAAGAATCCACTCTAGTAATTTTTTCACATCGGGTGGCCAAGTGGGGCCCACATATCGTTGTCATGGCTTCAGTTCATACATGCCATTGGTAGGTGATGTCTACGCACGCTTCTATTCCTATAGACAGTGTTGGGCCTCCGAGAGCAGAGGTTTGTAGAACAGCAGCAAGTTTCCCTTAAGTGAATCACCCAAGGTTTATCGAACTCAGGGAGGTAGAGGTCAAAGATATCCCTCTCAAGCAACCCTGCAATTAAGATACAAGAAGTCTCATGTGTCCCCAACACACCTAATACATTTGTCAGATGTATAGGTGCACTAGTTCGGCGAAGAGATAGTGAAATACAAGTAATATGGATGATTGTAAGTACTAATTGCAATCTGAAATAAAGATGGCAGCAAGCAAACATGTAACAGAACTTGTTGGAAACGATGTTTCAATGCTTAGAAACAAGGCCTAGGGATCATACTTTCACTAGTGGACACTCTCAACAATGATCACATAAATAAATAACTTCTCTTCACTTGTGCTACTCTGAATTACTCTCCTATTGGAATCGCTAATCATGTAGTGGCTACAAAAGCTCCGCTCAAAGTTCATCAAGTACTTGACAAACACCACTCATAGGGATATCCTCATCAAATCATAATCCAAGACAATACCGTTGCAATTTAGACCGAGTACTAACATAGCATACACACTGTCAACAATAGCTATGAAAGGGGGAATAGATCACTTCAATACTATCATAGTAATAATTAACTTCATAATCCACAAGAGATTACAATCATAACCTATGCCAAGTACTACATGATGCACACACTGTCAACTTTACACCATGGAGGAGGAATAGACTACTTTAATAACATCACTAGAGTAGCACATAGATTAATAGTGATACAAAGCTCATGATCACATAAAGATCACACCATGGGAGAGAGAGATGAACTACATAGCTACCCGTAGAGCCCTCAGCTTCGGGGGAGAACTACTCCCTCCTCATCATGGGAGACAGCAACGGCGATGAAGATGGCGGTGGTGTCGATGGAGATGACTCCGGGGGCAATTCCCCGTCCCGGCGGCGTGCCGGAACAGAGACTTCCGTCCCCCGAAACTTATTTTCGCGATGGCGATGGCTACGGAACTCTTCGTGGAATATCGTCGGGTATTTTAGGGTTTTCGGAGACGGAGCTTTATATAGGCGAAAGGGCGGCGTCGGAGGGTTCCCGAGGTGGGGTCCCCACCTGGCGGCGCGGCCAAGGGGTGGCCCGTGCCCCCCTAGGGTGTGGGCTCCTCGCGGCCCCCCTTCGTTCTCCTTCGGACTCCGTGAAGCCCCTGGAAAAATAAGAACGTGGCCTTTTGTTTCGTCCAATTCCGAGAATATTTCCTGTGTAGAATTTGTTAAACCAAAAACAGCAGAAAACAGGAACTGACACTTCGGCATCTTGTTAATAGGTTAGTTCCGGAAAATGCATAAAAATGATGTAAAGTGTATATAAAACATGTGAGTATTATCATAAAACTAGCATGGAACATAAGAAATTATAGATACGTTTGAGACGTACCAGTAGGTCAATACCGGTGGCGCACCGAATGTGGCAACACCATCGGCATTACATGTGGAGTGGAGAGGACTTGCCATGCCACCGACATGCTGACCCTTATAAGCAATTTCCTACTAGCGTGGGTTATTCTGTCAAAAATAACTATTTTTAATGCGATTGATTCAAAGCCAATACACAAATGTGAATGACACTTCATGAAGAGGACTACTGGGACATGAAATCACGCGAGGAAGGTCAACAACCCTTTCTCGTTTTCATAGTCACATTGAATCACCACTTTTCGATGGAAAGCTAGGGTAGATTCGCGGGGCCCTCCAAATAGGGGGCGCATGAAATCACGCGAGGACGGGTCGAAAAGCTTTGCCCCTTGGGAATGTCTCATAATATAGGTATGTGAAGGTGGGTTAAATAGTAAGAGGCACTCGATTCACAAAACAGGCTATCTCGAAGAAGATTCTAGATTTGTTGAGCAAAACTGCCACTTCGAGAGAAATGACCCAAGTAAACTCGAACTCCTTTTGGTTTGGTCTTGTTCATATGACCTATTATAACATAAAAAGAGTAAATTCACATGAAATCACCACTTTCAAGGAAAATGTGTGGGGTAGACGTCGAGGGGACTACTAGACGGAGGGATAGAGGGGCGTGTTTTTTCTTCCGAAATGGAGGTTTTACCCCAACCTCTACATCCAAAGGATGCACATAACTTTTTTATTAGATTAGTCAATAAATCCTTACAAGAGAGATACAAAGATCAACTCGAAGCCACCATCTTAGCAACATCTCTACACGTATTGATGAAGGGGTCGGGTGATCCTGAACAGGGCTAGTGCCCTCACATCACACCAACCCACATCATCTAAAAAAATGAAAGCGTCACAAACCTCAAATTGGCGAGTAAGGAGCACATACAAACGGTCTAGCAGACCCTCAGCATGCACCAGCGTACACGCCTTAGAGGTCGCTACCTTGCTTGGCCTTTCGTCGACGCCTCCATGGTGCCAGACGGCGCTACCGTCCTTTGCCCATCCATCATCCCACGACCTTCGCCGAGACCCCGCTGCACCATGCCATCGAGACTCGTCTTCGTAGATGGTATATGACACGCCGCGCTCCACCTTGGTCCCCACGCGAGAAACATGAGGAGACTGACGCCGAACCACCAAGCCGTACACATGTCCGTTCAGCTAATGAATGTCTCCAAAGATGATGCCACCACTGGGGGGTGACGACGCATACGTCGCAACCATCCGATCCAGGAGCCCCCCACAATGCCTCCAACGAGGGATACGATGCCCACGGGCGCCGCCGTCAATGGTGGCCTTCCCCAGATCTGAGGTTTCCCCCGGAAGCAATGGAGCGAGAGATGCGTCCATCGAGGAAGGTCTCACCCACGGGCGCCACCGTCGATCGTGGCATCCTCATCCACTCTAGCAGTTTTACCATCGTTGACATAGGCATCCCAAATGGGCCTGCCAAAGATAGTACCCGGGGTTTAACGAAGGCCCACTACCCGAAAAATAAGAAGGTTCGAGGGCTCAAGATATATTAAGGAAAGTAGAATTGTAATAGGAAGTGTTGTTTGTAAATCTGGCGGGATGAGTTGGAAACCGTCCCGGACTCTGTAACTTGTACAAAACGAAACCCTCGGCTCCACCTCTTATATAAAGGGGGAGTCGAGGGACGAGGAGATCATCGAATCATTGTCTGCAAACCCTAGCTTTCATAATCGTCGAGTACTTTTCGGCTGAAACCTTCGAGATCTACTTGCCCTCTACTTCTAACTAAACCCTAGCCTACAATCCATAGGCATTGACAAGTTAATCCCTTGTCAATTGGCGCCGTCTGTGGGAATTAGAGGCGTAAGGATCTGATCTCGATGGCACGTTCAAGATCTTCGACATCGTCAACCGGAAGCAACACTATGGATCGAGGTAAACAGATCGGCTGCTGGTCTTGTTGATTTTGTTCCTCACCCACCCTCCCGTTTGGATGCATATGCGTATCTGGCGGAGCCCTTGGAGATGACGTTCGGAAGGTTTCACTTTCGCGTCGAGAAGGAAGGATCGTATCGTGTCGAAATTCCGATTTCGTCGGGATCGTCGGCGATCGATTCTGAATTTTCAAGCTACTCATCATCAACCGAGTCAGAAGAAGAAACTTCGGCAACACGTTACGTCAGCATCAGAGCAAGAGAGAAACTCGCCAAGATCTTCAGCAACACATCGTTTGAGTCATCTGCGGACTCATATATAAGCGATGGCTCAAGCGATGTCGACAGTTACGACTTCATCGACAAATCTATCACAGTGGGCAAGGTCTTCATCAATCTCAACAATGATGTCACCAAACCCAACATAGATCGGAGTACCAAATATCATCAGATTTATGCTATCGACAATCAAGAGGAAACATCAGAGGCTTTCGACGATTTGGGTAATCCTTTTGTCGATCCCTCAGATCTAAGGAGAGGTATGGGCACTAAATATGTCGGGCCCACACCACGCGTCGAGTTCAACTTCCACGAGCAGCTCTGGGATAGAGCGGCAAAAGCCCTAGATGGTTCGGAGCCAATGACGACAACAGCTACAGCTCAAGAACCGCAAGCTTATCAATATAGGCTCGCACGAACTGCTCGAGAAATAGAAAAACGGACGAGATGAGTTGAACAGGAGAAAGGAGGCAGCTACGCATCCAGCAGGAGAAGGGCAGATCTAAGTGGACAATCTAGAGTTTCGGGTGACAGCCACAGGGAGGCTCGGAGCAGAGGAAGATCAAGGCTACAACACATACCCGAAGCAGAAAGAGAGCACTTGGTTCAAAACCTCGACATGTCCTTTATGTCGATAGATACAAGAGGAAATATTATCCCTAAGACACCAGAAGCTGGGTATATGGCGACACAAGCCTACATCCTCGCATCCAGGCCACCCCCAGGAGATCCAAGGGAAACATTATACAACATGGCGTTAGCAGGGGTTGGAGCTATGGGGACAGCGTTCGTAGCAACACCTCCCGAAGGAGCGGCAAGACAAAATAGTCCTCGACCTGCAGCGGCAACGACGGCGTACTCGAAGGACCAAGCGGAGCAAGAGACACAGGAGCACAAGCAAGGGTCGATAGAGCGAGACAAAGCGAAGGGATCATCGGCAATCCCCGGAGCTTAACGACGAGGATATGTGCGGCTTGCCGTGCTTCACAAGGAGAGTACGAAAAACTCGAGTCCCGTCAGGATTTAAGTTGCCCGATCACTTCAAAAAGTTCGACGGCCTCGCAAGATCCGGAGGATCGGCTAATTGATTACCTCGAGACGGAGAAGTTAACTGGAGGAACTAGAGCAACAGCCATGCAAAGTATTCAGGTGCACTTAAGTGGGGCCGCACGATCTTGGATCAAAAAACTTCCGCCAGGGTCTATCGACAGCTGGGAAAGTTTCGAGGACGTATTCGTCAAAAACTTCAGGTCCACGTGCAAAAAACCTGCGTCGTTAGAAGAGCTGAGAGCATGTCGACAGAAGCCAGATGAGTCAATGAGAAAATACATCCAAAGGTGGAACATCATAAAAAACTCGGCGAGAAAATATATCCGACGAGAGAGCAATAGATGCGTTTGTCGCAGGAATTAGGCGTGGAGATTTTGTCGAGGACTTGGGAAGGACCAATCCAAAAACAGTATCCGCGTTGATGGAGATAGCAAATAGATGGGCAGACGGAGAAGACGCTGTCCACAATAAACGACACAGGTCGCCAGAGGAGGACCGTGGTCGAAATTATCAATCGAGGCGACGATTTCCTCGGCAGTATCCAAACTATGATGCCCCAGGGCAAATTTCGGCAGGATTTCGGGCAAACACAGGAGGAAACAACAGAGATGACTATCAGAGAAGCAATGAGCAGCGAAGCGATAATAGGGACGACTCCCGCAACAGACAAAATAGTGGGCCGAAGTTTCCAAGACCTTTCGTGTCCCCCGAAGAAATGCTGAACGGACCGTGCCAGATGCACTTCTTCCTCGACAGCAACGGGAAAAGACAGTCAGGGCACCTGCAGAAAGACTGTCGAAATTTTCAAGCAATGTTCAGATACGCAGAAAATGCTCACGCTCGAGCAGCGCAGAGAAACCCTCGGGAGCCTAGGAGCGAAGTTCACCTACCGCCACCTCCCGCGATTACAGACGACAATCGGCATCAGCTCAGAATAGCGGCAGCACCTCCACCACCACCTTACGTTGATCCCAACTCAAACGGAGCGGTGTCGATGATTCAGAAGGGAAGGCCGTCCAACAGAACTCAAAAAGTAATCTCGAGACAGGTGTTTATGGCAGAAAAAATGTATCAACACCCGGATTTTTAAGTCCGAATGCCTATTATGTCATACATCGCAATCCCAGGAATATTGTTGTTGCGAGGCATAATAGTTAAGTATCACAGTCATCATTCATTACAAACCATAATGTCTTACAACTTGGAATCACATGATCCATATTACACGAATAGTTGATCTATTGATCAACGAACAAACACAAGTTCATAGCGGAAGCGTAAGATACAAGGACTCTCTAGTCCACAGGCCAACGCTTGACGTTAGAAGCTCCTAGTTGTGGTAGACGTCCCGCTGGTCGTCATCCTCGTACTCGCTGCTCGGCTTCATAGTCCGGCCATTTGAATAGCCAGGGACAAAGCCGTGAGTACTTTTAAGTACTCGCAATCTAATACTAATGTAAGTACTAAACTTGCTATTGAAGTGTTCTAAGCTCTAAGGTTATTTGCATAAAGCCAATTTTATTTGATAAACCTTTTTGTAAACAACTCCTCATGTGCTAACTAACTCAAGTGGGAACATTAGTGTCATTCCCACAACTCAGTTGTGATTCAAAACCCAAGTCACCGTTCAAGTTCAAAAAGATGTAAATTCTGATGACGGAAACAAGTATGGCCTTTCCAACTGTCCATGACCGCGGACGCGGCTATTCGAATAGGTTTACACTCTGCAGAGGTTGCACACTTGTGCCACAACATTTGATTACATCCGTCGTGGATAAAACCCCGAATAATCGTAACTCGATACGCGGATCATCAACCATAACCTTTCACTTACATATCCTAGTATAGGCACCTCTCCCCATGAGCTTGGCCTCCCGGTGAAAACCAACTGTTAACCCGGGAACCGCACAGGGCTTGGGCCGGACATTCACCTCGTTACACGTCATTTCTCATCGTTTCTTTTGTTGTAGAGGCAGCCTTCAGCCTAACCCCGATGACGCTTGTTTAGAGGGAACCCATACTAAGATACATAAATTTCCAGCTAAGCCTTACCCATAATCAGGTATTGTGGGGGTACTCAAAAATTTGGAATGGTATCGCATCCAACTCAATCATCAGTTTTTATCCAAAATCATCAAGTCAAAAATCATGTCATATTCACCTTCAAAATCTTTCAATGGAAATGACTCATCATTCCAAGGTTTTCACCATCATCATTTCATAACACATGTTCCCATCTAGAGTAGTCATTTTTAGTATTTAGCACTAGCCACTATGTATGAGGGGTGCTAAGTATTTGCCTTGCTTCTAGGCTAAGTTTGATACTCTTGTACTAATCCAATACTAACCAAGTGAATCATGAATCAAAAAGTACTTTGATAAAACAAAAGTAAATAAAGCTTGTAAAGTAAAACTGGGAAATAGGATCATAAGCATAAAGTAAATGGGGTAATGCCTTGCTCATGGTGAGCTTTGCACTTTGCAAGAGTATTATCTTGCCTTGGTTGGGAAACTGGTCAAAGTGGTCTTCTTCTTCCTGGAAGTAGACCTCCTCCTCCTCCTGGTACTCTTCGGTACTAGCGTCTAAAATACGAATACGGAGTACACAATCATCACACCAAACTAATTTACTAAACTATGCACAACCATGGTTCACATACTTAAACTAGCATCACATATTACTATTTAAGTTGGTGGATGTGTTTTTCTTAATATTTAAGAAAAATAATTTCCTCTCATACTAGTCTTAATGTTACTTTGAATTATTCAGAGAAATGATTTCCTCTCATTATCTTATTAAGATTTAATTTCTCTTATGCATAATATGTGACCTAGGTTGACCCAAGTCAACCTCTTCACACTTATCATTTGGAGAAAAAGATTTAAATGAGGTGAGCACCTCATACCATTTAATTCTAGCATATCAAAGATTTAATATCACCAACAATTCATATGGGACCTAAATAACCAGAGTCTCCACTTCACTTGGAATTGGTGGTGACAAGATTTAAATGAGGGGAACTCCCACATGATATTTCTTAATAGTTTTGGACAATATCTTTTACTAGAAAATAGCCATAAAGTCATTTAAATCAACTAAACCATGATCATTCAAAGTAAGCATGGCATATTTTTGTAGAAACAATTAGTATAAGTGAAATGTGAATTATTGGAGGTGGAATTAACTGAAAAGCATTTATGGTTGATTTTTAAGAATTATTATAAGACAGAAAAGTCCCTGCCTTGTTTATTTTGTCATTTTAATTCTACAAAAGATCTAGGGTTCTATCCAGTGGCATTGTGTAGATAATTTCATAAGGTTTCCAAAAATATAAAGTTTGTAAAATTTGGCCGAGTAGATTTGTCACAATTGGATTTCAAAGTTTGCATCAGATTGTGTATTTTATCTAATTTCCAATTTTGAATTCAAAAAGGTGGGCTTGCGCGGGAAAACTTAACGGGCTAGGCAGAGAGAGAGGGAAATGGGCCGGCCCAGTACTGCGTCCAGCGCAGCGGGCCAGCTGACAAGGTGGGGGCCACCTGTCTGTGAGCTGTAACGCCCGAAGCGGTACGGGGAGAGGAGAGCCGTGCGATTAGAACGCGATCGCACGGTCGAGAAGCGTCGTCGTCGACGACGAGCGAGGGACTCACTGGCGGCGGCGGTAGGGGGTCGGCGAGCTCGTCGGAGCTCCGGCGGTCGTCGGAGATGTGCGCAGGTACGTTGTCGAGGGCGAGGATCTCCCTGGTAGCAGCAGCTCGTCCTGGGGTGGCCTCCTGCTCCGGCGGGCTCCGTGTACTGGCGGCGGCGGTGAGCTTGCGATTGGAGGCCTCCGGCGAGTAATTGGTGGAATTGAGAGGTCGGGGAGAGCTGTGAGGAGGTGGGGAAGAAGTTGGCGTGCTCAATTTGGGGCGCGGAGTGCCCCTTTTATAGCGGCTCCGAGCCAGGGCGGGCGGTCATGGTGACGGTGGCTCTGGCGCGCTCCCGTCGATCAACGGCGTGGGCGAGGTCATGGGCGTGTCCAGGCAAGCTCAGGGAACGTCACGGCGAGCTCCGAATAGCGTTCGGTGGTCAAGCACAGTGGGGTGCGTCACGCGTCCGTGGGGTACAGTGGCGGCTGGTCGTGGACGCGGTCGTCGTCCACGGCGTTCCCGCGGCCTCGTGCGCGTGTCCAGGCGAGGCAGGGCTCCGTGGTGCGTCTACTGGTGGTGAGCGTGAAGGCGGAGGTGACGCAGGGACGCGGGGCGTCGTCACGCTCTGGGCGTCCAGGGTCGGCGCCAGGCGCGCTCTGGCGCGGCATGGACGTGTCCTGGGCGCGTCTGGGCGCGACGTTTTCTACTAGCTGCGGTAAAAAAATTCGTCGAGGCAGTGTTGGGTCGTGCTCAGGTGAGTGAGAGGGAGGTGAATGACAAGGTGATGCAGGCTGGATTGGACCAGAAGAGGAGATGGCATGAAGTGGCATGCCATGCCACGGCATGGCATGGTTTGGGTTGTTTAATCCAAACCAAGTCCAGTGCAAGTGGTGAGGTTGATGTAGTGAAGTGAGAGGGAGACTCCAGGGTGCAGAGAAGCCAGGTTGGACCAAGTCCAAGGTAAAAAAATGAGGTATGGGCTCAGATATTTACCCTGCCTGCAATGTGTTCGACAGAATGCCCGCAAGAAAATTATTTTCGAAATTTGAAATTCTTTTTGGTGGGTTGAAATCATATATTAAGTGGAGCATTTTGGTGTTGGTGGTGGTCAAAATGGATTTGATATGCAAAATCACATTTTGCATATGATCTTAAATCCGTGAGAAAGTTCCAACTTTGCTTGCTTGCCATTTGAAATTGGTGAAGATTTTGGGGTGATGGTTTTGGGCAAAGTTGTAGTGCTTGATGTTGTCTTGGATGAGGTGAAAAGAGTTGACAAAGTTTAGAAGTGGAAAGAGGAAAGCCAGGGGCTCAAAGTGGCCATCGAGTTAAAAATGACACAAGTGACCATATTGCATGTATGTTGGAATTTGAATTTGATTTTGGTTTTGGTTGAGTTTCTTCACTTCCAAAAGTATTTAAAAGTGTTTAGTAACCATCTTCAACCAATGGGGCAAGCCAAAGTGGTCTAGGTTAAGATTTGCAAAAATGGCATAGGCCTTATGTGAGAGTAAAAAGGAATTTTGGAAATTTTTTTATATTTCAGTTTTATTTGGCTAGGGGTGATCAAGAGATCATTGCTAGGGTTTTAGAATGAGAGTAACACACATAAACAAGCATCATGGCAATAGCACACTCAAAATAATTAATAAGGTGATCTAATATGCATAGTCCTATATGATGGAAAAAGTTTTTGTTGGCTTCAATTTTTGGGTTCTTGAATTCTCATTCTTGTTCATTTCATTTAAAGTTGGGATGTTACAAACCCTTCCCCTTACAAAAGATCTCGTCCCGAGATCTAGAGAAAACTAGGTACTAAAGAGATCTGGGTATTCCTTCTTCATGTCTTCCTCGCGTTCCCAAGTTGCTTCTTCTTCGGTGTGATTACTCCATTGTATCTTTAGGAACTTGATACTTCTGGTGCGGGTGGTCCTGAATGCTTCTTCAAGGATGCGAATAGGCACTTCGCGGTAGGTTAGATCCTGGTTGAGATCAATGGCTCTGTGGTCGATGTTCTTGAATACTTCGGTCTTTTCCGGTACTTCTAGGCACTTTCTAAGCGAGTGAGATGTGAAACACATTGTGTACGGCGGACATCTCTTCCGGCAGTTCCAACCGATATGAGACTTCTCCTCGGCGACTCGGAATCTTGAATGGTCCGACATATCCGGGGGCGAGCTTTCCTTTGAGTTGGAATCTCCGCATTCCTTTGAGAGGTGAGACTTTGAGATACACAAAATCTCCGATCTCGAATGTCATCTCTCGGCGTCTCTTGTCGGCGTAGCTCTTCTGTCTTGATTGGGCGGTCTTGAGGTATTCGCGGATCTTGTGCACCTTCTCTTTGGCTTCGCGGAGGATGTCGGGGCCGAAGACTTGGCTATCTCCGACTTCCGACCAGTTCAGAGGGGTACGGCATTTCCTTCCGTACAGGGCTTCAAAGGGGGCCATCTGTAAGCTGGCTTGGTAACTGTTGTTGTAGGAGAATTCTGCGTAAGGTAGGCAATCTTCCCATTTGGATCCATACTCTAGCACACAGGCTCTCAACATATCTTCCAGTATCTGGTTGACTCTCTCGGTTTGTCCGTCAGTCTGTGGGTGATAGGCGGTGCTGAAATTCAGACGGGTTCCTAGTCCTTCATGCACCTTCTGCCAGAATCTTGAGGTGAATTGTGATCCTCTATCTGACACAATTGACTTGGGGGTTCCGTGCAGGCTGACTATTCTGGATATGTATAACTCAGCTAGCTTTGGGCCTTGGTATGTGGTCTTGACAGTGGCCTCGAGTGCTGCTATCTTTGCGCGGAGGCGAGTGATGGTGGCATCCCTCTTCGCCCGCTGCTGGCGGAGAGTCCTGCGGTCATTGGCGAGCATCTTGATGGCGTCGCCTTGCTCGATGATGCGGGCGTGAGTCCGGTTGGCGTACTCACGGGAGTGGTCGAGATCCCGCCGAGTGTGATACGAGCATGAAATCGAGATGCTCCACATGGTGCTTCAGTGCCGGGTGGGATGGCATGTCCATGGGCTCTCCAGCAGAGTTACGCCTCGCGAGGTGAGAAAAGCGAGGGTGGTTGAGTGCCTCCCCGCTCATCCCGCACAGGCGTGCGAGTCCCTCCTGAAGGGCGCGGGCAAGTCCGTCCAGCCAGCTTGCTCTCCATGAAGGAGAAGAGGATCCTCTCGAAGTGGGAGGCTCCATCTTGCCCCTCAAATCCGCAGTGATGATCCACCGCAGTTCGCCTCCCGGCTGGTTCGCGATCTGGGCTCCGTGGAACTCCGGGTGCGGGCGACCAAGGTGGTCGGACAGGGCGTTGAGGTCGTGCTCGAAGATCAAGCTTCCCCCATTCCCGAGCTGGTAAAACTTCGTGTTCACGGGCTCTATCTGAAAGTGAAGTGAAGGATTTAAGTTAGAGAAGTGAACAAGTGTGGCAAAATTTTAAGTATTTTTCTAAGGAAGAACATGACTTCTTATTTTTCCAAGGAACTTAAAGAGAAGGCAAAGACTTAAATTTTTCAAAATACTTCTTTCCTTTTTGAAACTAAATTTTTCGTAACGTCCATTTCTAACTAGGGTCTCCTAAGGTCAAACAATGGCTCGATACCAACTTATCAACACCCGGATTTTTAAGTCCGAATGCCTATTATGTCATACATCGCAATCCCAGGAATATTGTTGTTGCGAGGCATAATAGTTAAGTATCACAATCATCATTCATTACAAACCATAATGTCTTACAACTTGGAATCACATGATCCATATTACACGAATAGCTGATCTATTGATCAACGAACAAACACAAGTTCATAGCGGAAGCGTAAGATACAAGGACTCTCTAGTCCACGAGGCCAACGCTTGACGTTAGAAGCTCCTAGTTGTGGTAGACGTCCCGCTGGTCGTCATCCTCGTACTCGCTGCTCGGCTTCATAGTCTGGCCATTTGAATAGCCAGGGACAAAGCCGTGAGTACTTTTAAGTACTCGCAATCTAATACTAATGTAAGTACTAAACTTGCTATTGAAGTGTTCTAAGCTCTAAGGTTATTTGCATAAAGCCAATTTTATTTGATAAACCTTTTTGTAAACAACTCCTCATGTGCTAACTAACTCAAGTGGGAACATTAGTGTCATTCCCACAACTCAGTTGTGATTCAAAACCCAAGTCACCGTTCAAGTTCAAAAAGATGTAAATTCTGATGACGGAAACAGTATGGCCTTTCCAACTGTCCATGACCGCGGACGCGGCTATTCGAATAGGTTTACACTCTGCAGAGGTTGCACACTTGTGCCACAACATTTGATTACATCCGTCGGGATAAAACCCCGAATAATCGTAACTCAGTACGCGGATCATCAACCATAACCTTTCACTTACATATCCTAGTATAGGCACCTCTCCCCATGAGCTTGGCCTCCCGGTGAAAACCAACCGTTAACCCGGAACCGCACAGGGCTTGGGCCGGACATTCACCTCGTTACACGTCATTTCTCATCGTTTCTTTTGTTGTAGAGGCAGCCTTCAGCCTAACCCCGATGACGCTTGTTTAGAGGGAACCCATACTAAGATACATAAATTTCCAGCTAAGCCTTACCCATAATCAGTGTATTGTGGGGGTACTCAAAAATTTGGAATGGTATCGCATCCAACTCAATCATCAGTTTTTATCCAAAATCATCAAGTCAAAAATCATGTCATATTCACCTTCAAAATCTTTCAATGGAAATGACTCATCATTCCAAGGTTTTCACCATCATCATTTCATAACACATGTTCCCATCTAGAGTAGTCATTTTTAGTATTTAGCACTAGCCACTATGTATGAGGGGTGCTAAGTATTTGCCTTGCTTCTAGGCTAAGTTTGATACTCTTGTACTAATCCAATACTAACCAAGTGAATCATGAATCAAAAAGTACTTTGATAAAACAAAAGTAAATAAAGCTTGTAAAGTAAAACTCGGGAAATAGGATCATAAGCATAAAGTAAATGGGGTAATGCCTTGCTCATGGTGAGCTTTGCACTTTGCAAGAGTATTATCTTGCCTTGGTTGGGAAACTGGTCAAAGTGGTCTTCTTCTTCCGGAAGTAGACCTCCTCCTCCTCCTGGTACTCTTCGGTACTAGCGTCTAAAATACGAATACGGAGTACACAATCATCACACCAAACTAATTTACTAAACTATGCACAACCATGGTTCACATACTTAAACTAGCATCACATATTACTATTTAAGTTGGTGGATGTGTTTTTCTTAATATTTAAGAAAAATAATTTCCTCTCATACTAGTCTTAATGTTACTTTGAATTATTCAGAGAAATGATTTCCTCTCATTATCTTATTAAGATTTAATTTCTCTTATGCATAATATGTGACCTAGGTTGACCCAAGTCAACCTCTTCACACTTATCATTTGGAGAAAAAGATTTAAATGAGGTGAGCACCTCATACCATTTAATTCTAGCATATCAAAGATTTAATATCACCAACAATTCATATGGGACCTAAATAACCAGAGTCTCCACTTCACTTGGAATTGGTGGTGACAAGATTTAAATGAGGGGAACTCCCACATGATATTTCTTAATAGTTTTGGACAATATCTTTTACTAGAAAATAGCCATAAAGTCATTTAAATCAACTAAACCATGATCATTCAAAGTAAGCATGGCATATTTTTGTAGAAACAATTAGTATAAGTGAAATGTGAATTATTGGAGGTGGAATTAACTGAAAAGCATTTATGGTTGATTTTTAAGAATTATTATAAGACAGAAAAGTCCCTGCCTTGTTTATTTTGTCATTTTAATTCTACAAAAGATCTAGGGTTCTATCCAGTGGCATTGTGTAGATAATTTCATAAGGTTTCCAAAAATATAAAGTTTGTAAAATTTGGCCGAGTAGATTTGTCACAATTGGATTTCAAAGTTTGCATCAGATTGTGTATTTTATCTAATTTCCAATTTTGAATTCAAAAAGGTGGGCTTGCGCGGGAAAACTTAACGGGCTAGGCGAGAGAGAGGGAAATGGGCCGGCCCAAGACTGCGTCCAGCGCAGCGGGCCGGCCGACATGGTGGGGGCCACCCGTCCGTGAGCCGTAACGCCCGAAGCGGTACGGGGAGAGGAGAGCCGTGCGATTAGAACGCGATCGCACGGCCGAGAAGCGTCGTCGTCGGCCGACGAGCGAGGGACTCACCGCGGCGGCGGTAGGGGGTCGGCGAGCTCGTCGGAGCTCCGGCGGTCGTCGGAGATGTGCGCAGGTACGTTGTCGAGGGCGAGGATCTCCTGGTAGCGGCAGCTCGTCCCGGGGTGGCCTCCCGCTCCGGCGGGCTCCGTGTACTGGCGGCGGCGGTGAGCTTGCGATTGGAGGCCTCCGGCGAGTAATTGGTGGAATTGAGAGGTCGGGGAGAGCTGTGAGGAGGTGGGGAAGAAGTTGGCGTGCTCAATTTGGGGCGCGGAGTGCCCCTTTTTAGCGGCTCCGAGCCAGGGCGGGCGGTCATGGTGACGGTGGCTCTGGCGCGCTCCCGTCGATCCACGGCGTGGGCGAGGTCATGGGCGTGTCCAGGCAACCTCAGGGAACGTCACGGCGAGCTCCAAACAGGGTTCGGTGGTCAAGCACAGTGGCGCGCGTCACGCGTCCGTGGGCACTGTGGCGGACGGTCGTCGACGCGGTCGTCGTCCACGGCGTTCCCGCGGCCTCGTGCGCATGTCCAGGCGATGCAGGGCACCGTGGTGCGTCTACTGGCGGTGAGCGTGAAGGCGGAGGTGACGCAGGGGCGCGGGGCGTCGTCACGCTCCGGGCGTCCGTGGTCGGCGCCGGGCGCGCTCCGGCGCGGTATGGACGTGTCCCGGGCGCGTCCGGGCGCGACGTTTTCTACTAGCTGCGGTAAAAAATTCGTCGAGGCGGTGTTGGGTCGTGCTCGGTGTGAGTGAGAGGGAGGTGAATGACAAGGTGATGCGAGGCTGGATTGGACCGAGAAGAGGAGATGGCATGAAGTGGCATGCCATGCCACGGCATGGCATGGTTTGGGTTGTTTAATCCAAACCAAGTCCAGTGCAAGTGGTGAGGTTGATGTAGTGAAGTGAGAGGGAGACTCCAGGGTGCAGAGAAGCCAGGTTGGACCAAGTCCAAGGTAAAAAAATGAGGTATGGGCTCAGATATTTACCCTGCCTGCAATGTGTTCGACAGAATGCCCGCAAGAAAATTATTTTCGAAATTTGAAATTCTTTTTGGTGGGTTGAAATCATATATTAAGTGGAGCATTTTGGTGTTGGTGGTGGTCAAAATGGATTTGATATGCAAAATCACATTTTGCATATGATCTTAAATCTGTGAGAAAGTTCCAACTTTGCTTGCTTGCCATTTGAAATTGGTGAAGATTTTGGGGTGATGGTTTTGGGCAAAGTTGTAGTGCTTGATGTTGTCTTGGATGAGGTGAAAAGAGTTGACAAAGTTTAGAAGTGGAAAGAGGAAAGCCAGGGGCTCAAAGTGGCCATCAGAGTTAAAAATGACACAAGTGACCATATTGCATGTATGTTGGAATTTGAATTTGATTTTGGTTTTGGTTGAGTTTCTTCACTTCCAAAAGTATTTAAAAGTGTTTAGTAACCATCTTCAACCAATGGGGCAAGCCAAAGTGGTCTAGGTTAAGATTTGCAAAAATGGCATAGGCCTTATGTGAGAGTAAAAAGGAATTTTGGAAATTTTTTTATATTTCAGTTTTATTTGGCTAGGGGTGATCAAGAGATCATTGCTAGGGTTTTAGAATGAGAGTAACACACATAAACAAGCATCATGGCAATAGCACACTCAAAATAATTAATAAGGTGATCTAATATGCATAGTCCTATATGATGGAAAAAGTTTTTGTTGGCTTCAATTTTTGGGTTCTTGAATTCTCATTCTTGTTCATTTCATTTAAAGTTGGGATGTTACAAAATGCCTCCACCAACAGTTGAGTACCTCAATTGGTCAGGGCAAGACATCGGCTTCACCATAGCGGATCACCCGCAGCAAGTTCCTCGACTGTGGCGGTCAGGCACTTATTCGCCAGGCAGCTATTGCGGGTTTCGACGTTTCTCGAGTATTCATAGATGGTGGCAGCGACTTAAACCTTATGTATGCGGATACATTGAGGAAGATCAACATATCCTTAGCAAACTTGAAGCCAACGGACACAAGGTTCCACGGCATCACACCGGAGAAACCAAGTTACCCATTGGGAAAGATCAACCTCGACGTTCGGTTCGAACCCGAGAAAATTATAGAATCGAGAAACCGGAGTTTGAAGTCGTGGATTTTCCATCACGAGTACCACGCTTTGTTGGGACGACCGAAGCATATGCTAGATTTATGGCAGTACCACACTATACATACCTGTTGTGGAGATTGCCTGGACCCAAGGGACCAATCACGGTCAAAGGGAGTTTCGCCTTAGCCGATAAGTGCGACAAGGATTTCCATCGGTTATCGAAACTTTCGGGATGCAAGCCGAGTATTTGGCGTCAAAAACCATGACCGATTACGACGTATCGCCGTACGTTGGAAGGCCAAATAAAGAATCAACTTTCAACACAGAGAAAAATTCTAAGGAGGTGCAGATTCACCCGACAGACCCAAAAAAGACGACGTCCATTGCAAACAACATGGATATCGCATAGGAAAGCGCGATCGTCGAGTTCCTCCGTGAGAACTGGAAAATCTTCGCATGGTGTCCAGCTGACATGCCAGGAGTACCCTCCAACTAGCTTCCCCGGGTTGTGTCATCTAGTCATCCTATTCAAAAGAAACATGATGTTCAGCTTTAGTGAAGATTTAACAAATATGGATAGATCAAAAACTGGCATAAAACAGTAACCAGATCAACGGAATGCACAATGATCAGTATGCACAACACATACAATGATCCATCACGACATAACAAATTATCCATTACGTGCTTTGCGAAATAAAATAAAATTGATCTCACTAACATGGTACGCAAGCATCTTACACATAGCAAGGATTTAGACAGCAGCAAAACAAATATACAACGGTATAATTCACATGATTGCAAATTTGGTACAAAAGTAGCAAGGATTTAAGGCTCATTTACCCCCAGCCTATACAGGAAAGACAAAAGGGAATCAGGTTCTAGCCAAGCCATCTGTGGCTATTTTCATTATTACAAAGAGAGAAGAACCATATTCATATTCAGAATAGGAAAACTGTGTGCATAACTGAACCGAAGCACATGTGTGAAGTGAAGTGCAGAAGTGAACCAAACCCAATACAACAAGTAAGCAGGCATTGACCCCTGAAAATTAAAACTAAACTCGAGATTACAATAAGACAACCTTTCAGGTTTAGTTTTCATGTTGGAATCCAACTAAGCCTGTATGATGCGCAAAATGTTACAGAACTCGAATTTGCACAACCAGATCAGCCACAAGG
The DNA here is from genome assembly GCF_022539505.1 of Lolium rigidum. Classification (NCBI taxonomy): domain Eukaryota; kingdom Viridiplantae; phylum Streptophyta; class Magnoliopsida; order Poales; family Poaceae; genus Lolium; species Lolium rigidum. Next base: position 74,442,804 of record NC_061511.1, on the reverse strand, counting down.
CTATGTAAATCAACAGGAACACGCACAGCTGCATAATCGGCAAGCACCAAAAAATCCTCTGCTAGCTCAAAATATTTTTCCATGTAACGTACAGAGATTAGTATGAAAAGTAAACAGAATGCCAATTAGCTGAGATATCACTAACTTGCAGCAGCTTAAATCCTCCTATCTTTAGCAATAAACCACACCATTGAGCACATATCGAGCATGTGCAACAACCATACATGCATATTGAACCACTAGGTATGGGTTGGAGAATAAAAGCAAGATTACCTCAGTGCAACGGTAGTTGAGTGTCCCTCCTCGTGCTTGAGGCAGCCCCAGGGCGAGCTGCAGGTCCTACCCTACGGCGACATCAGTAGCTGGTGAACTCATCGGACGGATGTTGCGGCATCATGTCGCCAGAGGCAGCAGGCCGGGGAAGGCACCGGCAGCACATCTCCGAGCAGCATGAACTCAGGGAGGCCGGCACTGCATAACTAGAAACGCAAAAATTACCTCTTTAGAAACACAAAAATTAGAAGCATCCTTTACAAGTATACTAGAAGCAAAATTGAAGGCAAATTAACAATGGAAGGAACGAGAGAGAGAGAGAGAGAGAGAGAGAGAGAGAGAGAGAGAGAGAGAGAGAGAGAGATGCTACAGTAGTAAATAGCACAAATTTAAATAGCATGTCATCAACCTAAAAACATCCAGGGTAGTCCTGGATTATTTGTTTATGCAATTCATGTAATAAACAAACAAAGACAAGTGTGTGCAGATTTTATCGACGACGCAAGGATATCAACCTAGCTGCTGCTACAGCAACAACAATTAGCACAAAGCCTTAGGAAGATTGTAAAACCGTCAATTGATAAAGTATTGCATGCCCTTTACAGCCTGAAACATGGCTACATGATTTTTTCAGTACAATTTCAACTGAAAATGTTGCCATCTTCATCAAGATTCAATAATGTGGTAGCACGATACAAAAGTAAAAGTAACAGCAAGCTAGATAGATAGATCGGGGCGAGCTACTGAGCCTACCGAGTAAATCAATCCTGGGGAAACAACCTAGGCTATAGCACGGCAGGAAGAGGGGGGAAAAGAGAGGACCTTCAGGTTGGTGGGTGTCGTGGTGGTCGGGATCGATCTTGGCGAGCCGGAGACGCCCAGCTGCAGCAGCTCAAGCGCGCTGTCCTTCCGTGCCGGCGACCACACACAATCAGGAGTTGGGTAGACCAGCCATCACCTCCTTTTCTGCACGGGAACTAGCTTCAGCAAGATGGAATCGAGGTGTGGAGGAGGGGAGTGGAGGCGAACATGAGCTTACAATGGCTGGCGAGCTTGACGTGGACGCCGTGGAGGAGTCCTGCTGCTGCTTCTGCTTGGGCCCTGACGTCGTCATGGACGCCCAAGGCAGGTGCAGCTCCGACTGGACGAGGGCCTCTCCTTGCTCCGGTCGGCGGCGTCGGCGAGTGCCAGCACCGGGCGGAGTTCCTCGACGCCGAACCAGCAGCCGCTCCTCTAGGGTTTCGCGGTGGCGCGGAGAGGCAAGGGAGGCGCGGGGACTGGGGAAGAAGGGGAAGGTGGTGTGGTAGGAGGCTAGGGCCTGGGGCGGCAAGGACGGCGAGGTGGCCGGCGGGAAGGAGGCGGCGGCGCGGGGACAGACCCGAGGATTCGTGGCTGGGAATTTGGGAAAGGAGGGGAGCGGAAGGACAAGAATACTGAGTTGACGACCCTGATCACAGGAGAGCCCGCTCCCCCGCTCCCCTAACCCTAACCCCTCCTCCCCCCCCCCCCCCTCGCCCCGCCGCCGCCGACGGTCGCCGCCGGGCCTAGCCCGTGTGGTTGACGGCGGCGGCGAGGCTCCCTCCTCGTGGTCGGCTGGCGGAGGGCCTCGGCGCCCGCGCGAGCGGTGCCCCTCGCGAGCATGGCGATGGCGCCCGGCGGCAGCGCGGCGGCGGGCGGCGGCGCGCGTCGGTCGGCCGGCCGCGGGCGGAGCACGCGGCGGTGGGCGCTCGGGCGGCGGCGCGCCGGCCTCTCGCGCGGCCTGGGCGTTCTCCGGGCGGCGCAGGTCGCAAGGCCTAGGGTGGACTCGGCCGGCCGGCAGTGGCCCGGCCTCGTTTCGAGCCCCTCGCGTGGCCCCTTTGCCGCATCTTGCGATGCCGGCAGCCGGGTGGTTGCTGGCCGCAGATCTCGCTGCGGCTGTCCTTCTCCGCCATTCTTCGGATCCGGTGCCCGCACGAGTCGTGGTGGCCGTGGGCAGCCCGGATCCGTGGAGGTGCTTTCTCACCCGGTGATCCGCGTGGTGCGGATGCCGCCGAGGTCGGCTGTCGTCCGTTCGGGAGCGGATGTTCCGCGTAGGTGGTGGCTCTCGGTGCTCGTTGCGGTCCGGCGGCGCGAGGAGTTTGGTCTCGAGGCGGCGGCCTTGGTCGGCGGGAACCTTGTCGGGTTGTCGGGCGAGCCAGAGGTTCTGGTGCTGGTCGTTGGCCATGGTCGTGCGGGCGACGTGGTCGCGGCGAGCAGCTTGTTGTGGCGGCGGTTCGGTTGACTTTCGAAATCCCCCGGCTGCCCTCGCCCCGCCTCGCTCCGGCCAGCCCCGCCCCGCCCCGCTCCGGCCGTGCTCGCGCCGCCCCCGGCGGCGCTCGCCTAGCCCCGCCCCGACTGCAGTTCGTCGGAATTTAGCCGGATTCCGGCGAGGCGAATCGCAAAAGCAGTTAGATTTTCTGAAATTTCAGCCCGCCACGAGTGGGGGGTTGGCCTGTATTTGGCCTCCCACCCCGCACAAGTAAGGGGCGAAGGCCCACCCCGTAATCGAAACCAGCAAAAATCGAAGCAGGGGCCGTTTTTACGGGGCCTGCTAGACGGCCGGGTAGAGCTCAAACCCGTATTTGGTCCAGTGTGGAGAACAACCTTAACTTTCTCAGACTTGTTCTCTACACATCTGCATACAATCAGCAAGTATGTACATTCAATTAATGGTGTAATGACATCACAATGCAGTATACACCAACCTCAAAACTACAACATGGTGGCGATCCGTTTTAGTTCCGTTCAGTTCCTTCAATGTAAGGTCCGTATATTTCAGCTCACAAGCAGTTTGTCGCCCAGCTCCTTGCGGTAGAAGTGGATGAGACCTGCGCTGTCAATCGTCTGCAGCTTATCCTTCAGTATCTTTGTGTAGTGGTCATCCCTGTCCTCCAAGCTTCTCATTAATTCAACCTGATAAGCCAGAAACGCATGATCTATCAGAAATCTGTGTGCCCTGAAGGAAAATTTCGAGAATACAACAGTGGAAGGATAATTCGCCGCAGATGTAAAACTTGCACATACCTGTCTCTGGAATGACTCGAATTCATCAAAGCTGAGGGAACCGTCACTGTTTGCATCAAGGAGATGCATCAGCGCCATCGCATCCTCACCCTCTGCACCGAGATCTTCCATCACCTCTGTGAGCTCCTCGATACTGATCCTTCCGTCCCCATTTTTGTCTAGAAGGCAGAAAACCTGGTTTTTGCACTCGCCTCCCTGGTGATCACTGGCTGGGAGGTCACGAAGGCGCAGAGCTGCTAACTCTGCCGCGGCCAACATAATAGCCTTAAGTCTTTTACCCTGCAAAAAATGGAAGTGATGCATATTCTTAATCATGCCCACAAATAATCTTTTATTTTATTCGCAAGAAAAGGTATAAGGATGATGTTCCAAAACTTCAAGATAAAACCTTATTTCATGATCCAACTAGTAGTCAGTGTATCAGTTGGGAACATATACCATCTAAGTTGTAAGCTCTGAACTAATCCAGGGACAACTTCAGCAGATCCTAAATATGTTATCTTAAGACCCAGGGACAACTTCAGTAAGAAGGCTCATATCCAAGATCTATTCTAGGCATATCTTGGAGAAAGCAACATTATACATAACCCATCAAGCCTATGTTTTTAGATACTTTGGAAACTTGGTTAGATAAAACAGCTTACCTATTATTCAGTGTCTTGCTAGGTCCATTTGGGTGTACTCTAAAAGAAGTAACAGATTGAGAATTAGGCAGATGGGTTACCTCTCCAGGATCAGTAAGACCACCCTTGTAGAGAGAGTGGGACGCTTCTCCACCAATAGCAATCCTGTGCATCTCCTTGGTGCGTATTTGTATCTCCATAAGCGGCCTCGTCTTCCCAGGTTCACTTACATCGATTGCCACATGCAGGCTCTGGTAGCCATTTCTTTTTGGCTGTGTGACATAATCCTTTGTCCTTCCTGGCACTTCCTTCAACAGAGCCCGAATGATTTCATGTGTCCTGTGACAGGCCCTGGGCCCCCAATCAGATAAACCACCATCGCATCGAGGGTCCAAGATTATCCGTAGACCAAGTATGTCATTTACTTCTTCTGGTTTCCGGCCATCTTTTACCAACTTCTTCATAGTACTGAAACGGCTTTTGTATCTCCCTTCGACTGAGATAGCCTGCACAATTTTGTTTAGCTCATCATCGGATTTCAGTGCCTGAAGCAACTGTGCCTTGTATGCCTTTATCAAGAGCTTGCACTCGGCTTCTCGATTCCTCAACCATTGGTCGACATGGTCATATGACTGAGGAAACAAGTACCTAAATGAAAGATCCTCTAACTCTAGCGACAGATTACCAGCACCGACAGCATGAGCAAGTGGAGCATATATCTTCATTACTTCAAGAGATTTAATCCGCTGAAGATGCTTGGGGAGGTACTGAAGATGTCTCATTGTATCGAGCTTCAGAGAAAGCTCCAAAATTACCGCCCGTATGTCATAGTACGAAAGAAAAACTTTCTCAGCGTGCTCGCACTCTCATCATCCAATACATCAACCTTAGAAGGAGCAACCTTAAGCCTTAAGCTCTCGTGCAGTAAATCCGCTATGCCGATCCCAATTTGAGCCTCTACATCCTGCATGCTTATAGTTCCTGCATCAAGCGCTTTCCTCAGTATGCCGGCTGACATAACTTCAGCATCCATCTGCTCACATGCATACAATCAGAACTAAACATGACAGCTTAAGAGCAGATAGATAAACCTATTCATGCTTAACTGCATTATGGCACAAAGCAGTGCAAATATATCTTATGAATCGCCAATGGAGGAGAGATTAGAAATTGGTAAAAGAGCTGAATGGTAAACCAAAGGATAACTTGTCCAACAAAGGTTCTGACCAAAAGTACTGTCAGAGGATAGTGTCTTCAACTCATGAGCAATAAAACGGAAACCAAACAACAGCAGTCAATGACATAAAACTAAACAAGCATATTTTTGCCCTCAGTGTAGAAGGTCGTGTTACTGGAGTGTGGAAAAATGATGGCAATTACTGCCGTGGCTGGAAAATTGATTTTCCTTTGGCCTGCCTTCTAATTGCTGTAAACAATATTATCCGGTGACTTCTTTGGTTGCATTCAGCATCAAAACACCGAAGTGTACGGGAATATATTTCAGAAGGAGTTCAGTTAATTCGGGAGTCGCTGACATTAAAATGGAGGGAACTTATCCATCTCAATGATGGAATGAACTCATGCATATACTAAAGAGTAGCCAAATTCGGGGAATCAGACAATCCATGGTCAAGTAGGTAGGCACAGTTCTTGTTTCGAGTAGCAAACACGACACTCTCATAAAGGAGTCGGACATGAACAACAGCCAAGAATGCCACAATTAAGAGGTTAGTTCATATGAACACGAAATCCAATCCGTACCTGGAGGTCGGCGAGGGTCGCGGCCACCGCAAGCGCTCGCGTGAGAGCCCGGCCGCCGTCGCCGTCACGGAGGGCGGGGAGGGCCAGCTTGAGCGCGCGGAAGAGCAGGCGCGATGAGGAGGTGGTCGCCAGGCCCTCCCCCATCCTACCCGTGAGCTCGTTGAACACGCCCACAAGCTCCGCCACCAGCCGCCCTCCTCCCTCCGCCGGGGTCGACAGCGACGACGAGGAGGAGGTGGACGGAGCGGACGAGGAAGAGAAAGCAACGGAGGCAAGGAGGCGCAGGCGGTGCGAGTTGGGGCGTGGCCGCAGGCCGAGGCCCAAGCGGTGCCGGTGCTGGTGGCGGCCGGCGGGGACGGCCGCCGCAGCAGCGGTCGCGGCGGTCGCCATGGAGTGGGGCCCGGTCCTCTCGGCCGTGGATGGATTGCAGGCCACTGGCTCGCGAGTTGCCACGTCGGATTTCTTCTCCGCGCGGGAACAGACGGGGATTTTTTGTTTTTCAGTTTATACCCCAAGTGCAGTTCATATTTTGTAGTACCTTTTTTTTTTAAATGGGGAAATATCACCCCAGTTTCTGCATTAAAGGGATGCACACGATTTTTTATTAGATTATTCATAACACCTTACAAAAAGAATTATAAAAATCGAATCGAAGCCACCAAAACTAACGACAACTCGCTAATCCTACATCACCGATGAGGGGGGTCAATGAACACAACACGATAGATTCCAGCTTTAAAATGTCCAACTTTAAATTAAAAAAAGCCCTTAGATTCCTTACAAGCCACAACACGATAGGGAAGCCAACACAGTTCAACACAACACGATTACGTGGCCCAAAGCGGAAAAACAAACTAGCTAGGGAAGGAGCTCGTGACGCGACTATCTGAAGAAGATGAAAAAAAATGAAATCGTGTCTAGAAGGAACTAGACACTTTTTTGATATAGTAGGAACGGGACTTGGCGTGACAATTCCGAAATTCGTTCCTGACAGGAATCGAACTCCGGTCATTGGAGTGCGCTACTGCGACCCCGACCACTGGGCTAAGCCCACGTTGTTAATGGTTTGCTTGAGAAGCGGCCGCCACTGCTGCATAAACAAATTAGCTTTACAAAAATAATCAGCAGGTTGACAAGGAAAAGTGGCTTCAATAGAGAGATTATTTATTGTAGTCCAGAGCTTCGAGCTCTGAGTTACGAAAAGAATCCAAATGAGCTTCCTTACTTCGCCATGAAGATTATGGAGAATTTGGGTGAATTGGGAGAAGGAGGCAGGGTTCCATTGAACCCTGGACATCTCCCTAATGTCACTCCACATAAATTTAAATTTGGCTAACACACAGTTTAAAAAATATGGTCCGCGTTTTCAATTTGACCACACATGACACACTATCTATTAGTCGGCACATGCCTCTTCTTGATATGTTTCACTTGAAGGGAGCCTATCGGTAGCAAATTGGCAAGTAAAGATGGAAAATTCAATTTGGCTCCCGGGTGCGTATGCTCCCTCAACCAACAAAACACATTTTGAAGTGTGGAAAAATTTTGACAAAAAATTCTACATGTACATCTCCATAATATATATGCATGCGTCAAGTTTCACGAAAAAATAATATTTTTTGTGGCCTATGTAAAAAAGAGAAAACTTATCCTGTGAAAAGCATTGTTTTCAGCACCGAATTTTGTCTTTTTTACACACGTCACATGATAAGTTCATTTTTTATGAAACGACTTTGTGAGCGCGTAGCACGTGAAAATGTACGTGCGAATTTTTTGTTTCAATTTTTTTGAAATTTAAAATTTGTATAAGATGTATTTCAAAATATAGGAAGCATATGCTCCCATGTTCCAAAACACCACTCCCAAGTAAAGATTCTAATCTTAAGTAGAAGCGTGGTTGACCAAATAGTCTTGGCAAGGGAGAATGGGCTGCCCTGACACATAGCTTTGTATTGTGGTGCACCCGAGTTTTGCCCAAATGGTTCTAGGGCGCAATAAATCCTATCTTTGTTATCATTGGGTGTGAGCACCTGGATCTCTTCTAGGAGAAGGTCCCATTGGGCCCTTCCATCGTCCACAAAGGTTCTACAAAACCTGATATTCCACGCACCTCTACGGAAGGATTGAACAATGGAAGCATCCAACTCAGAACAAGTGTCAAACAAGAGTTGAAACCTTGTTCACGGAGGGCTCTCCCCTATCCACCAGCCAAACCGTCACTGGATTCTCTCAGCATTTCCCAAGATGAAATTGGTTCCTCATTTAAATAGGTGTTTGATCTTGTTGAGGTTGTGCCAAAATTGAGATCCACCAACAGCCGATGCAAAGATATCAATTGCACTCGCGTATTTGTCCCAAAGCATGTGACACTAAAGATGGGGTTTTGGCTCTTCTGAGAAGAGTCTCCGAATCCACTTAACATAAGTGCAATGTTGAAGAGTTAAGAGTTAAGGATACCTAAGCCTCCTAGATCCTTCGGCCAGCACATGTTTGGCCACTGTACCATATGGTACTTATGTTTATCCCCGACCCCCTCCTTCTAGAATCTGGCTAGGTTCTTGGTAATACCTGCATGAGTTCTATTATCTAGCAAGAAAAGACCCATCAAAAATCGAGATAGAGAGGAGTTAGTAAGTTTTAACCTCGTAGCAGAGGACATGAAGCGTCATTGCTAGCGCTCCACCCTATGGCCAACCACCTGCACTAAACCATCCTACTTAGTCACTGGCAATTTCCTATCTGCAACGGACATTAGCGACTCTCTCTCCAATGTTTTTCCTATGCTTTTCAAACTAATTTAGGCCTTTGATTTATAATTTCATATTTGACAGCTTCAATATTTTTATTCTTTGGACATACTACTTTCACATGTTGTCCATGGACCCAGGAATTATATGCCTTCTCGTGTGTTGATGGCATGCAAGAACACATGTTCATCATAGCATAAATTCTGGAAGTATTCTCCCAATTGTTATATCGATCCTAAGGAAGAACTTTGGCAAGTGTTTATGATGGGTATTTCTATCACAACCAATGTGTCACTAGTCTTGATTGAATTGAATGGAAGTGTTGAAGGTGAATTTGGTGAGTAGAAATGAATTATTGGAATTATTTTGAGCATAGTTGAAAAGTAAATAGCACAAAGAGAGTAATATAATGTATTAGGAGTTTCTATGAGATGAGAGATTAGGCATGGAGATAATTAGTTCATGATGAAGTGTGTCAAATGGATGATATACGAATGAAATAATATGTGATTGTAACTCTTTATGTTAGGATACAAGTAGGCAAGCAACCCTTGAATAATATTCCTCCTCCATGTCGGGATTGAAAGATATTATTGTCAACACAATAATTATGGTAGTGAGACCATACCAATGCATTATGGTTAAAGGCTCCTCACACTACCTGAAAAAGGGTTAGCACTGACGGCCGTGTTTTTTGCACTGCTGACGGTGAGGCCAACGCCACCAGTATACATCCACTAGTAATGTGCACCACTGACGGGCACCATATAGGTCGCTAGAAACACGTATTCGTGACTACCAATTTCAGAAACAAGCGTCATCGGTAGGCATCCGATTGACGAGGCGGGGATTCACAGTAAAGTACCAGTGAAAGCTACATAACAAAATGGTAGTCAGCAAAAGCCATATCTGGTTGGATTGGAAGACTAATCCCGTCAATTCTAGATATTCGGTGGCACACTCGCTGTATCGACAACCACCAAATGTGAAGGCATTAGTGACACACTAGTGAAATAATCATCCGCCATTAGTAGTGTACCTATGACATGCAATCATTGACATAGGCATCCTCAATGGGCCTGCCGAAGATGGTACCCGGGGTTTACTGAAGGCCCACAGGTCGAAGAATATGAAGTTCGGGAGCTCAATTAGTCGTTAAGGAAAGATAGAGTTGTATTAGGAAAGTAGAGATTTGTAACTTTACGGGTTGAACTCAGAGAGTCTTCCAGAATCTATAAACTTGTGTAATACGAAACCCTCGGCTCCGCCTCCTATATAGGTGGAGTCGAGGGACAAAGAGAGGATCGAATCATTGTCAACACAACCCTAGTTTTCATAAGCAGTCGAGTACTTTTCCGGCTGAAACCCTGGAGATCTACTTGCCCTCTACTTCCAACAAAACCCTAGTCTACAACTTGTAGGCATTGACAAGTTAATCCCTTTTCAATTGGCGCCGTCTGTGGGAATTAGAGGCGACAAGGAGCTGATCTCGATGGCACGTTCAAGATCGTCGACTTCTTCGGTAGCAAGCAACGCGATGGATAGAGGTAAACGGATCAAAACTGATCTAGTCGATTTTGTTCCTCACTCGCCCTCCCGTTTGAATGCATATGCGTATCTGGAGGAGCCTATGGAGATGATGTTCGGAAGGTTCCACTTCCGCGTCGAGAAAGAAGGATCGTATCGTCTCGAGGTTCCGACTTCGTCGGGACTGTCGATGGTCGATTCTGATTTTTCGGACTCGACGTCATCAATCGAGGCAGGCGACGAGGAAATTTCGCCACCATGCTTCATCAACACTATGGCAAGCGAAAAGCTCGCCAAGATCTTCGGCGACATGTCCTTCGAGTCGTCTGCGGACTCTGATATAAGCAGCGACTCGGACAGTGCTGCTTACGCGTGACGGGTCTTGCAACGGCGCCAGAAAAGTAGCTCCTTGTGACGGTAAATCACACGTCCGTTGGGAACCCCAAGAGGAAGGTATGATGCGTATAGCAGCGAGTTTTCCCTCAGTAAGAAACCAAGGTTATCGAACCAGTAGGAGATGAAGGCCACGTGAAGGTTGTTGGTGAAGGACTGTAGTGCGGCACAACACCAGGGATTCCGGCGCCAACGTGGAACCTGCACAACACAATCAAGATACTTTGCCCCAACTTAACAGTGAGGTTGTCAATCTCACCGGCTTGCTGAAAACAAAGGATTAAACGTATGGTGTGGAGAATAATGTTTGCTTGCAAAGAACAACAGATAACAATGATTGCAGTAGGTTGTATTTCAGATGTAAAAGAATGGACCGGGGTCCACAGTTCACTAGTGGTGTCTCTCCAATAAGATAAATAACATGTTGGGTGAACAAATTACAGTTGGGCAATTGACAAATAGAGAGGGCATAACAATGCACATACATATCATGATGACTACTATGAGATTTACTTAGGGCATTACGACAAAGAACATAGACCGCTATCCGACATGCATCTATGCCTAAAAAGTCCACCTTCGGGTTAGCATCCGCACCCCTTCCGAGTATTAAGTTGCTAACAACGGACAATTGCATTAAGTACTCGTGCGTAATGTAAACAATACAAATATCCTTAGACAAAGCATTGATGTTTTATCCCTAGTGGCAACAGCACATCCACAACCTTAGAACTTTCGTCACTATCCCAGCATTCAATGGAGGCATGAACCCACTATCTAGCATAAATACCCCCTCTTGGAGTTACAAGTATCAACTTGGCCAGAGCCTCTACTAGCAATGGAGAGCATGCAAGATCATAAACAACACATATATGATAGATCGATAATCAACTTGACATAGTATTCCATATTCATCGGATCCCAACAAACACAACATGTAGCATTACAATAAGATGATCTTGATCATGATAGGCAGCTCACAAGATCTAAACATGATGGCACAATAGGAGAAGACAACCATCTAGCTACCGCTATGGACCCATAGTCCAAGGATGAACTACTCACGCATCAGTCCGAAGGCGGGCATGGTGATGTAGAGCCCTCCGGTGATGATTCCCCTCTCCGGCAGGGTGCCGGAGGTGATCTTCAGAACCCCCCGAGATGGGGTTGACGGCGGCGGCGTCTCAGGAACTTTTCTCGTATCGTGGCTCTCGGTACTAGGGTTTTCCGATACGAAGGAATATATAGGCGAAGAGGCAGCGTCAGGGGAGCCAGGGGGTGGGCTCCCCACACCTGGGCGCACCAGGGGGGGCAGGCCGCGCCGCCCTATGTGGTGGCCCCCCTGCTGGCCGCCTCCGACTCTTCTTCGCTGTTCTGGAATCCTCCGTGGAAAATAGGGGCGTGGGCTTTTATTTCGTCCAATTTCGAGAATATTTCCTGTGTAGGATTTCTGAAACCAAAAACAGCAGAAAACAGGAACTGGCGCTTCAGCATCTTGTTAATAGGTTAGTACCGGAAAATGCATAAAAATGATATAAAGTATGAATAAAACATGTAGGTATTGTCATAAAACTAGCATCGAACATAATAAATTATAGATACGTTGGAGACGTATCAGACAACATCGACAGCTTCAACTTCATCAACAGATCCATTATTGTTGGAGAGGTCTTCGCCGATCTATATGACGGTGTCACCAATCCCGATAAAGTTCAAAGTTCAAAATATCATCAAATCTATGCAATTGGAGATACAAGTCGCCCACAGGAGGAGACATCATAGAACTTCGATAAAGTGGGAAATCCGTACGTCGATCCCGCGGATCTTACGCGAGGTTTGGGAACCAAATATATTGGACCTGGAACACGAGAGATGGTGCAATTTCCGCAGGCAGTGTGGGATAGAGTTGCAAGAGCTATTGATGGCACAGAGCCAATGACCGTAACGACGACACCTGAAGAGTTGCAAGCATACCAGTATAGACTTGCCCGTACCAGGCGGGAGCTCGAAAAAAAGAAAATTGAGCTGGATAGGAGGCAAGCCGCGGCTTCCGCGTCAAGCATGCGAAGGGCAGAGTTGAGCCGACAATCAGGTACTTTGGGAGATAGTCACAGAGCAGCTCGAAATAGAGCAAGATCTCGGCTGCAAAATATACCTGAGGCTGATAGAGAGAATCTAGTTCAAAACCTCGACATGTCCTTGATACGTCTCCGACGTATCGATAATTTCTTATGTTCTATGCCATATTATTGATGATACCTACATGTTTTATGCACACTTTATGTCATATTCGTGCATTTTCTGGAACTAACCTATTAACAAGATGCCGAAGTGCCGCTTGCCGTTTTCTGTCGTTTTTGGTTTCAGTAAATCCTAGTAACGAAATATTCTCGGAATTGGACGAAATTAAAGCCCAGGGGCCTATTTTCTCACGAAGCTTCCGAAGTCCGAAGGAGAGACGAAGAGGGGCCACGGAGGGGCCACACTATAGGGCGGCGCGGCCCCCTGGCCGCGCGGCCCCGTGGTGTGGGGCCCCCGTGCCGCCTCTTGACCTGCCCTTCCGCCTATAAAAAGTCTCCGTGACGAAACCCCCAGTACCGAGAGCCACGATACGGAAAACCTTACTGAGACGCCGCCGATCCCATCTCGGGGGATCCAGGAGATCGCCTCCGGCACCCTGCCGGAGAGGGGAATCATCTCCCGGAGGACTCTACGCCGCCATGGTCGCCTCCGGAGTGATGTGTGAGTAGTTCACCCCTGGACTATGGGTCCATAGCAGTAGCTAGATGGTTGTCTTCTCCTCATTGTGCTTCATTGTTGGATCTTGTGAGCTGCCTAACATGATCAAGATCATCTATCTGTAATTCTATATGTTGTGTTTGTCGGGATCCGATGGATAGAGAATACCATGTCATGTTAATTATCAAGTTATTATACATGTGTTGTTTATGATCTTGCATGCTCTCCGTTTCTAGTAGAGGCTCTGGCCAAGTTTTTACTTTTAACTCCAAGAGGGAGTACTTATGCTCGATAGTGGGTTCATGCCCGCATTGACACCTGGGGAGTGACGAAACCCCTAAGGTTGTGTTGTGCTCGTTGCCACTAGGGATAAAACATTGGCGCTATGTCCGAGGATGTAGTTGTTGATTACATTACGCACCATACTTAATGCGATTGTCCGTTGTTTGCAACTTAATACCGGAGGGGTTCGGATGATAACCTGAAGGTGGACTTTTTAGGCATAGATGCAGCTTGGATGGCGGTCTATGTACTTTGTCGTAATGCCCAATTAAATCTCACTATACTTATCATGTCATGTATGTGCATTGTTATGCCCTCTCTATTTGTCAATTGCCCGACCGTAATTTGTTCACCCAACATGCTTTTATCTTATGGGAGAGACACCTCTAGTGAATCTGTGGACCCCGGTCCATTCTTTAATACCGAAATACAAATCTGTCGCAATACTTGTTTTTACTGTTTTCTCGCAAACAATCATCTTCCACACAATACGGTTAATCCTTTGTTACAGCAAGCCGGTGAGATTGACAACCTCACTGTTTCGTTGGGGCAAAGTACTTTGGTTGTGTTGTGCAGGTTCCACGTTGGCGCCGAATCTCCGGTGTTGCGCCGCACTACATCCCGCCGCCATCAACCTTCAACGTGCTTCTTGGCTCCTCCTGGTTCGATAAACCTTGGTTTCTTTCTCGAGGGAAAACTTGCTGCTGTGCGCATCATACCTTCCTCTTGGGGTTGCCCAACGAACGTGTGAAATACACGCCATCAAGCTCTTTTTTGGCGCCGTTGCCGGGGAGATCAAGACACGCTCGCAAGGGGAGTCTCCACTTCTCAATCTCTTTACTTTGTTTTTGTCTTGCTTTATTTTATTTACTACTTTGTTTGCTGCACTTATATCAAAACACACAAAAATTAGTTGCTAGTTTTACTTTATTTGCTATCTTGTTTGCTATATCAAAAACACAAAAAAATTAGTTTACTTGCATTTACTTTATCTAGTTTGCCTTATTTGCTATCGTTAAAATGAGTAATCCCGAAGTTGAAGTTCGTTCATTTAAGCAACAAGGGGGAGAATGTTTAAAAGATGCTTGGTATAGAATTAGTGATGCCCATAATAGGTGCACTAAGAAACACTCCACTACTATTCTACTCGGGAATTTTTATGTTGGTATCTCTAGCTGGAATAGATATTTTCTTGATTGTCTCGCGGAGGTAACTTTCTAGGTGCTCCCGCTTTAGAAGCTAGCTGCATTATTGAGAGTTTATTTGGAACACCACCTGTTAATGAAACTAAAAGTGAAACCTCCCTTGAGGATGTTATGAAAAAATTGGAAACCATAGAGAAAGATTGTAGTGTTGAAACTAAATTGGAAATATTACTTGATAATACTGATAAACTTGATAAAATCCTAGGAGGAATTAACGAAAGAATTGCTACTCTAGAAACTTGTGCTATCCATGATAATCAAACCCATAGAATTGGTAAACTTGAAGAAGCTATGGGAAAATTGGGTTCAACTTTTTCTTCTCTTAAATTTAATGAGAAAGCTTATGTGGGTAAGGAGCAAAAATTCATGTATGTCTCTAAGGTGCCTAAACCAAAGAATTACTATAGGCCTAAAATTGATAAAACTCCCAACACCGCTGGTAATGATGTTGATGCTTCATCTCTCGATGTTACTTGAGTTACACTTTCGCGCCTAGCCGAAAGGCGTTAAAGAAAAGCGCTTATGGGAGACAACCCATGTTTTTACTACAGTATTTTTGTTTTATATTTGTGTCTTGGAAGTTGTTTACTACTGTAGCAACCTCTCCTTATCTTAGTTTTATGTTTTGTTGTGCCAAGTAAAGTCTTTGATAGAAAAGTAAGTACTAGATTTGGATTACTGCGCAGTTCCAGAATTCTTTGCTCGTCACGAATCTGGGTCTATCTCCCTGTAGGTAGCTCAGAAAATTACGCCAATTTACGAGCATGATCCTCAGATATGTACGCAACTTTCGTTCAATTTAAGCATTTTCGTTTGAGCAAGTCCGGTGGCCTAATAAAATCCATCTTTACGGATCTGTTCTGTTTTGACAGATTCTGTCTTTTATTTCGCATTGCCTCTTTTGCTATGTTGGATGAATTTCTTTGATCCACTAATGTCCAGTAGCTTTATGCAATGTCCAGAAGTGTTAAGAATGATTGTGTCACCTCTGAACATGTGAATTTTTATTATGCACTAACCCTCTAATGAGTTGTTTCGAGTTTGGTGTGGAGGAAGTTTTCAAGGATCAAGAGAGGAGTATGATGCAATATGATCAAGGAGAGTGAAAGCTCTAAGCTTGGGGATGTGATACGTCTCCAACGTATCGATAATTTCTTGTGTTCCATGCCACATTATTGATGTTATCTACATGTTTTATGCACACTTTATATCATATTCGTGCATTTTCTGGAACTAACCTATTAACAAGATGCCGAAGTGCCGATTGCTTGTTTTCTCGCTGTTTTTGGTTTCAGAAATCCTAGTAAAGAAATATTCTCGGAATTGGACGAAATAAAAGCCCGGAGGCCTATTTTCTCACGAAGCTTCCGAAGTCCGAAGGAGAGACGAAGAGGGGCCACAGGGGCGCCAAACCCTAGGGCGGCGCGGCCCCCCTTGGCCGCGCCGGCCCGTGGTGTGGGCCCCCTGTGCCGCCTCTTGACCTGCCCTTCCGCCTACAAATAGCCTCCGTGACGAAACCCCCGGCACCGAGAGCCACGATACGGAAAACATTACCGAGACGCCGTCGCCGCCGATCCCATCTCGGGGGATCCCGGAGATCGCCTCCGGCACCCCGCCGGAGAGGGGATTCATCTCCCGGAGGACTCTACACCGCCATGGTCGCCTCCGGAGTGATGAGTGAGTAGTCTACCCCTGGACTATGGGTCCATAGCAGTAGCTAGATGGTTGTCTTCTCCCCATTGTGCTATCATTGTCGGATCTTGTGAGCTGCCTATCATGATCAAGATCATCTATATGTAATTCTATATGTTGCGTTTGTTGGGATCCGATGAATAGAGAATACTTGTTATGTTGATTATCAAAGTTATGCTTATGTGTTGTTTATGATCTTGCATGCTCTCCGTTATTAGTAGATGCTCCGGCCAAGTAGATGCTTTTAACTCCAAGAGGGAGTACTTATGCTCGATAGTGGGTTCATGCTCGCATTGACACCCGGGACGAGTGACGAAAGTTCTAAGGTTGTGTTGTGCCGTTGCCACTAGGGATAAAACATTGATGCTATGTCTAAGGATGTAGTTGTTGATTACATTACGCACCATACTTAATGCAATTGTCCGTTGTTTGCAACTTAATACTGGAGGGGTTCGGATGATAACTCTGAAGGTGGACTTTTTAGGCATAGATGCAGCTTGGATGGCGGTCTATGTACTTTGTCGTAATGCCCAATTAAATCTCACTATACTCATCATGATATGTATGTGCATTGTCATGCTCTCTTTATTTGTCAATTGCCCAACCGTAATTTGTTCACCCAACATGCCGTTCGTCTTATGGGAGAGACACCTCTAGTGAACTGTGGACCCCGGTCCAATTCTCTTTACTCGAAATACAATCTCATCGCAATACTTGTTTTTACCGTTTTCTCTGCAAACAATCATCTTCCACACAATACGGTTAATCCTTTGTTACAGCAAGCCGGTGAGATTGACAACCTCATCTGCTTCGTTGGGGCAAAGTAGCTTGGTTGTGTTGTGCGGGTTCCACGTTGGCGCCGGAATCTCCGGTGTTGCGCCGCACTACATCCCGCCGCCATCAACCTTCAACGTGCTTCTTGGCTCCTCCTGGTTCGATAAACCTTGGTTTCTTTCTGAGGGAAAACTTGCTCCTGTGCGCATCATACCTTCCTCTTGGGGTTGCCCAACGAACGTGTGAAATACACGCCATCAAGCTCTTTTTCTGGCGCCGTTGCCGGGGAGATCAAGACACGCTGCAAGGGGAGTCTCCACTTCTCAATCTCTTTACTTTGTTTTTGTCTTGCTTTATTTACTACTTTGTTTGCTGCACTAAATCAAAATACAAAAAAATTAGTTGCTAGTTTTACTTTATTTGCTATCTTGTTTGCTATATCGAAAACACAAAAAAATTAGTTTACTTGCATTTACTTTATCTAGTTTGCTTTATTTACTATTGCTAAAATGGCCAACGCTGAAAATACTAAGTTGTGTGACTTCACAACCACAAATAATAATGATTTCTTATGCACACCTATTGCTCCACCTGCTACTACAAGCAGAATTCTTTGAAATTAAACCTGCTTTACTCGAATCTTGTCATGAACCATCAATTTTCTCGGTGTTAGTTCCGATGATGCTCGCTGCCCATCTCAATAATTTTGTTGAACTATGTGAAATGCAAAAATATAAAGATGTAGATGGTGATATTATTAAACTAAAATTGTTCCCTTTCTCATTAAGAGGAAGAGCTAAAGATTGGTTGCTATCTCCGCCTAAGAATAGTATTGATTCATGGACTAAATGCAAGGATGCTTTTATTGGTAGATATTATCCCCCTGCTAAAATTATATCTTTGAGGAGTAGCATAATGAATTTTAAACAATTAGATACTGAACATGTTGCTCAAGCTTGGGAAAGAATGAAATCTCTGGTTAAAAATTGCCCAACCCATGGACCGACTACTTGGATGATCATCCAAACCTTCTATGCAGGACTAAATTTTTCTTCGCGGAATTTATTGGATTCAGCTGCTGGAGGTACCTTTATGTCCATCACATTGGGGGCGGCTACAAAACTTCTTGATGATATGATGATAAATTACTCTGAATGGCACACGGAAAGAGCCCCACAAGGTAAGAAGGTAAATTCTGTTGAAGAATCCTCTTCCTTGAGTGATAAGGTTGATGCTATTTTGTCTATGCTTGTGAATGATAGGACTAATGTTGATCCTAATAATGTTCCGTTAGCTTCATTGGTTGCACAAGAAGAACATGTTGATGTAAACTTCATTAAAAATAATAATTTCAACAACAATGCTTACCGGAACAATTCTAGTAACAACTATAGGCCATATCCTTATAATAATGGTAACGGTTATGCTAATTCTTATGGGAATTCTTACAACAATAATAGGAATTCACCCCCTGGACTTGAAGCCATGCTTAAAGAATTTATTAGTACACAAACTGCCTTTAACAAATCTGTTGAGGAAAAGCTCAATAAAATTGATATTCTTGTTTCTAGAGTTGATAGTCTTGCCTCTGATGTTGATCTTTTGAAATCGAAGGTTATGCCCAATAGGGACATTGAAAATAAAATTGTTACTACAGCAAATGCCATTCAAGTTAGAATTAATGAGAATATAAGATTAATGGCTGAACTGCGTGCTAGGTGGGATAGAGAAGAAAATGAAAAACTAGCTAAAGAGAAGAATATAGCTAAAGTTTGGACTATTACCACCACTAGTAATGCTAATGCTACACATGTTGCTGCACCTCCTACTCATACTAATAAAAGAATTGGTGTTAGCAATGTTTCCACTTCTAATGCAAAGCGCGAAGCCTCTATTCCTAAAAAGCTAGAAGATGGTTGGGAGCCCATCATTAAAATGAAGGTTAAAGATTTTGATTGTAATGCTTTATGTGATCTTGGTGCAAGTATTTCTGTTATGCCGAAGAAAATTTATAATATGCTTGACTTGCCACCGCTGAAAAATTGTTATTTGGATGTTAATCTTGCTGATCATTCTACAAAGAAACCTTTGGGTAAAGTTGATAATGTTCGCATTACCATTAACAATAATCTTGTTCCCGTTGATTTTGTTGTCTTGGATATTGAATGCAATGCATCTTGTCCAATTATATTGGGAAGACCTTTTCTTCGAACTCGTTGGTGCTATTATTGATATGAGGGAAGGAAATATAAAATATCAATTTCCTCTCAAGAAAGGTATGGAACACTTCCCTAGAAAGAGAATGAAGGTACCTTATGATTCTATCATTAGAACAAATTATGATGTTGATGCTTCATCTCTCGATAATACTTGATACACACTTTCTGCGCCTAGCTGAAAGGCGTTAAAGAAAAGCGCTTATGGGAGACAACCCATGTTTTTACCTACAGTACTTTGTTTTTATTTTGTGTCTTGGAAGTTGTTTACTACTGTAGCAACCTCTCCTTATCTTAGTTTTGAGTTTTGTTGTGCCAAGTTAAGCCGTTGATAGAAAAGTAAGTACTAGATTTGGATTACTGCGCAGTTCCAGATTTCTTTGCTGTCACGAATCTGAGCCCACTGCCCTGCAGGAAGCTCAGAAAATTATGCCAATTTACGTGCATGATCCTCAGATATGTACGCAACTTTCATTCAATTTGAGCATTTTCATTTGAGCAAGTCTGGTGCCATTTTAAAATTCGTCAATACGAACTGTTCTGTTTTGACAGATTCTGCCTTTTATTTCGCATTGCCTCTTTCGCTATGTTGGATGAATTTCTTTGATCCACTAATGTCCAGTAGCATTATGCAATGTCCAGAAGTGTTAAGAATGAGTGTGTCACCTCTGAATATGTCAATTTATATTGTGCACTAACCCTCTAATGAGTTGTTTCGAGTTTGGTGTGGAGGAAGTTTTCAAGGATCAAGAGAGGAGTATGATGCAACATGATCAAGGAGAGTGAAAGCTCTAAGCTTGGGGATGCACCCGGCGGTTCACCCCTGCATATATCAAGAAGACTCAAGCGTCTAAGCTTGGGGATGCCCAAGGCATCCCCTTCTTCATCAACAAATTATCAGAGTTCCTCCCCTGAAACTACATTTTTATTCGGCCACATCTTATGTGCTTTTTCTTGGAGCGTCGTTTTGTTTTTGTTTTTGTTTTGTTTGAATAAAATGGATCCTAGCATTCACTTTATGGGAGAGATACACACTCCGCTGTAGCTTATGGACAAATATGTCCTTGGTTTCTACTCATAGTATTCATGGCGAAGTTTCTCCTTCGTTAAATTGTTATATGGTTGGAATTGGAAAATGATACATGTAGTAATTGCTATAAATGTTTTGGGTAATGTGATACTTGGCAATTGTTGTGCTCATGTTTAAGCTCTTGCATCATATGCTTTGCACCCATTAATGAAGAAATACATAGAGCATGCTAAAATTTGGTTTGCATATTTGGTTTCTCTAAGGTCTAGATAATTTCTAGTTTTGAGTTTGAACAACAAGGAAGACGGTATAGAGTATCATAATGCTTTCAATATGTCTTTTATGTGAGTTTTGCTGTACTAGTTCATCCTTGTGTTTGCCTCAAACAACCTTGCTAGCCTAAACCTTGTATCGAGAGGGAATACTTCTCATGCATCCAAAATACTTGAGCCAACCACTATGCCATTTGTGTCCACCATACCTACCTACTACATGGTATTTTCCAGCCATTCCAAAGTAAATTGCTTGAGTGCTACCTTTAAAATTCCATCATTCACCTTTGCAATATATAGCTCATGGGACAAATAGCTTAAAAACTATTGTGGTATTGAATATGTAATTATGCACTTTATCTCTTATTAAGTTGCTTGTTGTGCGATAACCATGTTTATCGGGGAACGCCATCAACTCATTGTTGAATTTCATGTGAGTTGCTATGCATGTTCGTCTTGTCTCGAAGTAAGGGCGATCTACACTGAGTTGAATGGTTTGAGCATGCATATTGTGAGAGAAGAACATTGGGCCGCTAACTAAAGCCATGTTCCATGGTGGAAGTTTCAGTTTTGGACAAACATCCTCAAATCTCTAATGAGAAAAGAATTAATTGTTGTTGAATGCTTAAAGCATTAAAAGAGGAGTCCATTATCCGTTGTCTATGTTGTCCCGGTATGGATGTCTAAGTTGAGAATAATCAAAAGCGAGAAATCCAAATGCGAGCTTTCTCCTTAGACCTTTGTACATGCGGCATAGAGGTACCCCTTTGTGATACTTGGTTAAAGCATATGTATTGCGGTGATAATCCAGGTAGTCCAAGCTAATTAGGACAAGGTGCGAGCACTATTAGTACACTATGCATGAGGCTTGCAACTTATAAGATATAATTTACATGATACATATGCTTTATTACTACCGTTGACAAAATTGTTTCATGTTTTCAAAATCAAAGCTCTAGCACAAATATAGCAATCGATGCTTTTCCTCTATGAGGACCATTCTTTTTACTTTTATGTTGAGTCAGTTCACCTATTTCCCTCCACCTCAAGAAGCAAACACTTGTGTGAACTGTGCATTGGTTCTTACATACTTGCTTATTGCACTTATTATATTACTCTATGTTGACAATATCCATGAGATATACATGTTACAAGTTGAAAGCAACCGCTGAAACTTAATCTTCTTTTGTGTTGCTTCAATACCTTTACTTTGAATTATTGCTTTATGAGTTAACTCTTATGCAAGACTTATTGATGCTTGTCTTGAAATGCTATTCATGAAAAGTCTTTGCTTTATGATTCACTTGTTTACTCATGTCATACACATTGTTTTGATCGCTGCATTCTCTACATATGCTTTACAAATAGTATGATCAAGTTTATGATGGCATGTCACTCCGAAATTATCTTTGTTATCGTTTTACCCGCTCGGGACGAGCGTAACTAAGCTTAGGGATGCTGATACGTCTCCAACGTATCGATAATTTCTTGTGTTCCATGCCACATTATTGATGTTATCTACATGTTTTATGCACACTTTATATCATATTCGTGCATTTTCCGGAACTAACCTATTAACAAGATGCCGAAGTGCCGATTCTGTCGTTTTCTGCTGTTTTTGGTTTCAGAAATCCTAGTAAAGAAATATTCTCGGAATTGGACGAAATAAAAGCCCGGAGGCCTATTTTCTCACGAAGCTTCCGGAAGTCCGAAGGAGAGACGAAGAGGGGCCACGGGGCGCCAAACCCTAGGGCGGCGCGGCCCCCCTTGGCCGCGCCGGCCTGTGGTGTGGGCCCCCCGTGCCGCCTCTTGACCTGCCCTTCCGCCTACAAATAGCCTCCGTGACGAAACCCCCGGTACCGAGAGCCACGATACGGAAAACATTGCGAGACGCCGTCGCCGCCGATCCCATCTCGGGGGATCCCGGAGATCGCCTCCGGCACCTCGCCGGAGAGGGGATTCATCTCCCGGAGGACTCTACACCGCCATGGTCGCCTCCGGAGTGATGAGTGAGTAGTCTACCCCCGGACTATGGGTCCATAGCAGTAGCTAGATGGTTGTCTTCTCCCCATTGTGCTATCATTGTCGGATCTTGTGAGCTGCCTATCATGATCAAGATCATCTATATGTAATTCTATATGTTGCGTTTGTTGGGATCCGATGAATAGAGAATACTTGTTATGTTGATTATCAAAGTTATGCTTATGTGTTGTTTATGATCTTGCATGCTCTCCGTTATTAGTAGATGCTCTGGCCAAGTAGATGCTTTTAACTCCAAGAGGGAGTACTTATGCTCGATAGTGGGTTCATGCCCGCATTGACACCGGGACGAGTGACGTAAAGTTCTAAGGTTGTGTTGTGCTCGTTGCCACTAGGGATAAAACATTGATGCTATGTCTAAGGATGTAGTTGTTGATTACATTACGCACCATACTTAATGCAATTGTCTGTTGTTTGCAACTTAATACTGGAGGGGGTTCGGATGATAACTTCGAAGGTGGACTTTTTAGGCATAGATGCGGTTGGATGGCGGTCTATGTACTTTGTCGTAATGCCCAATTAAATCTCACTATACTCATCATGATATGTATGTGCATTGTCATGCTCTCTTTATTTGTCAATTGCCCAACTGTAATTTGTTCACCCAACATGCTTGTTCGTCTTATGGGAGAGACACCTCTAGTGAACTGTGGACCCCGGTCCAATTCTCTTTACTGAAATACAATCTACTCGCAATACTTGTTTTTACTGTTTTCTCTCGCAAACAATCATCTTCCACACAATACGGTTAATCCTTTGTTACAGACAAGCCGGTGAGATTGACAACCTCACCTGTTTCGTTGGGGCAAAGTAGCTTGGTTGTGTTGTGCGGGTTCCACGTTGGCGCCGGAATCTCCGGTGTTGCGCCGCACTACATCCCGCCGCCATCAACCTTCAACGTGCTTCTTGGCTCCTCCTGGTTCGATAAACCTTGGTTTCTTTCCGAGGGAAAACTTGCTGCTGTGCGCATCATACCTTCCTCTTGGGGTTGCCCAACGAACGTGTGAAATACACGCCATCGGGATGCCCCGGTGGTTCACCCCTGCATATATTAAGAAGACTCAAGCGTCTAAGCTTGGGGATGCCCAAGGCATCCCCTTCTTCATCGACAACATTATCAGGTTCCTCCCCTGAAACTATATTTTTATTCGGCCACATCTTATGTACTTTGCTTGGAGCGTCGGTTTTTTTTTTTTTTTTTTTTGTTTGAATAAAATGGATCCTAGCATTCACTTTATGGGAGAGAGACACGCTCCGCTGTTGCATATGGACAAATATGTCCTTAGGTTCTACTCATAGTATTCATGGCGAAGTTTCTTCTTCGTTAAATTGTTATATGGTTGGAATTGGAAAATGATACATGTAGTAACTCTAAAATGTCTTGGATAATTTGATACTTAGCAATTGTTGTGTTCATGTTTAAGCTCTTGCATCATATACTTTGCACCCATTAATGAAGAAATACTTAGAGCTTGCTAATTTGGTTTGCATATTTGGTTTCTCTAGAGTCTAGATAACATCTAGTATTGAGTTTTGAACAACAAGGAAGACGGTATGGAGTCTTATAATGTTTACCATATGTCTTTTATGTGAGTTTTGTTGTACCGTTCATCCTTGTGTTTGTTTCAAATAACCTTGCTAGCCTAAACCTTGTATCGAGAGGGAATACTTCTCATGCATCCAAAATCCTTGAGCCAACCACTATGCCATTTGTGTCCACCATACCTACCTACTACATGGTATTTATCCGCCATTCCAAAGTAAATTGCTTGAGTGCTACCTTTAAAATTCCATCATTCACCTTTGCAATATATAGCTCATGGGACAAATAGCTTAAAAACTATTGTGGTATTGAATATGTACTTATGCACTTTATCTCTTATTAAGTTGCTTGTTGAGCGATAACCATGTTTCGGGGACGCCATCAACTATTCTTTGTTGGATATCATGTGAGTTGCTATGCATGTCCGTCTTGTCCGAAGCAAGAGAGATCTACCACCTTCATGGTTGGAGCATGCATGTTGTTAGAGAAGAACTTTGGGCCGCTAACTAAAGCCATGATTCATGGTGGAAGTTTCAGTTTGGACATATATCCTCAATCTCATATGAGAATAATAATTGTTGCCACATGCTTATGCATTAAAGAGGAGTCCATTATCTGTTGTCCATGTTGTCCCGGTATGGATGTCTAAGTTGAGAATAATCAAAAGCGAGAAATCCAAAATGCGAGCTTTCTCCTTAGACCTTTGTACAGGCGGCATGGAGGTACCCCATTGTGACACTTGGTCAAAACATGTGCATTGCAAAGATCCGGTAGTCCAAGTTAATTAGGACAAGGTGCGGGCACTATTAGTATACTATGCATGAGACTTGCAACTTGTAAGATATAATTTTCATAACTCATATGCTTTATTACTACCGTTGACAAAATTGTTTCATGTTTTCAAAATAAAAGCTCTAGCACAAATATAGCAATCGATGCTTTCCTCTTTGAAGGACCATTCTCTTTACTTTTATGTTGAGTCAGTTCACCTATTTCTCCCCACCTCAAGAAGCAAACACTTGTGTGAACCGTGCATTGATTCCTACATATTTGCATATTGTACTTGTTATATTACTCTATGTTGACAATTATCCATGAGATATACATGTTACAAGTTGAAAGCAACCGCTGAAACTTAATCTTCCTTTGTGTTGCTTCAATACCTTTACTTTGATTTATTGCTTTATGAGTTAACTCTTATGCAAGACTTATTAATACTTGTCTTGAAGTACTATTCATGAAAAGTCTTTGCTTTATGATTCACCTGTTTACTCATGTCATCACCATTGTTATGATCGCTGCATCCACTACATATGTTTACAAATAGTATGATCAAGGTTATGATGGCATATCACTTCAGAAATTATCTTTGTTATCGTTTTACTCGCTCGGGACGAGCGAACTAAGCTTGGGGATGCTTGATACGTCTCCGACGTATCGATAATTTCTTATGTTCTATGCCATATTATTGATGATACCTACATGTTTTATGCACACTTTATGTCATATTCGTGCATTTTCTCGGAACTAACCTATTAACAAGATGCCGAAGTGCCGGTTGCTATTTTCTCGCTGTTTTTGGTTTCGAAATCCTAGTAACGAAATATTCTCGGAATTGGACGAAATTAAAGCCCGGAGGCCTATTTTCTCACGAAGCTTCCAGAAGTCCGAAGGAGAGACGAAGAGGGGCCACGGAGGGGCCACACTATAGGGCGGCGCGGCCCCCCCTGGCCGCGCGGCCCTGTGGTGTGGGGCCCCCGTGCCGCCTCTTGACCTGCCCTTCCGCCTATAAAAAGTCTCCGTGACGAAACCCCCAGTACCGAGAGCCACGATACGGAAAACCTTACTGAGACGCCGCCGATCCCATCTCGGGGGATCCAGGAGATCGCCTCCGGCACCCTGCCGGAGAGGGGAATCATCTCCCGGAGGACTCTACGCCGCCATGGTCGCCTCCGGAGTGATGTGTGAGTAGTTCACCCCTGGACTATGGGTCCATAGCAGTAACTAGATGGTTGTCTTCTCCTCATTGTGCTTCATTGTTGGATCTTGTGAGCTGCCTAACATGATCAAGATCATCTATCTGTAATTCTATATGTTGTGTTTGTCGGGATCCGATGGATAGAGAATACCATGTCATGTTAATTATCAAGTTATTATACATGTGTTGTTTATGATCTTGCATGCTCTCCGTTTATAGTAGAGGCTCGGCCAAGTTTTTACTTTTAACTCCAAGAGGGAGTACTTATGCTCGATAGTGGGTTCATGCCCGCATTGACACACTGGGGGAGTGACGAAACCCCTAAGGTTGTGTTGTGCTATTGCCACTAGGGATAAAACATTGGCGCTATGTCCGAGGATGTAGTTGTTGATTACATTACGCACCATACTTAATGCAATTGTCTGTTGTTTGCAACTTAATACTGGAGGGGGTTCGGATGATAACCTGAAGGTGGAATTTTTAGGCATAGATGCAGTTGGATGGCGGTCTATGTACTTTGTCGTAATGCCCAATTAAATCTCACTATACTTATCATGTCATGTATGTGCATTGTTATGCCCTCTATATTTGTCAATTGCCCGACTGTAATTTGTTCACCCAACATGCTTTTATCTTATGGGAGAGACACCTCTAGTGAACTGTGGACCCCGGTCCATTCTTTAATACCTGAAATACAAATCTGCTGCAATACTTATTTTTACCGTTTTCTCTGCAAACAATCATCTTCCACACAATACGGTTAATCCTTTGTTACAGCAAGCCGGTGAGATTGAAAACCTCACTGTTTCGTTGGGGCAAAGTACTTTGGTTGTGTTGTGCGGGTTCCACGTTGGCGCCGGAATCTCCGGTGTTGCGCCGCACTACATCTCGCCGCCATCAACCTTCAACGTGCTTCTTGGCTCCTCCTGGTTCGATAAACCTTGGTTTCTTTCTGAGGGAAAACTTGCTGCTGTGCGCATCATACCTTCCTCTTGGGGTTGCCCAACGAACGTGTGAAATACACGCCATCAGTCCTTTATGTCAATCGACACGAGAGGGGAATATTATTCCCAAAACACTAGAAGCTGGATACATGGCGACGCAAGCTTTCATCCTCGCATCCAGGCCACCTCTCGGAGATCCAAGAGAAGTGTTGTATAACATGACCATGGAAGGAGTTGGAGCCATGGGAACAGCATTCGCAACTACACCTCCCGAAGGATCTACAAGGCAAAATAGTCCACGACCTACTGCAGCCGTGCAGGATCCCGCGAGAACGAGTGGGGTAAGAGACGCAGCGACTCAAGCAAGGGTGGATAGAGCGCGACAGGATAGAAGAGAACGTCGGCATTCACCAGAAGTTGATGAAGAAGATATGTGTGGGCTCCCGTGCTTTACGAGACGAGTCCGAAAAACCCGAGTTTCGTCAGGATTTAAGCTGCCCGATAATTTCAAAAAATTCGATGGCCTACAAGATCCTGAGGACTGGCTAGTTGATTATCTCGAGACGGTAAAGCTGATAGGTGGAACCAGAGCAACAGCCATGCAGAGCATCCAAGTACACCTGAGTGGAGCCGCACGATCGTGGATAAAGAAGGTGCCTCCGGGATCTATCGACAGCTGGGAAAGCTTTGAGCATATATTCGTGAAGAATTTCCGATCCACGTGCAAGAAACCCGCATCATTGGAGGAGTTGAGGGCTTGTAGGCGAAAATACGACGAATCAATGAGAAAGTATATCCAGAGGTGGAACATAATCAAAAACTCGGCAGAGAACATATCTGACGAAAGAGCAATAGATGCGTTTGTAGCTGGTATTCGAAGGAGAGACTTTGTCGAGGATTTGGGAAGAACCAACCCAAAAACAATATCAGCATTAATGGAGATAGCGAATCGGTGGGCAGATGGAGAAGATGTTGTTCACAATAAAAAGGCATAGGTCGCCTGAGGAGGACCGCAGCCGAAACTTTCAAAATAGGCGACGATTTCCTCGACAGTTTTCAGATTATGATGCTCCTGGCCAAATATCGGCTGGATTTCGAGGAAATAGCGGTGGAAACAATCGAGATGATTATCAAAAAAGTGGTGAGCAGCGTAGCGACTACAAGGACGGCTCCCGTCCCAACAGACAAAATAGTGGTTCAAGGTTCCAGAGACCATATATATCTCCCGAGGATATCATGAACGGACCATGTCAAATGCATTTTTATCTCGACAATAATGGGAAGAGGCAGTCGGGACATCTACAGTAGGATTGTCGAACTTTTCAGGCGTTGAACAGATATGCAGGGCACGCTAACGCGCAGGTAGCACAGCGAAACCCTCAAGGGCCAAGGAGTGAGATCCACCTTCCACCACCTCCCGCGATTACGGATGCAAATCGACAACATCTGCAAATAGCGGCGGATCCAAACCCACCTCCTTATATCGATACCGATGGCGCGGTTTCGATGATTCAGAAAGCCAGGCCGTCCAACAGAGCTCAGAAAGTAATCTCGCGACAAGTGTTCATGGCAGAGAAGATGCCTCCACCAACAATTGAGTACCTGAATTGGTCGGGATAGGATATTGGCTTCACCATAGCGGACCACCCGCAGCAAGTTCCTCGACCAGGGCAATCAGCACTGATTTTACCAGCGGTGATCGCAGGATTCGATGTTTCACGAGTATTCATAGATGGAGGCAGCAGCTTAAACCTTATGTACGCAGATACATTGAGGAAAATGAACATATCCCTGGCGAATCTAAAACCAACTGACACACGTTTCCATGGTATTACACCAGACAAGCCGAGCTATCCGCTGGGGAAGATCAATCTTGATGTTCAGTTTGGAACCCGAGAGAATTACAGAATATAAATGCTAGAATTCGAAGTTGTGGATTTTCCGTCGCAGTATCACGCTTTGTTGGGACGACCAGCTTATGCCAGGTTTATGGCAGTACCACACTACACATACTTGTTATGGAGGCTCCCTGGACCCATAGGACCAATTACAGTAAAAGACAGTTTTGCGCTAGCTGATAAGTGCGACAAGGATATTCATCGACTGTCAGAAACTTTCGGGATGCAAGCAGAGTATATGGAATCAAGGTTAACAACTGACTATGATGTGTTGCCAGATGTAGGGAGGCCACTCAAGGAACCAACCTTTGACACTACCAAGAACTCTAAGGAGGTACAGATTCACCCGACAGATCCCAAGAAAACGACATCCATTGCAGCAAACATGGACCTCGCATAGGAAAGCGCGCTCGTCGAGTTCCTCCGTGAGCACTGGGAAATCTTCGCATGGTGTCCAGCTGACATGCCAGGAGTACCCAGGGAACTTGCCGAGCACCACCTCAATTTGGATCCAGTGGCGAGACCAATCAAACAACCCTTGCGGCGTTTTTCGGAACCAAACCGCAAGGCTATGCTGTCAGAAATCAATCGACTCAGAGAGGCTGGCTTTATCAAAGAGCTTCATACAGAGGTCACATGGGTAGCTAACCCAGTATTGGTCCCGAAGAAAAACACGAAAGGTCCTTCGCATGTGCGTCGACTTCACGTGTCTCAATAAACATTGTCCAAAGGATCACTTTCCCCTCCCCAGTATTGGTCGCAAAGAAAAACCACAGTTGTTCCGTCATTGGTGGGGATATTTGAAATCTTCATTGACGATTGGAATTATCAGGTTCTCACTAGTAGCGTGTATCGTCGGTTGTGACCTTTATATTAGGTGATATTGGTAACTCCTGTTGTGATAGCAGTGAACGTACTTGATTATTATATCGTCGGTGCTTTATTTATCGGAATTAAAAAGATCAGAATTTGGTTGGCTAACTGGTTTATATACATGCATAAAATAATATATTGCTGTATAATAAAATCCAGCATTGTTCATTGGTTGATTTACATGAATACAATATTTTATTGTCGTACTAATAGGATTCAGGCTGGCCTAAAGTATGGATACACTCAATTTCTCGCAATTGGTTTCTAGCGTGCATACATATTCTAAATACAGTAACTATATCTTCTGCAGCATATTTTGTGATGTACTAGTATCACCTCTTTTGAAGTTTGCACCTCAACAAGTTTGGGGGTCAGTGAACAATAATGCACAGAAAAAGATCCTCGTCTTCACATGGCTGATAACTTCATATTGTATGTTCACATGGATGATAGCCTAATTCATATCTTCATGTGGTGCATATCCTCTTATGCCCTATCTTCACAGTCATGACACTGTTGCAAGCAAAATGAACAAGATCATGATAGAAATAATTAAGCAACAACGGGGCGTACAAGTGTTAGGAAACAACCATGTGATGTATAAGTATCAAAACCTCCGCAAGATCGAAATATACAATATTCAATATGATATGTTAGAATACCAAGGCAGAATACGGAAGAAAAATGCTTCACAAGAACTACAAAAATGGTAAGAGTAGTAACCAAAGACATGATAAAATAGGTACCTATGAAATAGACCAACACTGTTGGGGGGTACCTAAAAAATTGTATGACATTAGATCACTGTGCAGAACATGGATTGGCTATATTTTGTATGGTAATATTTAAGATCCAAATAAGAAATAACTGAACCAAAAAAAAGTATGACATCAGATATAGATATGTAGATAGAAAGAGCATTATTTTTTGTTGCAACGGTAGTGTGCACTTGTCCTACAAAACATACATCGCAAATTTTTGAAATTCAAAATCAACGCATTAGTATTAAGCAAACTGAGTAGAGAGATCATGAGAGTGATGTCTTTTGTATGCTTTGAACAAAGCAAACATTGTCAAATTATAATAATTCATGACCAACTTAATTATATAAAAACACACAAAGGAACAAGGATACATCAGGTGTGCTAGTGAATAAATCCTACCTCGCTTGGGTGGAAAAGTCCCTATGAGGAAGGGCTTTGCAATGTGCCGTCACCATAGTAGAAAACCCCACCTTTCACCATGACTTGATTCTTGATGATGCTCACGAAAGTGTGCTGGATCTATTCAAATTGTTCATAGTTATCAAACTGAGTCTTCTCTGTGTATGACAAATATCTTTTGATGTATGCAGTCATGAAAAATATCTCCTAGAAATGTACAAATTTGTGCATATGCCACAAAATCCAGTATCCAGTAGACATCTGTCTTCTCCCGAACGCAACCGGCACAGGATAATTCAAATTTCCATTTCAGTTCTCTTGTCCTCGTTGATACATTTGCCAAACTTGAAAACATGACTAGAGACCGAGAAAAAAGAAACAAGATATGGGCGCTCTCATAGGATCCTATAATTCCATGGAATCCAAGTAATAATTTGCCCTTTGTATGGGTGGAGAATTATTAGGATCCAGTGATCCCTTGCCAAACATGTGAACAAACCAACAATGTATTAATCATACATAATGGACCCCAGCTAGGTAGTCTTGTTTATGAAGGAACACTATCATTCTTATCTTGTGTATTGCCTTCTACTATTTATCACAAACAAATGTACCCAAACCATGGAACCATGTGTAAGGAAGCTATGTTTTGGACAAGCTATTCATTTCCTTCAAGATTGTCCTACCAAACAGATCGAAAAATTGGTGAACGAGATTTTTGAGCATACATTAGTTTTTATTCTTCATCATTTTGAATGAGGAGTCAAGTCACTCACACAAGATGAGCTCGAAGTGATGACATCGCGTTTCAATCCTCGGTTCGCATACCTAAAAGCAGGAGGTTAGCATTCTAAGTTAATAAAGATTGATCCTATGCTAGGTAGTATAGTTTTTGAAGTAACACTACCATTCTTATCTTGTGTTTTGCCTTGAACTATTTATCAACTAGATGACCCGTTGCGCTATCGCGCAAATGCAGAATCTAACCTATAAGTTTTAGTTTATTTTAGTATTAAGAATTATCTTGGAATTTAGCTGCTTTAGTATAACTGTAGACACACCATTCCATCGAGGTGTTGCAGTAAGATATGACAATTTAGTACAATTTCGCACTATTTTTTCAGCTTTTATGGTTTTGTATAGGCTCTCCCATCAATTATGTTTATTGCATCTAAAGAGGTAGCATCATAAAAAGAATCATAAAAGGGTAATTACTAATTCCAAGAAGAATGTTTCTACTTACTATGAGTAGCAAGACAAAAAAAACCGGTTCGAGATTTTGAGCCCCTTAACGGACACCATCGGAACCAGGAACTATTGCAAATATTTGCCTCGCGTAAATAATTTCCACCTCTATTCGCAGCTAATTCCGCTCATCCCATTGCGATTTGCGTTAACCGCCCAACCTCTTCCTCTTAACCCATCTCCCTACCCTCCGCCTTGATTTGCTACATCTCCCTCCATTTTCTCCACCCATCTAATCCATTGACCAAGTACTATGTCGCAGCCATCCACACCATCAACCATAGTCACCCGCGCCATCAGCCACCTACGCCATCAGCCACCTACGCCATCAGCCTTCTGTTGCTCGCCCCAAGATTTACCATTTTAGAATTCTAAGACAATATGTTGTCATTCCAGAATCCTAACATGATACTTTTTTTTATAGAAATAGTAGGAAATCCTAAAACCCAAGCGAGGCAATATTCAAGTCATAAGTTCTATGATAACTTATTTTAAATTAGCTCTTTACTTGATCTAAATGGATGGCCATTCCCTATCTTTAGCCTTATTTTATTCTTTATCTTCCATTGCGGGCAAACAACAAAAACAAGACAATATTGCAACCATAAGTTTTATCCATGATATTATATTGTCTGAGATTTATATCTAAGCCATAAGCAGACGCACATTGAACATAATATGTAGGCCATGACTGAAGAACATATGATTACTTTGACCAACTTACATGTCAATAACAATACAACCTGTGTACCTTATGAAGAAAGGAGAAGTTAATCAAAAGATTGAAATAAACAAAATGTTGTCAGCGGGTGGCTTTTCGAGAACCCTCCCCTATCCGATAAGGTTCTACTTAGAAAATTTGACGTAGTTACCACATGAGATTGATTCCACAACCGAGAAGATAAACCAGGTGGCAGCGCAAAGGCGAGATAGGTACGGCATCACATTATCTTAACAGACTTAGCAAACAACCCATAGGAGAAGCAAGCACACGACAGGGCCCCGGCACAAAGACACAAGCAAAAAAATATTATACCATAAGCTTTATCCATGGAATTATCTATGATTTGTACTAAGGAATACTTTGTGTTTGCACACTCGAATAGTTTACTCTATTCGGTTCATATAAAGTTACATCTTATATTTACGGATGAAACACATGTACTTCCTTATGGCACCGCTGCATCATTGGCAACAAACAAGTGTGCATCGCAAGGAAAAATTGTAACCCATACATTATGATTGCCAGGACAACCTCCCACATGTAATGCCTCCGGAGCATGAGCTGACTTGTGACAGCTTTCATAATACATACTCAAAGCTATGTTTGATAAAAGAGAGATTCAACAAGAACTTGGCTTGAAGAGTGAGCACTCCCAACCTTGAGAGATCATCCATTGCCCGCTTGAGAATCAGCTCCCCTACAATTTTTACCTAAAAAATGAGCAGACCAAAAAAATTAGGGTATTTGCTGCTCTTTGTTTAATCAAGTTAGTACATGTATCACTCTGGTTCTGGGAGTGAAATCCTTTCAACCACAAGGTCTTTATCTTTCAGACATTGAATAGACTAAATTTTCACTTAGCTTTATAAGACAGTAAAGTAATAGAATCAAGCTAAAATGGGTCATTCCAAGTTACAACATGGTTGCTGGTCCTTAACCCTGATATTTTCCTCTAGGTTTACATTGCCCACATGGTACTTTCATTGGAAAAAGTATCGACTTCCAGATTATATATTGTTCTATGGATTCAATCATGTCACCCGCACATTCAAATAATGCATGAATCACTTATGCGTAGGGTATCAAGGTGGGATCCCAGTGGGATGTCATTTTGTACTATGTAGTTCAAATTTTGATGTCAAAATTTGTACTAAAAAAATCAAATTATACTACAAGTGGGATAAAAGTGGGATCCCACTTGACACCCTTACTTATGCGCCCGTGCCTAAAGACCATAAATCATTATACACTTATTTAGTTCGGGTATTTCCTTAGATATTTCAAAACATATGAGCCTGACAACTTCCAGAATGCAAATAAAAGTATAAGCAGATCACATCTAACATATATTACATCACCAGGTTCAGTAAGAAGACAGCAATCTAGTTGGTGAAACAAACAAAAAATAGAGGTGAACGTTTTCATGGAAAAAGAAGAAATCATACTTTTGCAGGGTGGAGGAAGTGCTCACCTGAGCTTAGACCCTCCGATCGCCATCTATGCGGGTAGGAGGAGATGCGGCTTGACACCGCCCCGAAGAAAACAAACGGCAAAGAGAGAGGGTAATGTCAAGGGGGTGGGTGAGGGCAAAGCTTATATCCAAATATGTAAAACATTTAGTAAGAAAAACAAATATTCCAAAATCACAACCTTGCACTAAACAGTGGTAAGATAACTTCAAAGAGTACACTTTCCGCCATATATTAGTACTGCATATTGCATGAATGATACATATATATACATATATTGTGTTACTGGTTTATTTATCAGTTTCTGGTCAGGCCATGTATCACATCAGGAAAATACTATCCGTCGACATCCTACATTGAGAAGCAACTATCTTTTTCATTTAATATCAATAAATACATGTTCAGCAGATCAGAGTGAATATTTAAATTAATTTAAGAACACTACTGACACACAATTCCTAAGAGCAATCATGGCCAAATAAATCATAAGTGCAATGACATCATCTTCCCTTGCTTCTCCTCTATCGGCAGACCCAAACAACCCACCTAATCCAAGTCACATGGCACACTCTTGTAGCTAGCGTGCAGCAAAGAGATAGAAAACCGCTAGAACATTTTTCCAATACCCGAATATGTCGGCTAGAGACTAATCCTTCAAACCAGATCATCCACAAGAGAATTTTTCCGAGGCAAGTAGAAACTGAGAGGAGTCATCCTAAATGCATCATAAATTGGGGCCTTACAAAACTTCCAGTAGCCATCTTTAGCTACATCATCTGCGATCATACCCAAAAAAAATCTCAGAATACATGTGTCGTGCTTGCTGCCTCCACAGGACACCCGTATAAAAAAATCTCCTGCCTCATATCTCCTTCCTCCCTCCTAGCTCAAAAAACACACACTCAGCTATCAAACTAATATTCGATTAGATTGCATTGGCAGTGCATATTTCTCGGGTTTATAAGATGGAGAGAAGAAAATAAACAAGTCCACAAAGAGTTTGACAGGTAACTGAATGCCACATCAGGGCATATAGTACAATAATCTTAGAGCGCCAAAAAATCAGCACTTTGCGCATGTATAAATATTGCAATCAGTGAGGTATGGATAAACTGTGACATGAAGGATAATTATAGCAGCCAACACTGTAGATATATAAGAAACATAGCTTTTAAAGAACACTATGAATTCACCTTTGCACTAAAATTTACGAACTTTATCTTGGTATCCTATTTGTTTGTGCCTTTTCACAGAAACGTCATGGGATTATTCAAGAAGTCGAGAGACCTAAACATCAAAAAGTAGTACAATTGAACATAGAGGGAAAAGCACGGTGGGGATAGGATGAGCACACCTACAGCAGAGCATCAAAACTGGTCATTGTCAGCATTGGCGTGGGAATCTCCTTGACATCCAACCCTATAAGCACAATACAATGAAATTAATCAAGGGAGTAAATAGAATGAAATCTCCTTTTAAGGTAGAAATCAAGCAACCTAATTACTTCTATTTTTTCCATTGGTATACATACAGCTGGCACATGTGCGAGAGCTAGAAGTTTATGAATGAATCAAATAAAGTGTAACCAAAGCATCATATTTCCCTTAACTTTCCATATGTATCAATTGTAGCAGTAAACATCTTACTACTTGGAAAACTAACCTAATCAAAAAAATCATTTCAATCATGCATTCATAAAATTTAGGTTATCTACAAACATAAGTGTGTAGCTCCTGCAGGAGTAACACTTTATCTAAGAGCAACCGGAATTGAACTAAAACCATGGAATGAATTATGAACCGGAGGGAGTAACAGTTAACTCCAAACAACATGACCTTGTACTGGACCATTCATTCCTTCCTAGCATGATGAAGTGATTCTTTTTTGTTTGAGCCATAGTCTAAATCTGCAGTCTGAGCCATACAAATGGTTAACTTGGCTACATAAATCCATGGCTTTAAAGCAAAACAATCTAATGAAATGAAGCATTTCTGAAATTCAGATTACCACTGTGCACTGTACATTCAACAGATTCCAGAACTGAAAACAAATGAATATGTCATAAAAGGGAAAACCTAATCCGTTGGAATATGCCTCAAGAATTATGAATTAAATGTATTCGTGTAATAATAGACGAACCGCAATTTACATCACCCACAGACTCCTGTTTGGAAGGATAGCAAGAGTAAGGTTGGTGTATAAGGGTACATGATATTTTTGATCCATCTACAAGGGTTCGATCCAAATTTTACTACTCCAAATAGCATTTACTCATATAGAATCAAGAAAATTGACCATATAGTAATATTTCCTTATCACAATTTTTTCTTCAGAAACATATTTTAACATGGTAATCAAATGGTCGGCAAAGGGTACATATATTTAGGTAAAACAAACTTACCACTATACGGATGGCTATAGATACATCGTATATCTGCAAAAGAAGAACACAAATAATTAACATGAGCCAGCTTTCCTTACTACAAGAATGAAATAGCTTTCTGTAAAGCATGAAAAGGGAACATTTATTTCACCTTCAAAGAAAACACACATGCCTAATGTATTAATAATGTTGGAAAAGATGCCTCGCATGATGCAGCCAATATTTCCTGAGATAGCAAGGTAGAAAGAACAATTTTATGCATTATAAACACAGACTTAAAGGCATAATCTGCTAAAAAAATGCCGGACTCGTCAATACAGCAGTGATGACGCCACTGAAATATTAATCTTTCAAACCAGTTAGTAAAAAAACTCGTATACATATAGATGTCTTAGTATTACTGAAAAATTCTTAGATAGCTAGGGAACTAAGACTTTCATAGAAATATGATTCTATGAGCATAATCTAGAAAAAAGTAGAAGTGATGTTTATTATTAAATGCCCTTTACAACAGACATAGCCTGCTATAGCAATTCCCTTCATTTGTTTGGTCGGGATAGGAGAATGATTCTACTAATGAAACAACAAATGAGGCATTGCTCAGATAGTCTATTTTCTTGATCAAACGTATGTAGTCAAATCTGGTTTAGTCATGGTGACCATACTTCTCATATTATAATATAACTCAGCTCTATACAAAACAAGTGCATACAAATTTCTTTTACAATAACTTGTATAAATGCATGTAGGAGGAACTTACCATATGCAACTTCTCATGCACCAGCTATTCAATAGCTAGAACCAACTTCAATATAGGAAACAATACCAACAGCTAATTTCCTTTCCAGGATTTGAGCAGAATAACACAAGAGGAAAATTACCTTCGGAGAAAATCTTGGAGTGATTCATGGAGATAATCCTGTGGTGCTACAAGCCATGAAAGAAAAGGGATCATGCATCAAATCAGTGTTCACACACACACACACACACACACACACACACAGAGAGAGAGAGAGAGAGAGAGAGGAAGCAGTGGTCCACGCCTAGCCGCATGCCCTTTAAGGTCCCGCACACGTGGCAGCAATGCTGTAGAACTAAAACCTCATTTTCTTAGTTGATTGCTAGAGTTACTTTCCTCCAGTCAGCCTCTGCACTACAGAAAGCATGCCAAATGTAATGACATTTGGTCTTTCCTGGAATGTAAGATAACACATGAGTCAGAACCTATTTTGCGCCTTCGTGATATAAGCATTTTAAAAGTGAGTCATTTCAATTGTATAGAACACCATCAAGATAAAAATAAATTTCAAGAGGACTGATTATCTAAAACAAATTTCGGATTCATTTACCTATGCATAATCTTTCCTTTGTCCTTGTTGAACAGCATTATCTGATAATGAACCTGCTCTTAAAACAAATACCCATCATCGTATGGAAAAAGAAAGCGGAGGTCAAAATCAAAGGAGAACCAGTAGCCTTAGGAAACTCCCACCAACAAATTATATGCAAAAACTTCACCATCAAAGATCAAAAGGAAAATAAATGGTTCCTTTCTTTCCTCGATACCTATTTTTGTTCGAATGGTTCATGCTATCTTTTCTCTCTTGCATCCCTCCTAAAAATTCAAATGGTTCATAGGGAATCAAAATACACTCATATTAGCGAGCATGTTTCGGTTTTCATTTCTTATCAGTAACAATTAGAAGAAAATCAGACCTAAAACGATCTCATGATGAAAAAATATACAAGCACATGACTCATACGGCCGTGTCTAGCAGAGGAGGAAATTAACTTATCAAATGTCTGTTTATGGATAAAATCATCGTGAAATATTTTGTAGGCTGAAGAACCCCGCCGTATGATAGAATAAAATATACACAAGAACTAATGAGAAGGTACAAGACAGTACGTTCCTCAATTGTACCATGCCTATTTGATAGGAAGATATCATTATAAAGTTCCATCTTGTTGAAAATTGCTGACCAGCAACAATGTTTTGAAAGTTCGTGTATTTGCTTGTTCCTTCCCTAATGCAAAAACCACATCACCACTAAGCTCTGGGAGACTATAAACACATAGAAAAATACATCTCTCTGTATGTATAATTTGAGAGACAGATTAGTTCAAGCTAGTGCCACTGCATCACAATCCCTGATGATAGTGCCAACAACGAACATATTTTGGAAGCCACACTATATTATTACTAACGATTTTCAAGCATAGCACATGAGGCAAGTGCAGCGGCAACTACCTTCCGTGGAAACTCGGCGTTGGATCGCCACGGCTCCAAAAATGTGCACAACAGCAGCTACCTCCTTACAATAATTATCCTGCAAATGCAAAAGGATAAATTAAGATATCGTCGACCCATAGCCTCTCACGTATACTGTTCAAAGATCAGAAAACCGACACTGAGGCTCCGTTCGGAAGGTGGGGTTCCAAAACACAAGAACACGGACCGGACCAGCTAGATTCCTACAACCTGGGAGCTTCCATATGCAATGTATATTTCACAGCCAGTTTTCTTGCTACTACAACATGTACCATCTATCAACATGCAGCTCAGAAAATAGATCTGGTATGGCACAATATGCACCTATAGAAAGCATGTAAAGGCTACAAATCAGGTGGGAAGATCCATTCCCACTACGAACAGATACACAGTCAGGGATAATTCAGAAAGAAAGATTGAAATCACATATACCTTGTGCTGGGCAGGAAATATCACCGGGAATGAAGAGGAGCGGTGAGTCGTCCTGGCTTCCTGGACCTGCAGGGGATGCGGCCGTGCGTCGTTGTGGGGCATTGGCTGATGCTGCTTCCTATGGCCCAAAGGGAGGTGACTGCAGGCTGAAGCCGAAAGGAGGTACGAGGGGAGAGGGACGAGGTTGCAGATGCTTCTCCTGGGCAGCAAAACGGTGGAGGCGTCCATGGTGCTGAGCACAAGGATAAGCACCCAAAAATCCACACATCAGCCTGCAGGCCACGGTAGTCGTCCGAGATCTAAGCTGCAGCAGCGAGCTCGCCTCATACCTCGTCGATGCTTCGTCGCCGGCAGTTGTCCCGACCGGTTTGGCCCGCTCGCCGCTCGGCGAGCGCGCCAAGGGCGCGGCCAAGCCATCTCGTCCCGCGAGGTCGTGGGTGCCTGGGAGGAAACAAGCATCCAACAGCCGCCGCCGCCCTTGTGCTCCCTGCCGTCGCTCCGCCGGAAGACGACCTCGAGGGCGGAGGAAGAGGAGAGGACGGGGACGAGGAGAGGAATGGGCGTCGCCGCCGCCAACCTCCGTGCGCGCTCCGGCCGCACCTCCTCCGACCCACGAACGCGCAGGGGAGAGGCGGCGCGCCAGCCTCCAAATCCCGCCATCCACGAGCCGCGCGGTCGCCGGCAGGACGCGCGACGACTCGATCTGGTTTTCACCGTGGGCTGAGAGGAGACAAGCGCGGGGCGCCGGGGCACTAGGATGGGGAATTGGCTGCTTTTCTCGATCTAGGGTTTCACCGCATGTGGACGCGAAGGAAGGTGACGCCAAACGATCAGCGTCTCAGTCTCCAACCGTCGGCCCCGCGCGTAGCTGGCCCCACGCATCATCGACTCAGAGGGAAGCTGAATAAGTGAGAAAAATATCCACAGATCGGATGGCTGTGGTGAAAAGTGGGATTGGAGACGGTGAAACGGACGGATCAGATCATTTTGCCCCTCTCAGACCCCCTAGATGGCTGGGTAGTCTTTCAACATTTATAGAAGGAATTATCACAAGTAAACCATTTACCTTTGTATAGCCCTTAAAAACATAGCTTACTTCCGCACGGGTCCATGTTATTGGTCAATTTGCTTGTGATAAGTAGTTCAAGGAAAAACACAAGATAAGAATGGTAGTGTTACTTCACAAACTAGACTACCTAGTAGGGGATTAATCTTCATAAACTATTAGGTGTGCTAACCAAGAATTGAAACGTGATGTCATCATTTCGAGCTCATCTTGTGTGAGTGAGTTGAGTCCTTATCCTTTATGATGAATGCAAATTAAAATCAATGTTTGCTCAAAAATCTTTTTCACCATTTTTTCAATGTGCTTGGTAGGACAATCTCGAAGGAAATGTATAGCTTGTCCAAAAGATAGCTTCCTTATGCATGGTTTCATGTTTTAGGTATGTTTGCTTGTGATAAATAGTTCAAGGAAATACACAAGATAATAATGATAGTGTTACTTCACATACTAGACTACCTAGTTGGGGATCGGTTCTATATTAACTTAGAGTCCTAACCTAATCATTTTAGGAATGCGAACCGAGGGGCCTCCCGGAGGCTTCCCAAGGCAACCCAACATGGGGAACCAATCTACGAAATGAAGGCACCAACTTGGGGAGGGTGGCAGCCGCCGCCCCCACCCTTGGCCGCCAGTTCTAAGGGAAACCTAGGTCGTCCCAACATGTTGCCTCCATCGACCTAGGGATCCCCTAGGGCCTGCGGCCAAGGGTGGGGGCGGCGGCTGTCACCCTCTCCAATTGGTGCCACCCTTGGCCCCTATATAAAAATGACGCCCTCCTCTCGCTCAATGTACAACACAATTCAGCCCTTTGGTTGGCTCTCTCCTCTTTCCCTCTCCCGCGTGGAGTCTCTCCCATCATGGAGATTCTCTTATGTGGAGGTTCTCCGCATACACTTGAATCTAAGATAGTACTTCGGTACGATTTCGTCCATGACGATGAAGTCCAGCTAGAACGGAGACATGGATACTTGCAACGCTACAGAGGGGTCATGTGTTCTACCCTAAATGAATAAGAATGCGGATCACTATCCGCGGATCCCTTTGGATCTTCATCAATTGTGTGAATATCTGCCCGCCGACTCTTTCGCAACACTCTCGGTCAGGCGGAGCCCTGCTCGAGTTCATCGGACGGGCTCTGAAGCCTTGTTTGAGTTCTTGATCAACTTTGTCATCGAGTCTTACGCAATCCTCTCATTGAGTATAATTTGATCCTCCTCGCGGTTTATGTTATTGTATAGATAGATCTAAGGTGATCATGACATGTAATTTTTTTGTTTAACATACACAAACCCCTTCACCCATATGATCACCATGACCGTACCATGGATCGTTAAAGTCTCTTGATGGATAGATGAAGAATCTTCGAATTAGGAAGTTGCTTCATTTCCTCCAAACCACCACTTGATGGTTTGATTCATTAATGATTAGTACCTGAAATTCACATCAAAATACTAGGTTCCTTCGTTTTTGATATAACACCATTAGTTAGAAGACAAAAACCATTGAAACCAAGTAAAATCCAAATGAAAACACCTAAAAAAACGCTGTATAAAATGGAGCTATAAACTCCCCCAAGTTAAATGTTAATCACCCTCGAGTGAGATAGAAATAAAGAATGATAGCGAGAGAGTCAACATACTTACAAGATCAACCATGTCGTGATGATATAAAATGTCCACCTTCACAAATCCCGCAACCTTTAAAAAGACCATAGAAGTATTTGAACGGTTGCACCTAAGCTTGCTTTCTAGCCACATATAACTTATCACCAATTAAACTTTATTTCCAAAAGAAGTCTTAGGATTTTACCTAGGTATGCAAAATCAAATCTTCAGCCTCTCTTCATTTTTTCAGAATCAAGTAAAAACAATTCAGCTAATAAACATTTGAAACAAAAGTTGTGATAGCATGTCGAACGAGATAAAGTATTAGAAAACTCAATTCACTCCCACACAATTAATTCTGGGAATTCGAACTCACTTTATTTTTGTTGTTTTTTCCAAAATCTGGACTCTTTAGTAATG
Organism: Lolium rigidum; assembly: GCF_022539505.1. Taxonomy (NCBI): domain Eukaryota; kingdom Viridiplantae; phylum Streptophyta; class Magnoliopsida; order Poales; family Poaceae; genus Lolium; species Lolium rigidum. The sequence goes on along the minus strand of NC_061511.1, from coordinate 74,400,174 downwards.
ATACCAAAGGTGTAATATGTTTCATAACGGTACCGAAAAGACTTACAAGGAACACACATAACCATACCAAGGTTTAAAAATCTTTTGTGGTCTCATGAGTTCTCATAGAAGTCAACGGAGTGCCCCAACTTTGTTTTGAACGCAAACCATAGGAGGTACAAAATATTACTCATCATAACATTGCCGTTACAAACGTTTAACCAACTCATAGCCAAAATCTGGGATTTCTCTTTGGTAGGTCATATAGAGGCTTAAAAAGTTGTAAATACCCCCATCGTATGCGCCAATGTTGCAAGACACGGCGTAAAACAATATCTCACATTGGTTAGAACAAGACGGTTTTTGACATGGATCTTATTTACCGCTAAAATTTAGTTCCATCAAACAATTTTTTCTCGAATGTGCCATCAAGTCTTTCGCTTTAAGTTCTATGGGGTCGAGAATTAAATGATAAATCATTTAAGGAAATTAATCAACTCTCAAAACATTTTAAGTTCCTCGAAATAGGCTTTCGCTCCGCTATATTAATATAGCGACGAACTGATACAAGGTAGAGACCACCGCTGGGGCAAACAGCACAACAAAGCCCAAAAGAAAACAAAAGAATGAAAACTTGCTAGTATTGTAAGGGTAAGGATCGTGCCTTGCAACAGGGTCACGTCCAGGTATTTATTGATCAAATCATAGTCGGTACAAAGGCACACGGCCTGGGCTTATTTCAGCCGTATACAACAAGGATTAGAATCTATCTAACTATCCTATTATGTCAGCTAAACGTGATAGACACGTTGTTTATCATCCTCCCTCAATCTCACGTTGTTTATCATCCTCCCTCAATCTCAACCTGGCTCCATAAGATTGAGATTGTGTCGACATGCCTCGAACGCGGGTAATGGGAGAGACTTTGTGAATATATCTGCTACCTGATCTTTGGTAGAAATAAACTTGATTTGAAGTTGTTTCTGAGCTACTCTTTCTCGGACAAAGTGAAAATCAACTTCAATATGTTTAGTACGGGCATGAAATACTGGATTTGATGATAAGTATGTAGCTCCAATATTATCACACCACAATATAGGTACCCGGCCTTGGGATATACCTAACTCTCGCAGAAGAGACTGTACCCAAATAATTTCAGCTGTTGCATTTGCCACTGCCTTATACTCAGACTCGGTACTCGACCTTGACACAGTGGCCTGCTTACGCGCATTCCAGACGATCAAGTTGCCTCCATAAAAGAGAGCATATCCCCCCGTGGATCGCCTGTCGTCAGAATTCCCAGCCCAGTCAGCGTCAGAGAAAGCGGACAAGAGAGCATCAGGTGTACGTCGAAGAGCCAATCCATGCGAAACTATGAGTCGAACATACCGAAGAATGCGCTTAACGTCTATCCAATGAGAATCTCTAGGAGCATGCAAGAATTGACAGACTTTGTTGACAGCAAATGACAAATCTGGTCGTGTGAGAGTAAGATACTGTAAACCTCCAACGACACTGCGATAGCGAGTACCATCATCAGTAGATAGAAGAACACCCTCGTGTGCAGAAAGCTTGTCAACAACAGTCATGGGAGTAGACGCTGGGGTACACTTGAGCATACCAGCATGCTGAAGAAGATCCATAGCATATTTCTTCTGAATAAGAATAAGGCCAGAAGACTGATGATGAACCTCAATACCAAGAAAATAGTGAAGATTACCAAGATCTTTGACATCAAACTCAGCACGCATTTCACAAATTAGCTTATCAGTAGCTGAGGCGGAGGAACTAACCACAATTATATCATCAACATAAACCAAGAGAAACATAGTGAGGTTAGACCGGTGGAGAATGAATAGTGAGGTATCCGCGGTAGATGCTCGAAACCTGTCGTGGATATGACCACGGCAGATGCTACGGGGGGCAACACTTCGTTGATACGGGGGCAAGGGAACATTGCCATCTGCGGGTCGAGGTGCAATGGACGCAAGGTTTTACCCAGGTTCAGCCCCTCCGGAGAGTAAAAGGCCTACGTCCTGCTAGATCGTATTGCTCAGTGGAGAATTACAATGGGGGGGGCTCAGTCGGCGTGGAGCCGAGAGCTTACAAGGGGAGATTGGATCTAAGAGCGTCTGCCCTCTAGGGTTTAGCCCGGGGGTTTATATATCCACCCCCAGCCTAGGGTTACAAGGAGATAACTCCGAATCATGTCAGTTGCTACTAATCCGGGATACATCACCCTTTTACAAGTAATCTCCCTATCCAGCCATACGGATCTCCTCCTTGAGTCTTCGGCCCAGTCGCCTTTGAGTCCAGTCGGCCGGGCGACTGGCAGGCTACTTGGGCCTTCATCCTTATGACGAGTGGGACTGGCGACCCACCCCCTATGGGCATAGCCCCATCAGTAATCCCCGAGCGCGGTGGTGACGAGGCGCGAATCCGGAGCGGGCCGCGAAGAGGCACGGGGACGGGTTAAGGTGAATCGCCACCGGGCTCCCCACAGAAGAAATCACCAGCTGGCCGCCAGTCTTCAATCGCTCGAACTCGATCGGCCAGTCGGCGTATGACAGTCGGCGTGAGCCAGTCGTCATCTGACAGTCGGCGTGAGCCAGTCATCGTAGGCCAGTCGGCGCAGGTCCATTCTATGGACACGTGGAGGAGCCAACGGCTAGATTTCTCGTTGACCGAGGCGCGAGCCGTTTGTATGTAGTTGACCGTTGAGCCTGATGTGACTGTTAACGGCTAGCTTAACGCCCGTTCCGCCGGACCTGGCATTAATCTCGACCGTCAATTGCGGGCGGCGATTCCGGGGCGAATCAACGGACGGATCCCATGCTCCGCTTGAGCGGGTGTGATGGTATAAAGGGTCGAATCCGGGGGTTAGGGCTTATCATTCCGCCGCATTCTCCCCCCTTCTCTTCTCATCTGCTTCCTATTGAGAGCTCCAAGCGCAATCATGGCGGTGAGAGGTTGGGGCAAGTCCAAGGTCACGCGCAAGTCTCTCCTCCCGTACGTCGCCTCCGGGGTCATTCCCGAATTCAAGCAGGAGCGATGGCGGGTCCCGGCAGCGAACGAGGTGGAGCCGCTCCCGAGGCCGGGCGAGTTTGTGCTCTTCCTCAGCTTCCTGGACCGCGGATTCGCGCTCCCCTCCTCCGACTTCATCCGGCAGCTGCTGGCCTTCTACAGCATCAAGATATGCGACCTCGGGCCGCACAGCGTGCAGCAAATCTCGCTGTTTGCGGCGCTGTGCGAGTGCTACTTGGGTTGCCCACCGTACTTCCCGCTGTGGGTGTCAATCTTCCACGGGCGGGCGACCCGGGTCAGCAAGAACAACCAGGCGCTCATCGCAAACGGCGGGATCACCTTCCAGGTGAAGTCGGGGGAGAGCTTCCTCGACATGGCGCTCCCCAAGAAGGCGCAATCGCAATGGCGCCGGTTCTGGTTCTACGCCAAGGAGTACACTCCCCCCGGCGAGGTCTGCATCCCTCAATATGACCCTGAGCCCAGCGTCCCTCGGCGTCTCAACGTCCGGTCGCTGCCGCGCGAGCAGGAGGAGGTGGTGAAGGAGATGCGCCGGGCGATCCAGACGCTGAAGGACGATGGACTGACAGCGGCCAACATGTACAACTGTTGGCTTGGTCGCCGCTTGATCCCTCTGCGGTGCCGATCCCACTATATGTGGGAGTACCGGGGGCGGAACGACTGCACCCGGTCGTCGGCGACTGAGTGGGACGAGGCCGAGTACCGGAAGGCGCTCGCCAAGATCACCACGGCCGCCTTTACTTCCTTCGAGGACGGCCTACAGCCCTTCTCTGAGGACAAGCCGGTGCCCCAGGTATTAATCTTGCTTGTCGCTTGCGACCCCGAATGCCTAAACCGCGCTCGTCCTTTTCTGACCCATTTCCTTGGCCCGGGTGCAGCGATGGCAGAAGGTCGCCGATCACCTCCCCCCCCCCTTGCAGGGAAAGAGCCTCCGAAGATGACCGAGGGCGAGGAGGAGGAGGTCGATGACGAGGAGGAGCGCACCGAGTCGGACTCCGAGGCGAGGGACTTTGTCCGGCTCCCGCGTGGGACGAAGAGGGGCGTGACGTCCTCGTCGCAGGGCACGTCGAGACCACCGGAGGGTGACGGGGGCGAAGAGGCGACCTCACACCCGGAGGGAGGGGAGCCTTCGAAGGGAGGAGTCGAGCCGCAGCCCAAGCGGCTGCGCCAGACCATCCTCGAGGGCTCCATGGAGCTTCAGTGCCCCCTGAAGGACGCCATCGACGTCGGAGCCCGAGTTGGTCCGGGCGTCAAGACGATCCCCACGGTGAAGTAAGTATTTTCTGTTGAGCTTTGCTTCTTTGTTCGCGGGGTTTGCGAGTGGCTCATATCAACCTTATGCAGGTCCAAGAAGAAAGTCTTGACAAGACCTGCCTCGGTGGGTGGAGCGGCAGCCACGAGAGCTGCCGAGGCGAAGAAGGCGGCCGACCTGAAGAAGGTCGCCGAGGCGAAGAAGACGGCCGCCGACCCCGCGGGCATGGGCTCGTTTCGGGAAGAGCCCGCCGTTGCGGGTAAGGCGGCGGAGGCAGCTGCCAGCTCGGCCGAGCCCGTCGCCGAAACCTACCCATTGGCGGCGAACGCGGCCATGGGCTCAGACGCCGCTCCCCCCTGTGGTAGAAGAGGAGTCGGCAGGCATCGGGTCGACCGAGGCCCGGGGCGCGGACGCTGTGGCGCCCGAAGTCGAAGAAGGCGCCGCTGAGGAGGTTGGCCTCTCGGCGACAAGGAAGGAGCGCCGGTCCAAGGCCGCTAGGGATCAAGTCCGTCCTAGCGATCCCGAGGCACGAGCGGAGGAAGCGCCGTCGACTGAGGCGGTGTTGCGGGCGGGCGAAGCGGCCGAGTCGCGCCGTCCTCCGCCGTCGGCTCTGTCCTTCACTGAGCTCCACACAGCGCTCAGCGAAGTGCATGTGGCAAGCATTCCTTTATCCGCAGTCCGGTCCTCCCCCAGTCCCCGAGGGTCGAGTTGGCCTGAAGGGGCGAGTCGAGGCTCTTTTTACGCCTGGACTGCTATTGTTGACGTTTTACTCATCCTCTGCGCAGGCGGAGGTGAAGCGATTGACAACGCTTGTGGAGGAGGCGGCGCAGAAGAACCGCAAGCTCGTCGCCATGGGCAGTAAGTTGTTCTCACTTGTTTTCTCCTTCTTGTTCATCGTGCGCACGTACGTGGATCTTGTTCTCATCATCTCCTGTTTTCTGTAGCAGAGGCGCAGGCGAAGGCGCTTGCCGAAGCCCGTGAAGGATTCGTAAAAGAATCCCTCTATCGGGAAGCCGATTTCCGGGCGACGCAGGCCGAAGAGGCGAGGAAGAAGGCGAAGGCGGAGGTTGCTGACATTACGAAGGTCCTGGAGGACAAGAGCCGGGAGCTCGAGGACGTCATCGCGGAGTACAAGGGGAAGCTTGACTCCGCGACGGAGGAGAAGACAACCATCTAGCTACTGCTATGGACCCATAGTCCAGGGGAAAACTCACACATCGATCCGGAGGCGATCATGGCGATGAAGAGACCTCCGAGAGATGATTCCCCTCTCCGGCAGGGTGCCGGAAGCGATCTCCTGAATCCTCCGAGATGGGATTGGCGGCGGCGTCTCTGGAAGGTTTTCCGTATCGTGGCTCTCGGTACTGGGGGTTTCACGACGAAGGCTTTAAGTAGGCGGAAGGGCAGGTCAGGAGGCGTCACGGGGGCCCCACACGCTAGGGTCGCGCAGGCCCCCTTAGGCCGCGCCGCCCTAGTGTGGCGGCGCCCCGTGGCCCCACTTCGTTTTCTCTTCGGACTTCTGGAAGCTTCGTGTAAAAATAGACCCCTGGGCGTTGATTTCGTCCAATTCCGAGAATATTTCCTTACTAGGATTTCTGAAACCAAAAACAGCAGAAAACAGCAACTGGCTCTTCGGCATCTCGTCAATAGGTTAGTGCCGGAAAATACATAATAATGACATATAACGTGTATAAAACATGTGAGTATCATCATAAAAGTAGCATGGAACATAAGAAATTATAGATACGTTTGAGACGTATCAGTTAGTTGTAAATAAAGTGCTAGCTTTTGATTAAGTATAACTTGGCAACCACTTTTGAGATATGTAAGCATGTTGATAATGCTTTTCTGGTTGCGTTGGGTCCGACTCTCCACGGCCAGCGGGCCAGTCGCCATGCGACCCCGATGAAGGCTACCGACTTGACTGTTTTCCCTGTCGAGCTGGGCGTCCCCAGTCGCGGTACGTACGTAGTCATTTTAGTGCGAGTAGCAGCCTCATGGGTGGAGTAGCGGGTTGGTTGTGTTTGCGCTTTTTGCATATAGAGCGCCTCTCGTCGTGGCTCGGTGAGCCAGTCGCTTGGCGACTCCAAAGGGGGTTCTTGGTGACGTTGTTCCTTGGCGAGCCGCGGGTCCGTTTTGCGGGGTCCCTGGTCGAAGTACTTAGTCGTTCAAGTCCCCCGCCTAAGGTAGAGGAGGGCATCGGCGTGCTGTATGGCGTAGCACTACACGATTGCTGTGGCCCGGGGGGCTGGTCGGGCATGCGACCCTGCTGTAGGTTCCAGTCGCCGTTTTCACCTGTCGGCGAAAGGGACGGGGGGAGCCGGACCTGGTGTTGTGACCGGTTTGCCCGTCGTGCCCTTGTTAGCCGGGCTACTTGGCCGATCTTGGACTTGCTCTTCCAGCAGCAGCAATCGAAGGTCTCCCAGTACCGAGTCGCACGGCATGGCGACTGGGCTCGTGTTAACGAGATGGGAGATACAGTTGTCTGGTGAAAAATGGAGAGGTGACGGGCGTTGGAGAATGATGCAATTGGCGACTTTTGATTAATCTTTGAATTTGTGCGTTACATATCTTCCTTAGGAGTAGAACCGGCGGAGGAGATTGACGTTCCAGGGGCGCTCCACCTCTCGGGTAAGTGGTTCGCCTTTGTCGTCCTTGCGGACGTCGGTGAGGTAGTAGGAGTCGTTGTCGAGTACGCGGCTGACGGCGAAAGGTCCTTCCCATGGAGGGGAGAGCTTGTGCATGCCTTTCTTGTCTTGGATTAGCCGGAGCACGAGGTCACCTACTTGGAAGGAGCGACTGCGAACGCGGCGGCTGTGGTAGCGGCGGAGGACTTGCTGATAGATGGTAGTCCTGGAGAGTGCGAGGTCCCTGGCCTCGTCGAGGAGGTCGATGTCGTCCTGGCGAGCGCGTTCGTTGTCTTCCTCGGCGTAGTTAGTGACCCGTGGCGAGTCGTAGGCAATGTCCGTGGGCATGACTGCTTCGGCGCCGTATACCAGGAAGAAGGGCGTGAAGCCGGTTGACCTGTTTGGCGTTGTGCGAATGCCCCACAGCACGGAGGGGAGTTCCTCTGCCCAGCATCCGGCTGCGCGCTCTAGGGGCACCATCAGACGTGGCTTGATTCCGTGGAGGATGCTCTGGTTCGCTCTTTCCGCCTGTCCATTCGACTCGGGGTGTGCGACTGACGCGAGGTCGAGTCGGATGCCTTGATCCTCACAGAAGTCGGCCATCTCCCCTTTGGCGAAATTTGTGCCGTTGTCAGTTATGATGCTGTGGGGGTAGCCGTAGCGGTAGATAAGCTCACGTAGGAACTTGGTGGCCGTCTTCCCGTCGCACTTCTTGATGGGTTTTGCTTCCACCCATTTGGTAAATTTGTCCACCGCGACTAAGAGGTGAGTGTACCCACCAGGGGCTGTTTTGAATTTTCCCACCATGTCCAGGCCCCAGACGGCGAACGGCCAGGTTAGGGGTATGGTCTTCAATGCCGATCCTGGCATGTGCGATTGACTTGCGTATTTTTTGCATCCGGCGCACACGCGAACGAGGGAGACTACATCTTCGTGGGCCGTTGGCCAGTAAAAGCCATGTCGGAAGGCTTTGGCGAAGATTGAGCGCGCGCCTGCATGGTGGCCGCAGTCTCCTGCGTGGATATCGCGCAGGATCTTGCGTCCTTCGTCGGCGCCGACGCACCGTTGGAATATCCCCGAGGTGCTGCGCTTGTAGAGCTCGCTGTTGATGATGGTGAAAGACTTGCACCGTCGTACGAGCGCGCGTGCTTCTGTTTCGTCCAGTGGCAGCACCTGGCGTTCGAGGTAGCTTAGGTACGGCTCGGTCCAGTCGCTGGTATCGGAGGCAAGTGCGACTAGGATGGAGTCGGGCGCGGGAGGCTCGGCGATGTCCATCTCCCGAGGTGCGCGCACCGAGGGATGGCTGAGGATGTCGAGGAAGACGCCTGGAGGGGGTCTGAGTCGCTTGGACCCGAGTCTAGCTAGCGCGTCTGCCTCTTCATTCTTGCGCCTGTCGACCCACTCGATGACGTGGCCGGAGAAGCTGGCGCCGGCTTGGTCTACCGCTCGTTTGTAAGCGATCATGTTGGCGTCGGTGGCGTCGCAGGTGCCGGACGTCTGGCTGGCAACGAGGTCGGAGTCGCCGAGACAGCGTAGTCGGGTTGCGCCCATCTCTTTCGCGACTCGCATGCCGTGCAAGAGCGCCTCATATTCAACCATGTTGTTGGTGCAGGGCTCGAATCGAAGTTGAAGGACGTACCTCACGATGTCGCCTTTTGGCGAAGTGAGAACGACCCCTGCGCCTGCCCCCTCGAGGTTTTTGGAGCCGTCGAAGTGCAGTGTCCAATGCTTGAGGTCCGCGGGGGATCTCGGCTGCTGGGCTTCTTCCCAGTCGGCGAGGAAGTCGGCGAGCGCCTGAGACTTGATGGCGTGGCGCGATTCGTACGTGATGTTGTGGACACCGAGTTCGACTGCCCACTTGGCGATCCGGCCGGTTGCGTCACAGTTGCGGATAATGTCGGCGAGTGGCGTTGAAGCGACTACCTTGATGGGGTGCTCGTGGAAGTATGGGGCTAGTCGCCTCTGTGCCCTGAGGACTGCGTACACCAGCTTTTTATAGTGCGGGTACCGTTGCTTTGAGTCGATTAGGGCTTCGCTGATGTAGTAGACTGGGCGATGTATCAGCTGCTCCTTTCCTTCTTCCTTGCGCTCAACAACCATGACCGCGCTTATCGCGCGATTCAACGCGGTGACGTATAGTAGCATAGTTTCTTGTGGTAACGGGGCCGCGAGGATAGGGGCGTTCTGCAGTGCGTGTTGGAGCTCTTCCAGGGCCCGTTGTGCCTCTTCCGTCCACTCGAATGATTCCGACTTCTTGAGTAGGCGGTAGAGTGGCGTGGCTTTGTCACCGAGCCTGGGTATGAAGCGACTGAGGGCTGCGACTCGGTCGGCGAGCTTTTGCGCGTCGACCAGGCAGGTTGGCTGCTTAGTTCGCATGACTTCCAGGGTTTTCTCCGGATTGGGCTCGATGCCGCGCTTGGAGACGACGTAACCGAGCAGCTGTCCCGAGGGGACCCCAAAGGTGCACTTCAGAGGGTTGAGCTTGATCTTGTATCGTCGAAGGTTGGCGAATGTTTCGGCGAGGTCGGTGATGAGGGCGTCCTGTCGAGTCGACTTGACTACCACGTCGTCTATGTAGACGTGTACGTTGCGACCGATTTGGCTCTCCATGCAGCTGTTCATGCACCGTTGGTATGTCGCTCCGGCGTTTTTGAGGCCGAAGGTCATGGATGTGTAGCAGTAGGCGCCCAATGGCGTGATGAATGTTGTCTTCTCTTGGTCTTCTTTGGCCATTTTTATTTGATTGTACCCGGAGTAAGCGTCGAGGAAGCACAGCGACTCGGACCCAGCGACCGCGTCGATGATCTGGTCGATTCGCGGCAGGACGAATGGGTCCTTGGGACATGCATGATTGAGGCTAGTGTAGTCGATACACATACGCCATGTCTTGTTCTTCTTTAGCACCAGGACTGGGTTTGCCAGCCATTTGGCGTGCTTGATTTCGATGATGAAGCCGGCAGCGAGCAACCGGTTCACTTCTTCGGCGATTTCGCGCCGTCGCTCTTCTCCTACGGGGCGCATTGCCTGCCTAACGGGGCGTGCGGTGGGGTTGACATGTAACTTGTGCTCAACAAGTTCTCTCGGGATACCAGGCATGTCAGAAGGTTTCCATGCAAAGATATCTCGATTCTCAAGGAGGAACTTGATGAGCGCTTCCTATTGGGCGGACAGGCCCGTCCCAATGGTAATTTGCCTACTCGAGTCACCCTCTACAAGATCTACTTGGCGAGTGTCGGTTGTAGGCTTGAAGGCTGCTGCGGACGAGTCGAGCTCGGTCTGCTTCTCCAGGATGGCGGGGTCGTTGCGGTCGACTGGATACTTGGCGAGCTCGGCGAAGTTGTCGTGTTCGTCGGCGATGACGGCGTCGGTGAGCTTGGCGCTGACGTCCTCGCATTCCAGTGCCATCTCCGGGTCGCCGTGGACGGTGATGATGCCGCGAGGCCCGGGCATCTTCATCATGTTGTAGGCGTAATGAGTTGCGGCCATGAATCGGGCGAACGCCTGTCAGCCGAGCACGCAGTGATAGGAGCTGCGGAAGTTGACCACCTCGAATGTTATCCGGTCGGTGCGGTAGTTCACGGGTGTGCCGAAGGTGACTGGCAGCGTGACCTTGCCGATCGGGAAGGCCTTCCGCCCGGGGACGATGCCATGGAATGTGACCTTGGTGTTCTCAAGGCGCGAGTCTGGTAAGCCGAGTCGCTGGAAGGTCTCGTAGTACAAAATGTTGATGGAGCTTCCTCCGTCCATCAAGGTTTTCGGCAGCCAGTAGTCGGCCAGCTTGGGCCTGACAACCAGCGCCACTCGGCCGGGGTACTCGATGCGGGGAGCATGGTCTTCGCGACTCCAAGTGATGCTTTGCTCAGACCAGTTGAGCCACCGGGGCACGTCGAGGACGACTGCATGTACTGCCACTGCCCTTGCGAGTACCTTCCTGTCCCGACGATCGCCGACTCTGGTGAAGGTGTGGAGTGAGCCGGCGCTGCGACCGAACCCTTCCCCCTTGTGCTGATCTGGGTCCTTGGCGCGATCTTTGTGCTGACTGCCGCCGTCGTTTTCCTTGGCGCGGCGGGCCTTCTCTATCTGCTTCAGGGAGTAGCAGTTCCCCGTCGTGTGTGTTGAGGGTTTACCCTCCCTGCTGTGGTAGATGCACGGAGCATCCAGCAGACTGCGGGCATCGAAGCGCTTGGGCTGAGGTCGGTCCTCCCGCGGCGCACGGTTGTCGCGTCGGAAGGATTTTGGCTCGAGCTGCTCGTAGTCGGCGTTGGCGACAAGCTCGTTGTGTCCTCCGTCGGTGCGGCGCTTGCCGTTGTTGGATCGGCCGCCGAACCGGTAATCGCCGCGTCGAGAATCGTTGTGAACGGGGCGGCGATTGCGCCGCTGGCCGTACTCGTCGTCCGAGTCGACTGTAGGGTCTTCATCGGCGTAGCGGTTGGCAATGTCGAAGAGCTCGGAGATTGAGATGTTATCTCTGCTAACGCGGCGGAGCTTGGCGCTTAGCGGTTCGTACCGGCAGCACCGCCGGAAGCAGTAGATCGCCGTCTCCGTGCTAATGCCGCTGGAGGTCGTCCACATATCTTGCCAGCGCTGCACCCACCGGCGAGTCGACTCGCGCGGGCCCTGGACGCAGCGATCCAGGTCTTCTACGGTTGTTGCGCGGGTATACGCGCTAGCGAAGTGCTGGATGAATGCAGCGCGGGTTTTCCCAGGAATCGATGCTGTTTGCGGTAAGGGTGTTGAACCAATGGCGATTTACGCCGTCCATCATGAGGGGCAGGTAACGTGCCGCAAGCAACTCTGAATGGCCTTGGATGCCCATTGCCATGGCGTACGAGTCAATCCAGACCGTGGGTTCGATGTGAGTATCGTACTTCTCGATGTCACGGGGCCCCTTGAATCCTACGGGGTAGGGCTCGCCTCTGACCATCGGGCCAAAACAGGCGGGACCAACTCGAGTAAACGCGCTCTGGCGCGGGAGCTCGTCGGCGTAACGGTCGTTCATGCGGTTTCGCGCCCGCCATTCTTGATCGTTGACGATGTGGGTGCGCGCGTCGACGGGCTGCCCGTTGGCGGCGACCATCACCCGCGCAGGGCGCGGCTCGATGCGGTTGTTAGTCGAGTCGGCCGCGCGTGGTGCTGGCGGCGGGCAGTTGTTGGCGTTGGCGACCGCGCGGTTCGCTACTCCGGTGGACGTCGCGCGGCTAGCGGATGAGCGCGAATAGAGTCGCCCTTGTGAGTCGGCAGCGGCGTGTTGCTGCTCCAACGCTTTGGCAACCAGGGCATTGGCGTGCTGGACGAGGATCGCGCCATCTCCCGTTTCGGGGAGCCTCGCAAGAACGGCCTGGGCGGCTGCGACGTTGTCAGCTGGAGACGAGTGTAGCGGTAGGCCATTGGCGTCGACTTCCGCCCGGGGAACTTTGGGTGGTGGTGGTGGTGGCGGCGGGGGTGGCGGTGGTGGTGCTCCATGCGCCGTCCTGCCGGCGGCGGCCCGACTTCCTTCAGGGACATCAGGGTTCTGGACTCGGGCAGTCCGAACTTCTCCGTCCGGGTCGTCGAAGTTGAGACGCGCGCTGGGGAAGTCGTGTGCGCGGGCGCGCTCCATGCGCATGCGATTGCGCTGTTGGCGATAGTGAGACACAGCTCTCACCTCGTCTTGCTCGAGGCGGAATTTCTGCCACTCGGCAAGCTCCTTCTTCCTCTGCTCTTCGAGGGCCGCCCGATGCGCCTCGATCTCGATCGCGGTGGCGGTTGCAGGGAGAGGAGTGGTGAAAGCGTCATTCGGAAGTTCCTCCCCTCCACCCGCCATGAAGACGGCGGTTGGATATTGGTAGCGCGGGGCCTCGACGGAGTCCGACTCGGAATCGCTGCCGAAGAGGGAGAGAACGGAATCGTCCTCAAAGTCGCTCGGGTGAGAGACTAGGGAGATGGAGTCCTTGAACGACGCCGCGGTGATGGAACCGGCGGTCGGGGACACGGCAGTGGATCCAGCGACTGACGCCGTGGCAGTGGAGTCGGCGCCGGACGCCGCGACGAAGGGATGGGCGGCTGGGGTCGCGGTGACGGCGTTGGCGGCTGATGCCGCGATGGTGGGATCAGCGATTGGCGCCGCGGCTGCCGAGTCGGCGTCATCCTCCAGGGCCGACTCGGCTTCCGTGTACATCTCGCCCGTGACCGGGCGAGTGGCGGTGAGGAGTTGGCCCGGCGCGAAGGGGTCGTGTGATCGGCCGGGACGGGGTTCGGTGGGGTCGCTGACGCCGGCGAGCCCAACGAAGAGGTTGATCGAGCCGATCGGCACCATCCAGGCGTGCTTGAGGGGCGATGAGGCGGGCCGGTAGGTGCTTGGCTGGATGTGGAAGAAGTTGCCGGTGGCGATCATCCTGCCGGAAGCGACCGGCCGCCTCACTGGCGAGTAGGGCCTCGCCGCAGCTCGGAGGCTTGATGTCCCATGCCCCACGGTGGGCGCCACTGTCGTGGATATGACCACGGCAGATGCTACGGGGGGCAGCACTTCGTTGATGCGGGGGCAAGGGAACATTGCCATCTGCGGGTCGAGGTGCAAGGGACGCAAGGTTTTACCCTGGTTCAGCCCCTCCGGAGAGTAAAAGGCCTACGTCCTGCTAGATCTTATTGCTCAGTGGAGAATTACAATGGGGGGGGGCTCAGTCGGCGTGGAGCCGAGAGCTTACAAGGGGAGATTGGATCTAAGAGCGTCTGCCCTCTAGGGTTTAGCCCGGGGGTTTATATATCCACCCCCAGCCTAGGGTTACAAGGAGATAACTCCGAATCATGTCAGTTGCTACTAATCCGGGATACATCACCCTTCTACAAGTAATCTCCCTATCCAGCCATACGGATCTCCTCCTTAAGTCTTCGGCCCAGTCGCCTTCGAGTCCAGTCGGCCGGGCGACTGGCAGGCTACTTGGGCCTTCATCCTTATGACGAGTGGGACTAGCGACCCACCCCCTATGGGCATAGCCCCATCAAAACCCAAGGGAACCAAGTACTGAACTGAGACGAGAATGCCATGCGCGAGGAGCCTGTTTGAGACCATAAATAGCCTTCTTAAGATGGCACAAATAGGAAGGACGTGTAGGGTCCTCAAAACCTGGAGGCTGTCGCATGAACACCTCCTCTTCAAGCACTCCATTAAGAAATGCATTTTGAATATCAAGCTGACGCATACTCCAACCTTGAGACACTGCAAGAGATAGTATAAGTCGAATAGTAGTCGGTTTAACAACCGGACTGAATGTATCCTCATAATCTTGTCCATACCGTTGCCGAAACCCCTTTGCGACTAACCGCGCTTTGTAGCGCTCAATGGACCCGTCGGAATTTTTCTTTACTTTGTAAACCCACTTTGAATCAATGATATTAACACCTGGACGAGGAGGAACTAGCTCCCACGTATTATTCGGTATCCATTGCAGTTTTCCAGTGAGAAGTTTGAAGGGCATCAGTGAGATTCTTGGGTTCAGACAAGGCACGTTCAGCTGCATGTGCCATGCATGTCACTGTCCAGGCTATGGTACCATCTGATCGTTGTTTTGGCTGGGTAATCCCGCGCTGAAGGCGAGTGATGGGACGATTGGGCTCAGGTGGCACACGAGGCGGCAACTGAACTGGCTGCCCAGCAGGCGACGGAGAAAAGATGAGCTCACGCGGCTCGATGAGCTGATCGAAGTAGCCCGACGAATAATCAGCAGCTTCATGCGGAGACGTGCCAGTCGCGGAGATACGCGACGAAGGACCGGGAGTACGCGACGCAGGGCCAGGAGTATGCGGATCCATCCCAGGATCCGACCCAGCATGGGACAGCTCGCCTGACGAGACAAGCAGGTGATCGACTTTGTCAGCAACGCCAGGAACAGATTCATCTTCAGGCGTCAGTAATTCCAAGCGGGCACCACGAATTTTTCCTGCATCATGGTTAGGCAAAAGCAGAGAGGTATGTGCAATATCATCAAACTGGCCAATATGTGGAGTAGAATGGTTTGTGGGATCGGAATTTTGGATAGGAAGTTGAGAAAACGGAAACACGCCTTCGTCAAACACAACATCACGAGATATATATATACAATTTGTAGGCACATGGAGGCACTTGTAGCCTTTATGGAGGGAGCTATATCCGAGACATTTTTCAATTTGTAGGCACATGGAGGCACTTGTAGCCTTTATGGAGGGAGCTATATCCGAGACATTTTTTGGAACGGAAGTCAAGTTTCCTATTATTGTGTGGACGAAGATGAGGCCAACACGCGCAACCGAAAACACGAAAAAATGTATAGTCCGGTGCTTCACCAAGGAGACGCTCCAATGGAGACTGCATATCGATAACACGACTAGGAAGTCTATTTATGAGAAAACATGCGGTAGAGAAAGCATCACTCCAGAAGTGAAAGGGGACCGAAGCATGTGCAAGTAAGGTTAACCCAGTTTCTACAATATGTCGATGCTTCCTTTCAGCCGTGCCAATGTGAGGACAAGAGACTCTATGCGAGATACCAATGTCACCTAAAAATTTATTGAGTTTGATATATTCGCCTCCCCAATCAGTTTGCACATGAACAATTTTTCTATTTAGGAGTTGCTCAACATGACGTTGGAACTGGATAAACACATTGAAAACGTCATTCTTGCGCTTAAGAAGATATAACCATGTAAATCGACTATAGCCATCAATAAAACTCACATAATATGTGTGCCCACTAATAGATATTTGGGCAGGACCCCATACATCCGAATAAATTATATCAAGAGGTGCTGAAACTACACGACTAGAAAGGGAAAAAGGTAATTGATGACTTTTGCCTTGTTGACAAGCATCACAAAATTACATTATTATGCAAATTTGACGAAGGAAGTTGCCGATGATGTAAGATATGTTGAACTATCTGAGAAGCTGGATGTCCTAGACGACAATGCCACTTATCACGTGACACCCTTATTCCACTGAAGACTTGTTTGAGAGTAGATTCATCAAGACGGTAGAGACCACCATGACATCGACCACTAAGAAGAATTGCCCTGGTGCGTCGGTCCTTAACAAGGAAAAAATTTGGGTGAAATTCAATGAAAACATGGTTGTCTAAAGTGAATCTTCGAACGGAAAGGAGACTACGGGTGACGGAAGGGACATGTAAAATACCCCTAAGATGCAAAGAATTTGAAGGTGAAATAGGAAGTTTAGAGTGGCCAATGTGATGAATATGCATACCATGTCCGTTTGCCGCATGTACTTGGTCATTGCCGTTGTAGTTTTCCTTCACCGTGAGCTTGTCCAGCTGGTTGGTGAGGTGGTCGGTGGCACCGGTGTCCATGTACCAACCGGAGTCGACGGAGTACGAGCTTGTTTGGCCATGAGTAGATGTTGCAGCAACTTGATGGTCCATGTACCGACCATCGTTGTCGACGCCGAGATAGTCCTGCTTGAACCGTTTGAAGCAGCTAGAGGCCTTGTGGCCCGGTTTGTCGCAGATTTGACATATGGGACGATTGCCGCCGCCACCGCTGCCCCCACTGGGACGTGCACCACGGTCGTAGTTGGAGCGATCACCACCTCCGCTACGGTAGTCACCGCGATCACCCTGTCGAGGGCCAGAACCGGACCCAGTCGGCTTGTTGAAGTAGTTGGGCCTTGACGTGTTGTTGTTGGAGTAGTTCCGCGGGTCAGAGCCCCCACGGGAATCAGGCCGGTAGGCCGGTTTGCCGCCACCGCCTCTGTGGATAGCATGGGCAGATTGAAAGCCCCCTTGATCGCCATGTAATAGGGCCTTGCGGCATTCGACGCGTTGCTCCGTGTTAAGCATCTGGGCGAACAGATCGCGCAGAGGCATGGGAGTAGTCCGCGCCGACACCACCTCGACCAAGGCATCGTAGTCCTCATCGAGACCAGCAAGCAGGTAGGAGATGAATTGTTCCTGACGAAGAGGTTGAAGAAGAACCTGAAAAACATGCTAAAAATAAAAAGTATACTAAAGAAGATTTTATTGCTAAGAAACATGGTAATGAAAGAGAACCTTGGGTTCAAAAGCAAATGCCTTTTCCTGCTAAGAAACTAAAATCAAAGGAAGAAGAACACTATAATAAATTTTGTGATTGGATGAAACCTTTATTCCTGCAAATACCTTTGACTGATGCTATTAAATTGCCTCCTTATTCAAAGTATATGAAAGATATTGTCTCTAACAAAAGGAAAATTCCTAATGAGGAGAATTCCACTATGCTTGCTAATTACTCTTTCAATGGCAAAGTTCCAAAGAAGCTTGGCGACCCAGGTATTCCGACTATTCCTTGTTCTATCAAGAATAATTATGTTAGAACTGCTCTATGTGATTTGGGAGCGGGTGTTAGTGTTATGCCTTTCTCTCTTTATAAGAGACTTTATTTGGATAAGTTGATACCGACTGTTATATCTTTGCAAATGGCTGATAAATCTACTGCTATTCCTGTTGGTATATGTGAAGATGTTCCTGTTCAAGTTACTAATAACTGCTTGATATTAACTGATTTTGGTGTGTTGGAAATGCATGAAGATGATAATATGTCTATTATTCTTGGGAGACCTTTTCTTAACACCGCAGGGGCTGTTATTGATTGTAATAAAGGAAAAGTTACTTTCAATGTCGATGACAACAAGCATACCGTTTATTTTCCCAAGAGGATTGAGAAAGCATGTGGAGTTAATACAATTTCTAATGTGAGAACTATCAAAGTGGGAACTATTGATTGTCGAATATATGAGCCTAAAGAAGAATATCAAACTCTTATGATTGGATCCATATCAATTCAATACAAGGTAACATGATTGATTTGAGGTTTATTTCTTCTTATGCTATGTAAGATTTATTTGGTGGCAAGACTTGATCAACCTTGTTAACAAATTCATTTTATATGCATAGAGGAACTAAACAACATCTCTTTCTTCCTCCACTTGTTTTACTTGCTGTAGCACTTTTATTTTGCAAAGTTCTTTAGTTAATTAGAGATTTCAAAAATCTTTTTCTGCCCAGTAATAATAATTTTGACACCCAGAAATGTGCATTTTTCAAAGTATTCAAAAATTCACAAAAATTATACCGTTGGTCTTATTTTTCGAAGAAGCACCTGGGAGCACATGCAGGCCGGCGCGGCCTGGAAGGGGGGCGCGCCACCCGGTTGTGTGGGGACCTCCTTGCCCCACCACTTCATCTCTCTCTCCCATCTCATTCTCTCTCCCGAAAAAACTCGCACCAGCTTTCTCTCACTCGCGTTTCTGCTCAAGAGCTCAAGATTTCTCGATCTCTTTGCTCAGCCCAGATTTCTGTCTGAAATTTGGCACATCTGCTCTCCGGTATGTGACTCCTTCGATTATCCAAGTAGAATTTTGTTTGGTTGAGTATATCTTGAATATTTTGCTGCTGTAGGTAACATGTTTAGTGAGCTTGCATGCTTGTTCTAAGTGGTAAAAACTAGTTTTGATGCATGTTTAGTACTCTAGCAAGTTCCTATAATAGTTTCCCTCGATTATATGTCACCAAATCAAATTTTATAATGGTTGTTGGAAAATTTCAGAAAATGGAGTGGAATAGTCATCAACTAACCAACAAGAATTGGAGGTGCAACAAGTTATGAGAGTTAACCGCGAAGAGGGAGTATACCCCTCTTACTAACCGTGCATTGATTTTATGAGGAGTGCAGGAATCTTGCAAGATGTTCAAAAACTGATTTCCAATGCAGGGTTGGAAAGTTTTGTTGTTGGTGAACCATACCAATATGCAAAATTGACCATGTCTGTGGTTCAGGATTTTGAATTCAATTGGTCTCAATCTAACCCCATGGTTCGATACAAAATTTGTAATAAAACTGTCAACTTGCCATTCGATGATTTTTGTGCAGCAATTAGAGTGCCACAATGGGGATCATGCGAGAAGATAAGGGGACTATCGCAGGAGCTCTTAAGTCTCTACAAGATGATTTGTCATGGAAGAAGCTTCTCAGAGGATAGTGGTAAAATCAGTAGCATTCAATTCCCAGCTATTCGCTACTTTGCTTATTTCATCACCAAGTGCGTTCTTGCTAGAAAGAATGCAAGTAAGTTATCTATCCAGGATTTAGCTTTTCTAGCTGCTGCATTACAAGGTGATAGGACTTATAATTTGGGTGTTTTGATAGCCTATAGACTTGCTACTAACCGTGAGAAGGGCGGAATTTGTGGAGGTCTCATCGCCTCTCGTTTATTAGCTATGCATGGTGTAGAACCTCACCATCTTGATATTCAGCTCCCCATAGAGAAACTTGACATAGTCTCCATGATTAAGCATGAATTTGTTTCTGACTTGTCTAATTTGAGTAACCTGTCTTACAAGATAACATTTTACAAGAAAACTTGGAGAACAACTAAGAAAACTGAAAAACTAGTAGGATTGCCTGCACCTGTTCTGTTTAACCTTGATTCCAGAAGGGATTGGTCAGTCACGGAAGGTGAACTGAACGCATACATAGAGGGAGATGGCCATCATGCAAGAGACGGCACAGAGGAAGCCGAGGAACACCTTGACTCTTCATCCGATGCAGCAAGTTCTTCGCATCAACATGTTGGGCATGTGGATCCTTCACCCTTTTCTTCTGCACCGGGACCTTATTATGACTACGCCATGTATGATCCACCGGCGTGGAATCCTGACCCTCGCTGGGGTTGATCTCCACTTAGGCCAAAAGCCTAAGCTTGGGGGGAGGTATACCGGCATCACTCATTCTTTGCATATTATGGTTGCTGGATACTTGTACATACTTGTTTAGTTTCTTAAAGTGGTTTTCTAATAATAGGAAGATGATATTTGGGGAAGTGGTGATTGAAAACAGATTCTGGGCTGATACCAAAAAAATTCTCAAAAATAGCCAGAACGTTATTTTGCGAAGCCAATTTTTGTGCATGTTCCCCAGGTTGTTATCTAACTTTCATTAGTTGAACACTTTTCAAGCTGAGCAGCGGAAGAATTTCTTAAAAATCGATTACTGTACTGCTGTCAAGTTTGACGAATTCCTGCTGCTTTGTGTTTGTGTGACTCTTCTAGTTTTCATTCTTTTGTTTTTGCTTTGTTTCTTTCCTAAAACACAAAAAGACCAAAAATATTTCTGTTGTTTCTCTTCACCATTTGTTTGTTTTGGTTTCTTGCTTTTATTTTGCTTTGTTTGCTATCATTGGTTTGCTATAAGAAAATCTAAAAAGATTTTGCTTTGTTTGCTTGTTTCCCTTTTGTTATTGTTTCCAATTCGAAAACACCAAAAATATTTGCTGTTCTTCTTTGGTTTTGTAAAGTTCATTATGAGTTCAATGGTCTTCGGTGACTGGAGCTTGGTTTTCATTCCATATTATTCAAGCTACACAAGTGAAAAGGCAATAATGACGATATACGACGATCTGACTGTGGTGAGACGCTGGTATGAACTCTATTTGTTTTCATTTTTGTACATATACTCATCCATGTGAGCATGCTTAGTTGGTTCATATGAGGTATATGTCATTTAAGAAAGTCTAGTAGTTCATGATCTCTCATGATTAGCTCCAATTTATTAATATGAGTAGCATATCATAAATATTTGCTTGCATTGCTTTATTCATAGATAGGTATGACATTGTGGTATCCTCCTCTGAATAATTCTCTTGAATCAACTTGGCACATGCTCACGCATGCATATGACTGAACAAGAAGTCAATTAAGCCTCGATGATTTACTTTACCTCAGAGTTCTTGTATCACTTTTATGCCTCCGTTAATTTATTTTGTCGCAAGCATGATTATGACAGTTACTGCTCTCTTGATTGTCGCTTCCTAGTCTATTGCTAGCCTTCACTTGTACTGAGCTGGAACACTGCTCGTGCTTGCAAACCCCTGAAAACCAAGTTATTCCAAAGTGTCCACCATAAATACCTATGCATGGCATTTGAAACCATTCCAACTAAATTCTCATGTGCTACCTTTAAACCTTCAAAATGCTTCTCAATTTGTGTCAATTTTTTATAGCTCATGAGGAAATATGTGGTGTTTATCTTTCAATCTTGTCATTTACTCCTGACAGACTTTCATAATGGACTAGTGGCACATCCGCTAATCCAATAATTTTGCAAAAAGAGCTGGCAACGGGGTTCCCAGCCCCAATTAATCAACTTTCATTAATAATTCTCTTCACATGTTTTTCCCTGATTCATCAGTAAGCAACTTAATTTGCAAATAGACACTCCTCCATGGTCTGAGATTGTTGGAAGGCACCCGAGGATTCGGTTAGCCATGGCTTGTGTAAGCAAAGGTTGGGGGGAGTGTCATCCTTAATAAAACTAAAGTACGTGTGAAAACAAAAGAGAAGAGGGATGATTTACCTTGCTGGTAGAGATAACGTCCTTCATGGGAGCCGCTCTTGAAAGTCTGGTTGACGAGGTAGTTAGAGTACCCACTATCATTCGTTGACAACAACAAACACCTCTCAAAATAATTTTACTCCTGTTTTACAAATGAAAAGCTCTAGCACATGTTAATCCCTGCTTCCATCTGCGAAGGGTCAATCTTTTACTTTTACATTGAGTCTCCATCCTTTCTTTGAGCACTTTCTTGAGAGCACAACTGTCATTCTTAGTATAATATGCTTGTCCCAAAATGTGATTAACTGTGGTATAACTTTGATGCTTTTATCTTTGATAATCTTTACTTCCAACCTTTCCATGAACTTCAAAGGTGCCCGAGCATTTATGTTTTGCTGTACAAATACGGGCAAGCGAGATACCACTTTATCATATCCTTTTATGAACATTGCAATCCTGCTGATAGCCATGATTCATGATGCTTATTGTTAATTTGTTGGTACATTTTCCATGATTGACACAGCTGTTAGATGATTTTATTTGCATGTATCTTATTATGAATTGCTTAAGCACTTGCCATATCATGAGAATATTTACATCATATGAACAAATGTGTTCGTGAAAGTTCTTTTATCGCACTCAGTTGTTAACTGAATTGCTTGAGGATAAGCAATAAGCTAAGCTTGGGGGGAGTTGATACGTCCAAAACGTATCTACTTTCCCGAACACTTTTACTATTATTTTGCCTCTAATTTGTGTATTTTGGATACAACTAACACAGACTAACGTTGTTTTCAGCAGAACTGCTCTGGTGTCTCGTTTTTTGTGCAGAAATCCAACTTTCAGGAAAATCCTCGGAATTTATGCCAAAGGTCTTATTTTTCCAGAAGATTGACGGAGCCAGAAGGGCAAACCAGGTGGAGGCCCGAGGCCCCCACACACTAGGCCGGCGCGGCCCAGGAGGGGGGCGCGCCGCCCTACTGTGTGGCCTCCTTGGCTGGCCTCCGACGCCCTCCTCTGGACTACTTAAGGGTTTCGATCTAAAAACGCGAGACGAGAAGTTGAAGTCGCCAGAAACCATCCAGTACGCCGCCACCGTCGCGAAAATCCGTCTCGGGACCAGAAACTCTGTTCTGGCACTCCGCCGGGACGGGGAATTGGAGGAGATCATCGCCATCATCACCACCGACGCTTCTCCATCGACCAGCCATGTTTCCGCCATCCATGTGTGAGTAATTCCCCCGCTGTAGGCTGAAGGGGATGGTAGGGATTGGATGAGATTGGTCATGTAATAGCATAAGATTGTTAGGGCATAGTGCCTAGTGTCCGTAATTGGTACTTTTATGATATTGTTGCAACTTGTTATGCTTAATGCTTGTCGCTAGGGCCCGAGTGCCATGATCTCAGATCTGAACATGTTATCAATTCATGATGATATTCATTGCTTTATGATCTTACCTGCAAGTTGTATACACGTATTGTTGTCCGGAACCCGAGGCCCCAAAGTGACAGAAATTGGGACAACCGAAGGGGAAGGCGGTGATATGAGGATCACATGTGTTCATGGAGTGTTAATGCTTTGCTCCGGTGCTCTATTAAAAGGAGTACCTTAATTTCCAAGTAGATTCCCTAGAGGCCCGGCTGCCACCGGCTGGTAGGACAAAAGATGTTGTGCAAGTTTCTCATTGCGAGCACGTACGACTATATATGGAACACATGCCTATTGATTGATTAGTACTTGGATACCGTTTTATTATTATCTGCAAATGCCCCGCTTTGATTGTTACATGAGTTTCTCTCATCCATGCAACGCCCGTTCATCCATCCCTGTGCCTACAGTATTTTAATCCTGCTGTTTACTATAATTGCTACTGCTGTCTTTGTTATTCTGCTGCTGTTATTTCACTACTGCTACTGCTATAAAACTGTTACTACTGATAAACTCTTGCGAGCAAGTCTGTTTCCAGGTGCAGCTGAATTGACAACTCCGTTGTTAAGGCTTTCAAGTATTCTTTGTCTCCCCTTGTGTCGAATCAATAAATTGGGTTTTACTTCCCTCGAAGACTGTTGCGATCCCCTATACTTGTGGGTCATCAATGACCACTTAACTTTATCATATGCTTTCTCAAATTCAATCTTAAATAATACCCCATCCAATTTTTTGTATGAAGCTCATGAATTGTTACATGGAGAATGACAACCCCTTTTAAAATATTTCTTCCCAGCATAAAAGCATTTTATGTCGGTTTAATAACCTTCGGGGCAATCCCCGTTATTCTATTTGTTCCAACTTTAGTAAAAAATTTAAAACACACATTTAATAAATAAATAGGTCTATATTGTTGCATCTGAACGGCGTCCTCTTTTTTGGGTAATAAAGTGATGACCCCAAAATTGAGTTTGTAAAGAGAAAAATCTCCTGTACTCAACTCATTAAAAAGTGCCATTAAATCCGACTTTATTATATCCCAAAAAGTTTGATAAAATTCCGCGGGAAAACCATCAGGACCCGGTGCTTTATTATATTCCATCTGTGATATCGCCTCAAACACCTCCTCTTCAGTAAAAGGATTTGTTAGAATGATCTGTGGAATATCATGTACCACTCCTTCAATTAATGAGATGTTGGTCAATTCCAGTGGAACAAAAAGTTTTTTTTATAAAATTCAGTTATATGCACCTTAAGGTTGTCCTCTCCAACAATTATTCCTTCTTATTGTTCTAACTGAAAAAAATTATTTTTACGATGTTTACCATTTGCAATCAAATGGAAATACTTCGTATTATTCCCCCCTTCTTGGATATGCTTAACTGTTGCGCGTTGAGCCCACTTAGATTCTTCCTCCCGCCGAAACTTCCTCAATCCCTCATTTGCTTTTTTAAGTTGTTCACGCTCATGAAGAATCAAAGGAATATTTTCGGCTTTAATATCAAGACGGTCTATGATGTGAACTAATCTCTCTTTCTCCTTCTTGTATTTCCCACTTTGATTTTTTGCCCAACCTTTAAGAAATTTTCTAATATGCCTCAACTTATTTAACCAAATATCAATAGAATTAAAGCCATATGTCACCGAATTCCACTCCTTCTGTATCATCTCAACAAGTATCATCTCAACTTATTTAACCAAATATCAATAGATGTCATGCCTGCATGTATTATTGTACTGAACTGCATGCATGTAGGAGAGACAAGAAAATTAGTGTTTCCTACCGTAGGCAAGTACTAATATGTTGTGACTGGTGCCTATTGTTATCCTTCTTTGTGACAGTGGGCCGCACCCGTACACGGTGATAAGATATAAGCTCTCATTGATCATGTCATTAGTATTTGTTCCCGCATATTGAAACATTACCATGTGAGCATAATCCTCCTTAACTCAAAAAAAAAAAAATCTCCCAACTAGAGAGCCAATGTTCATTCTACAGGAGTTGCACGACAAACACTGCAAGGTTAAGTACAAAACCTAAGGAAAGAAAATGCAACAGTATACACCAACCACACAGATCACTGAGGCAGCATACTCCACGACCATCGCAACAAGAAGAAACCCAAGACATGCGCAAAGGAGTGCTATCAGCGAGGTAGGGCACAAAGCATGACCACCGTCACCTGTTTAATTAGTGGCCATCACCCAGGGGAACTACCCCGAGCACTTGGCACGCTAACAAAAAACTGAGATGGAAAGTACACAACTCGGAACAACAAAATGAACCATGATAGTGCTTGGTAACTACGACAGGCAACTGTTTAAACGCATAAAAGTGCAGCCAACACATACAAAATATAGATCGACACAGCAAGAGTATCCACAACCAGTGCCGGAGAAGCTTTTGGTGCCAATATGCATTCTACTTGGCACAGTAGACACATACTGAACCTGGTTTACTACTGCACCTGGTTGAAGTCCCATCTTAGCAACGATCTATGTCAACATGCCAGAGCTTGCTTTTGAGGACTTTGAAGGTGCACACGTCACCTCCCTTGAGCCCGTTATCTCCGCAGAACATCTTCCAGCCACCTGAAAGTCTCCATTGCCATATTTTTTCGTAAACTAAACCATGGACTTCCCATGACCCCTTCTTCTCTGAGGACTTGAGCGTGATCTTGCATGCTTCCGTGAATCCGACCTTCTTACAGAAGCTCCCTGGCAAAGGCTGCAAACCATTGCAATCAAATAGGTTATTAGTGTCACAGTTCAAGAGGTATGATGGCAAACTTATGAACAATCTGATAAAACTCTGTCAAGTTAGGTTATTTGATATATGTTGGTTTGTTCCATTATATATGTTCAAACACTATCTTGCTCCTGGAGTATATTTTTTCGATAAAGGAAATATATTAATATCAAAAGATACCAATTACACTCAGCTTCTGCAACAATGCAACACCCTAGTGGCATTACGGATGCACACAGCCAAAAAAGAGCAAAGAAAGCTAAGAATAAAGTCTCGCTACAGCATTCCAGACCTAGCAACAGCAATACAACCACTACCGTGACAACACCTGAAATACATACTTTCCAAAAGCGACGCCTACAAGAAGGGAACGGTGCACCAGCGCCGTTATCGCCCGACCAAAGTTCTTATGTTTTCACCGTGAAGATAGTCCCACTCTCAAAACAATACCTCCAACAAGGTCACTGCTAGGCACAACCGTTAAGGCCAGACCTTGGGTTTCACCCTCAAAGGTACGATTCTGAACTTCACCTGTATTACCGCTCCCACTTGCATACCACTGTTGCGGAGTTCGGAACGCCAAGCAAGTCCCTCAGCATCATGGAGACTCGAATCTCCATTAGCCAGTCCACCAATCCAGCCTTCATGATATTGCTTCTTCTGACTTCACCATGGACAAAAAAGTCACCTGATGTCAACACAGAATAGAGCTTCGCGCCGCTCCCTCCGTAACCAAACGGTCGGAATAAAAACATGGGTGCGCTTGACCGAATACCACCCGATCCAGCAAACTCCAGGCAAAAGATGCACTGTTCCATTCGCCGGCGAAGCTTTCCGGAACTCATCTCTCCAGCCCAGATAAAGGCAAACTGACCTCCGGAAGATCATCATCTTCGCTTACGAGAAACCCGAGGACCACCACCAAAACAAAGAAAGACCAGCAGCCCCCACGCCGCCACTCCCTCCTGCTGGATCACCAGGGAAGAAGACGGCGGTGCGGATCATGCGCACCACCGCCGCACCGCCGCCGGGGGCGAAGGCCGCCACCGCTTCATCCACTCCTCCATGGCTACCGGTGAAGGGCATCAGGCCCCGGCCAAGCAGTCGTGCCGCCCGGCTTCCTCCACCGGTGCCACATCACCTCCCATGGAGCGCCGCCGTGGAAACCCTCTCCTCCCCCTCGTCGTTCGACGGAAGGAGCGCCGCCACCGCCGCCGGGGCCAGAAGAAGTGGCGGCCTGTGGGGCGGCGGCCAGAGGGGCGGCTGCGCGGGAGAGGGAAGATCCTCTTCCGCCGCCCGGGAGGGAGGCGGGAGAGGAGGTAGGGTTTCGGGGCCTTTTTAGATCAGATCGTCGATCAGGGTTTGATCTCCTAGAGTATATGAATGTCCTTGGAAATAATACATATATGATTGTGCTTACAATACTGTTTCGAAGCTTAGCGTTGAGCTGCTTCCTTATCCAAGGCTGTGACGTAGTATCATATTCACAATCTGTTCTTTTGTTAAGAGGATTTCTGCAGCTTCTTGGAATTCTTGTTTCTTCACTTCGTTTCCTTTTCCTTCTGGAAATTTGTGCTTCCTTTTGGCTCTGCGCTTCTTTAGATGCTAAGACAACAATAATAGTAATTCATTTAGCATATAAGTTAATTCAGTATGAAGATATTCATTCTGGTTTCACAAAATGATATTCACAGGGCACTAAATAATTTGTTTACTCACAGTGCGCATTTTTCTGGGACGGATTTGCCTCTTCATTCTGTTCAGTGTTCTGGGACGAAAGAGTAATCATTTCTTCAGTCCGCCCAGTTTTCTGGGACGAATTTGCTTCTTCAGTCTGCCCAGTTTTCTGGGACGAATTTGTCTCTTCACTCTGCTCAGTTTGCTGGGACGAATTTGTCTCCTCACTGTTCCCAGTTTGCTGAAATCTGATGTCCTGTTTCTTCAAATTTCTCCGGCATCCGGTAAACCCGAGCACTTCGATTGTAAAGATCATATTCCCTTGATACCTGATCAACAGAACTTCACCTTCTGTGATGCCTTGGAACTCCATAAACTTTGACCAGGCACCTGCGAAGAACACATTTGACCCATCCTTCTCAAGGTCGATATGCCAAAAGTCGCGGAAGGGGGTCACGAAAGTGGTCATCCGCCTGTTGAGCTCCTCATCAGAAATATATCCCCGTTTCAGAAATTCAGCAGGGATAGGCTGCAAAGACAGGTGAAACAACACGATGCAGTAAACATAGTAATCAGCATATGGTACATCTGAAGAATTGATTCAGGCAGGAAGAAGAGTATGCAAACCATCTTTTCCATCCAATCATGGCAAAACGGGCTGATGAACTGCGGCTTACGAGCACGGCCGGTTTCGATCTGGGATTCCCCGAGGCCCGGAACTGAAAATCAACAATTGTCAGATGTACCCGCAAAAAAAAAGAACAATTGTCAGATGTATGAGCTATGAGCTGTCTAAGCTTAAGACTGGACACAATTTCACAAAAAAGAAGAAGACTGGACACGAGTTTGTAGCCTGCTCAAAGTTTATGGGGTTCCAAGGCATCAATTAATCAGAGCCTGGTCAAACTTGCTCTAACTCAAGGGCTCCTTTGATTCAAAGGATTTGCATTGGAATTGTGTAGGATTTGGTTCCTATGGGAAAATTTCCTATACATGTTGTTTGATTCATAGGAATATAGCCTATAGGAAAAATTCCTATAGGAATCTTGTAGTGTAATTCCTATAGGAAAAAAGCATTAGCCCATACCTCGTGGAAAAATTCCTTTGCTACAATCAAACAAACTTCATCTTCCTATAGGATTCAAGTAGACATGCCATTCCAATCCTACACCTTTCCTATTCCTATGTTTTTCCTATCCTTCAAATCAAAGGAGCCCCAAAACTTGATCTGATTAATTGATCTACGCGCACTGTAGTTATTTAATTTGTCTTACCCTGATACCTCCTAAATGGTACATACAGACAGAATCGTAGAGAGGCAGAGAGTAAGCACACCGGTTAGGGTTTGGCCGAACTCTTTGATGAAGTAGGTGGCGTCGAAGGCCTTGATTGTGAGCACGCCGCGGCCTTCGTGGCGGAGCACCAAGAACCAGCCGACGCAGATGCCGTGGGCCTGCACGAACTCCGGCCACCGTCGACCCAGGAACGCGCCGTCGCTGTCCCGGCCGACCTCGACGCGCCAGACCGCCGTGCCAAACGGGCTGACGAGGAAGGCCGTCATCCGGCCGCCGCCGTCTCTGGAATCAAAGCACTCCGCGAGCTCGTCGGAGATACGCTGCACACCCAGTATAGTATGCATCAGCGTGGCCAGTATGGAATGGATGGACATAGCACTAGAGAAGAGAAATGCGCGTCTACTTCTTACCAGCTTCTCGGAGGAATCAGGCAGCAGCACCTTCAGCTCCGTGGTCATGCTGCGGGCACCATGTTTACCCATGGTCCTTGGGCACCTAGACGACGGTGGCGTGGCGAAGAACTCAACGCATTTGAGCTTGTCTCTGCCTCCTCTCCGGCCTCTGTTTCAACTTCTGGGGAAGTGGGGAGTAGCAGAATTACTGCACGCTTTATTCACATTCGCTGGCAGAGTGCGGCACCGCCTCCCTAAGCCAATGGTGCCTAGGTTCATATGCACATGCTTTTACGTTCCGTTTATTGGTGTGCTAACGTTCGCCGCCTCCCTAGCCAATGGAGTCTAGCTCAGTTTTGGTTAAGTACTAGTCATAAACTATTTGTGAAAATTGATTTTGGAGTACTTCTATCTTATTTATTGGAACAGTAGACATTGGTTAAAAAAGAAATTGGCACAGTAAACATATTGTAAAATGACTAACATACTAGATAAAACTAAACGCTCTTATGGCGAAGCGGGGGAATGAGTAGATCATATTATCATCCACGTTGGGAAAAAAATATTCCTTAGTGTGTCCTCTAACCGTGTAGACATTTACGTAAAGAGGTTGCAATACTCCATATGTTGTAGAGGTAACCATAAACAGAGTGTAGCCGTGCCGTGGTAGAGAAAATAATTTATTGTTTAAAACCTTGTCATTTCTACATAGCCACATCAACCAAATAACGGCAATAGCTCTCACCCTAATAAGTAGCTTAAACCTAGGATCAACATCATTTAGCCAATTGCCGACTTTATTTGCAACACTAGGTGATGAATATAAGGTAGAATCTATTCAGATGGTTAATCATATAGGTCTAGCAAATTTGCAATGAAAGAATAGGTGTTTTATATATATATAAGGCACACTTTTTTACTTCTCTGTCAATTGCGTTTTGCAAGGTTATCTTTGATACATGACATGCGCAACTCCGTTGCTCACCCGCTCCACTTTCTTTATGCTAATGAGATCATAAACGTTCATCAACGAGAAATTTAATTCGGGTGCATATGCTCCCCTTACCAAAAACTTATATTTTAAAATGTCACAAAAAAATTCTACCTGTACATCCCAATGTATGTGCGTTTGTTAAGCTTCGTGAGAAACCAATATTTTGTGTCATCTATGTAAAATATATATATATATATATATATCTTCTAAAAAACCTTATTTCTAGCATTGGTTTTTATTTTTACACACGGCATACGATAAATCGATTTTTCATGAAACGACTTTATGAGAGCGTAGCACATGAAGATGCACATGTGAATTTCATTTCAATTTAAAAAATTCAAATATATATAACATGCATTTCATAATACAGGAATTTCATATGCTCCCATGTGTTAAAACACCACTCTCATCATCAACTCACTAGCTTCAAGGAACAAGCTCCAGCACCCTGATTTGCCCTCATTCGAGCTTGACATCATTTGTACCACTCGCAAACAATCATACTCCAATGTTGCAGGCCATCGACCTAGCCTGATAAAACGTTTTAAACCTTCAAGGTAAGTTAGAACTTCTGCTACTTCCGCATTTGCACAGTAGGAGACAAATTTCCACTCCGAGACTATCACCTGTCCAATATGATCTCGAACCATCAGTTGATACCTTTTTTAGATAAAAAGAATATATTAACATCAAAAGATACCAATTACACCTAGCCTCTGCAACAACGTCCCACCCTAGTGGCAGTACGGATGCACACAGTTAAAAAAGAGTAAAGAAAACTAAAAAAATAAAAGTCCCGCTACAATATTTCAGACCTAGCAACAGCAATACAACCATCACCGTGACAACACCTGAAATACAGACTCTCCAAAAGCGACGCCTCCAAGAAGAGAATAGTGCAATAGCGCCGTCGTCGCCCAACCAAAGGTCTTAGGTTTTCACCCTGAAGATAGTCCACACTCTCAAAACAATGCCTCCAACAAGGTCATTGCCAGCCAAGGTTGGAAAAAGCGCTAGGCGTAAGCGAGGCGGTTGGCGTTCGCCTAGGCATGTGAATAAATATTAATTTAGAGCATGTAAATGTGTAAATTTCTGATAACTACTTTTAGAAAAATGCCCATCTAGCTCGATCGTGAAGTATGGCATGATTTCTTATTGTGGAAGATAATTTCTTGGTTACACTGCCTAGACTTCCGCTTATGCCCTAGGCGAGGCGTTTGTCCATCGCCTAGTGCCTAAACGTGCTTAAGCGGTGCCTAGGCGTCGCCTTGTCCAACAGAGTTGCCAGCACAACCAGTTAAGGTCAGACCTTGGGTTTTCATCATGAGATGTAAGACTCTGAACTTCACATATGCTGCAGCCCCTACATGCATACCACTGCTGCGGAGCCCGGAACTCCAAGCAAATCCCTCAGCATCACGGAGACTCGAACCTCCTTTAGCCAGTCCACCAATCCGGCCTTCGTGATATTCTTTCTTCTGACTTCACCATGGCCAAAAAGTCACCTGATGTCAACACAGAATAGAGCTTCGCGCCGCTCCCTCCGGAACCAAACGGTCGGAACAAAAACATGGGTGCGCGCGACCGAATACCACCCGATCCAACAAACTCCAGGCAAAAGATGCATTGTTCCATTCGTCAGCGGAGCTTTCCGGAACTCATCTCTCCGGCCAGATCAAGGAAAACTGACCTCCGGTAGATCTTCTTCTTCGCTTGCGAGAAATCCGAGGACCGCCACCAAAAACAAAGCAAGACCAGCAGCCCCCGTGCCGCCAGTCCCTCCTGCCGGATCACCAAGGAAGAGGGCGGCGGCACAGATCATGCGTAGCGGGGGCGGAGGCCGCCACCGCTCCACTGAATCCTCCATGGCTACCAACGGAGAGCATCAGGCCCCGGCCAAGTAGCCGCGTCGCCCAGCTTCCTCCACCGGCGCTTCATCACCTCCCATGGAACACCGCCGCGAAAATCCTATCCTCCTCCTCGTCGTTCGACGGAAGGGGCGCCGCCACCGCCGCCAGGACCAGGGCCGGGGCTGTGGTCGGAGCCGGGGCCAAGGCCAGCGCCGGGGCCGAGGCCAGCAGCAGCGGCTGCTGGGGTGCGGCGGTCTGGGGGCGGCTGCTCGGGGCGGGGCGGGCGGATCCTCCGCCGCCGCCCGGGAGAGGAGGAGGCGGCGGCTAGGTTAGAAGAGGATAATAGTAAAAAGATACCTAACTTCTTAGTGAGTACATCCCATCCTGCGTCAACGTTTCAATTCTATCGTTGTATTGCACTAGTATCTCCTGGATAAATGATTTTAGTGCATATCCCCGTGAATTATTGTGGAAACGATAACCTTTGATCTCGGTCTCGGTTAAGTATGGAGCGAGGAACGGCCCCTCGCGTGAACGGAGATCAAGATTGGTAACGATTGAAGTACTACTCCATATCTTTACATGACCGTATACCGTCTATCACATATATGTTGGTATTAACTCTAACAACCCTCTCTAGTTACAACCTGCAAAAAGGTTGAGATTACGCCTAAGATTATAAATATTTGTAACTGGCAAAGCCTTCGTAAAACCATCTACAACTTGATCATTGCTGGAGAGGAACTTAATTCTAGCAACTTATTGGCATCTCGTTCTAAATGGAAGTCAATCTCAATAAATTTTGTCATGACCTGAAAGATGGGATTTGTAGATAAATAGGAAACACTCAAATTGTCACATCACAAACATGGATTTTGAATCATAGACTTAAAATTAACCAAGAATTTCTTCAACCCGTATTACCTCAGTAGTAGCATTAGCTGAAGCTTTATATTCATCCTCAATATTGGACCTAGAAACTGTAACTTGTTTGTGTGCAATCTAGGAATTAATACTTGGTCCAAAGAATATGGCAAAACCACTGGTAGATTTTCTATCATCAAGGCATGCCGCCCAATAAACATGTGAAAATGCACTAAGCAAACAAGAAGGTGCTTTTTTGAAAGTAAGACCAATTCTGAGTGTGCCTTTAACATAACACAAAATTATTGGCTGTTGTTCAATGAATAGTGGTAGGAGTATGCAGATAATGACGAACCTTGTTGACAGAAAAGGATATATCAGGTCGTGCGAGCGCAATATATTGAAGAGCACCAACAATACTTTGATATTGAGTAATATCATTTGGACCAAGAGGAGTACCCTCAGTTAAGGACAATTTTTCACTAGATGACAAAGGTAGTACACTTTATCATGCCAACTTTAGCAAGAAGATTAGAATCATATTTTTCTTGATTAGAACCAAACCATAATTCTTCCTCTTAAGGAAGAAGTGAAGCGCACCCAACTCCTTAAGTGCAAAATTATGACTGAAATCTTGTAGGAGTACAGAAATAGCTTAATCTGAAGAGCTTGTGACTATGATATCATCAACATAAGTAAGAACAAATATTACGATGTCACACTTGTGATAAAGAAACAAAGAAGTATTAGCCTTCGAAGGAAGAAAACCAATACCATGTAGCTTTGTACTTAGGCGAGAGTACCGTGCCCAAGGAGCTTCTTTAAGACCATAAAGAGATTTGTCAAATTTGCATATATAATTAGGAGTTTTAGAATTTTTAAAACCTAAAGGTTGTTTCATATAGACATTCTCTTCTAGAACGACATGAAGAAACGCGTTCTTGATATCTAGCTGCCGCAAACTCTAGCCACGAGAAACAACAACATTCTGAACAAGTCTGATAGTGGTTGCCTTGACAACAAGTATGAAGGTGTCTTCGTAGTCAATGTTATATCTTGTCTGAACTCCTTTGCAACGAGACGAGCCTTGTATCGATCAATAGTGCCATCAGCATGTTTCTTTATCCGATAGACCCATTTACAGTTAATGAGATCCTTGGTAGTTCTAGGGGAACAAGATGCCAGGTTTTGTTATCCATGAGATCATTATATTCTTTACTCATTGCCTTGCACCAACGATCATCCACAAGAGCCTTAGAAAGTTTGCTAGGTTCACTTGTAGAAGTAAACATGGCACACCATATGGTACCATCACAGTGTATTTTTTTGGATTTCTAATATTTTTCTATAGTCCCGTGCGACGCACATGCGTAGTAGGAGGCAATGGCGAAACAGACTCATGTGTGCTTGCACTAGCCACAGGAGATCCAGGTGACAAGGTGGTATCAATGTTGGTTGAATCATCAGAACGCATCGGCGACGCGGAAGCAGACAGGGACAATGATGTTTCATCGTCGTCGGTTTCTTGCGCGGTGAACACAACAGGGGAGCAAGAGCACATGCCATTGTCTTCCTGGCGTAAATGTGGAGAGGATTGAGGCGGGGAGTGCGTCTATGCGCGTCGGTCATTGTCGTGGCCTACATTCACCGAGGCCCAGGAGGGGAGCGCGTCCGAGCACGCGAAGAGGAGGCCACCACGTCGGCCACTGTCTGCTGCAGCGGTGCACGCCCACGCACTGTAGGAGAGTCAGGCAGGCCATGCAAAAGTGGCGGGACAAGTATCAGCCTATGATCCAGTACCACAAAAATATTTTGTCTATTTCTGAATTTTCTGCATTTCTATTTGTTGTATGCTCTGGACCATTTTGATCGGCATTTGCATCTGGTCATTGTTCCTCAGTTGTATATGCATGTTCACTAGTAACAATAGGCACAATGGGTAAACGCATATAGTCATTAACATGGGTACACCTTATTGGTACTATGACATCAGTATCCCTATTATATATTCGTGAAGAATCCCATGAAACTGGAAGCCTGAAAGTATCCGAAGCCCAGGAAGAAATTGTGTCAAATAAGAAAAGATCCTAGGAACTAACATAAAGATAGCTTTGTATTTCTACTTGTAAACTGATCCAAACTGGAGTCTGAGACCTAGCGTCCAATATAAAGGCTAGGAGGAGCCAACGGAAGGGTGGAGACGAAGCATTGTTGTAACCCTGGACTTGTTCTAGTTTATGGCGATGTTGCCTCATAATAAAGTATATTGTCAGGCTGGACTACTTGTTCGGCTAACCGACCAAACCACCAGTTGATGGCTCCCAAGTGCAGGAGATAAATTATAGTATTTTTCAATTAGAAATGTTGTCAAACCCATGAGAAGTTGAAGGTATTGGTTAGCGGATTTGACAAGTAAACAATAATAAGAATGCAGTAGTTTTGATGTTTTGGGTTTATAGTTTTGCAATAAATAAAGTGCGGAAAGTAAAAAAAACAATGTGTAAATGCTATCAATAAGAGAAAGCCCAATCCTCTATGCATCAAGAGGACAAGCTCAAGTGTATGTGTGCTTATATGTGAAAAGTGTTCCCGAGGGCGGCATGGATTTACTAGCATTTAGAGTTCTACACAACATGGTAAATATTTTTTCAAGTTTCATTCCCTTAGAGCATCTTTAGCAGAGCCCATAAATAGGCCAAAATTGTAAAATAACCGTGAGTTTACGGGTTTAGTTTGGAAATCGGTGCATATCAGTGTAAACGGGACAAAACCGATTTTTTTTTATAGGCCGAGCCCGAAAACCAAACTCTGGCCCCTATTTGTAGGATTTGGAAGGTCAAACTGAAGGCTAAACTATATTCCTAGTGTTGTTTTGGCGGGATGAAACTTCAGCTCCAAACAGTGCAGTACCGTCAGAGGACTCCCGGAATAGGACCAAAATTCGGCAAAATCCGACCGGAGGACAACCAAATTTCTGCTGGGCCCTGCGTTGCGAGCTCGTGGAAGGAAGAGCGGGCAGCCGACCAGCCACAAGTTCGCCGGGCGCGGGCAGGGCAGGGCGGCCCTGGAAGCGTCCATGATGAGTCGGGGTGGGGTCGAGCTCGCCGGGGCGGTGTTGGGCCGGACCGAGCTGGGCCAGGGCGGGGTGTGGCACCGCGGCGCGGGGCCTGGGCGGGGCGGGGCGCGTGGGTCCGCGTCGGCGCAGGGCCTGGGCGGGGCGGTGCCGCGTGGGGCGACGATTGCAAGCGGCATCAAGCTCCATAGGAAGAAGAAGATGTGAAGGAAAAAGAAAAAAAATAACTGACAAGTGGGTCTAGTGGTATATTTAGGAATATGTTTTTTTACAGTTTTAGTTTACGAGTGTATGTGTGCTCTTATATGTGAAAAGTGTTCCCGAGGGCGGTATGGATTTACTAGAATTTAGAGTTCTACATAACATGATAAATATTTTGTCAAGTTCCATTCCCTTAGGGCCGGAGCCTAAATTAGGTGCAGCCATAAATATGAGAAAATGCACCTCTTATGTTGGGTCCTAGAGTCATTCTCATGTGCAAGCATAGGAATCATTAAGATATAAATGTCCCACCATAGCAATTAGATCATTGGTCCCCGACATAAACCCCTCTAATGCAACTCAAATATTGGAAACAGTTTTTGTCATTGCGTCCCTTTCAACACTCATTTATTACATTAAAGTGTAGCCATATGATCCCATGTAGGTGAAGTAATACATAGTCGACGTTCGCATAAGACCATCATATAATAACATATAAAGATAAAAACTTGACCAAATACTCATTGCACATCATATAGAATCATAGCCAGATCATTATATGCCCTCAGGAACATGGGGAACCACTCACAAGTGTCAAACATGATATGGACCAGAGGCATTTACAACACAATCTAAATAAATAATATCTCCACCAGGTACAGACAAAGTACCATCACAAACATGCAGCTATCCCTTAAAACAATATACAAGGTTCAATCAGTCACAATCTATGAGGGGGATGAAGTCGATCTCGTAGATGGTGATGGTGGTGATCATGGTACTGATGGAGATGTTGATGAAGATGTCTGTCAAGGAGGAGTGGTGATGATGATGGAGTTGATTTCCCCTTTGCCGAAGGCAACGGTGCGACAGGATATGCCCTCTGACAGAGTAGGAGAGGATATTCGCACATTTTGCCTCCTCAATAAATCACAGGAAAATATGGCTTAGGTTTTCGGGTGAAATGGAGGCGTCTATATATAGGGGGACCAAGGAGACGCTCGAGGGCGAAACAAGCATAGGTGGCGCACCCTGGCAGGGGCGCGCGCCACCTGGTCTCTTTTGTCCCTCGTGGTCTCCCTCGCGTGCTTCTTTGGCCCAAGTCCTTCTCCATGTGAAAAATGATCAGGTATTTTTTCCTTCGATTTTTAGGTCTCCATAAGGTCCTTGAAATAGAAAAATACGAAAAATGAGGTTTTCTGCCTCCCATAAATTAAATACCAATGAAAGGGATCGACTTTGTAGGAAAGTCCTGAAAATCAACTAAAAATGCATAAATAAGTATGTATGATGGCAAGTATCAATGACAACTAATCATATATGTCACAACATTGATGATGTCGCATGCATGTATCAACTCCCCCAAGCTTAAATCTTTGCCCGTCCTTGAGAAAATAAGCGGATAGATCATATCATGTATCAATGAGGTTATGGTTGGTGATCAAAAAGTACGAGCATTGCATCATCCTCATCAACTTATGTATATTCAATTGTGTTGTAAAATCTTTGAACTAACAACCCTACAAATGCGGACTTCATATGATAGAAATTCTAGAAACTAAACCTTAACATTTTAACAAAACTAACCATTGCATATTGGACAATTGAACATGTTTCATATATCTTTTCTATATGCAAGGCTTTTTACCTGCTTCCTTTTACTTTTACTTTGCCTTTGTAATGAAGAAAAACGTTCATAGAGAAACTAGTTGCAAGAACAAAATTTGCTAAACAAGCAACATAAACATGAAGTTCGACTTTGTCAAACACTTTGACATATTTTCAATGGGACCAGTTAATAGCCTTGCCCCTAGTAACCAGTATAAACCTTATTGATGGATCTTTGAATCATGCCATATGCTTTAAATCCACCTTTTCCTTTCACTTTCAATGGCTAACTGAATCCTCGGGTGCCGACCTTTTCAATCACATTCTTGTTTTAGGCATATGTATTGAAATATCCATGTCCATCAGTTTACTTGTTGATTACTAAGTAGTACAATAGTATATCATGTCCCCTTGTCATTATCTCTTCGTAACTATTTGTTCTCCAAGACCACATCTCCACCACAAATTCAAAGTATTTTCTTTTTCTTTGTTTATGAGTATTACTTGCATGGATCTTTGCTTTTGTTGCAAGCTCTACTTGGAAAGTTCTATGGTTGTCCAACATGCTCAAGTTAATTTAGTTCAAGACAAGGTGTAATTTAAACTTGTAGATACGAGGTGCCCATCTGCATGTGTGTTACCCATAAATCTCCAAACAAAAGAATCATGGATGACACCCTACTTCATATTTCATTAAAAACCACTTGACCAAAGATAGGTGATAATGCTTTAAGAGCTTTCCAAACTACGTGAGACTTCATAACTACCAGATGAAAACAAAATCAAACTAAAGATAATGACTAAAAGCAATATGATGAACTAAAAAGTATAAAAGACTTGATATAACTCCCCCAAGCTTAGGTTGTTGAAGTGGAGTCTTCCTTCTTGGCGCCCTCTTTCTCATAATAGGCGTCCCACTACTTGAGCTTCCAAGGATAAGTCCTCCCATTGTAGAAGGATGTAGGGAGATCATTGAACTTGGTGGAGGCAGCTTCGGCGATCTTCTTGAAGCAATCTTCATATTCATAGTTCTGGTTTTCCACATCCCACATGAGGGCTTCGAACCTGTCCAGTTGTGTGATGATGTGCAGGCTCTTCTCCTCCATTTCTTTGATCCTTGCCTCACAGGCTTCAACCTTCTTCTACATCTCAATGTTCATCAAGTGATGATCATCAAGACTACGCTAGATCACACTGCCATACCTGATGATGGTGTTCTTTAGAACTTGCAGCCTCTCCTCCATGGTGCCCTTGGTCTTGGGAGCCTTCACCTCCTCTAGGCATCACCCCCTCCTTGAAGGTCAAGGTCTTGAAAGGTGCCACCACGGAGTTCAGGTAGTGGTTCACCACGCTGTCTTCTTGGGATCTTCACCTCCCAGATTGGATCCGGAGCTCGCCATGGCTAAAAGGCTGAACAACTAGACATGAAAACAAGGTTCACTTGAAAAAACTCGATGCGATATTGGATTGCCAGAGCAGGGTATATATTGATGGTTTTAGGTCAAAACGAAGTGTTGGAGACGAAACAGAGGCGAAACGGAAGTCTGAGGGGCAAAAGACCTCGGGTGGCGTGCCACCTAGTCTATTTTCCCCGTCTTGACACCGTTTCGTCCAAATCTTTCATGATACGCTCTTATTTCCAAAATAATAATTGTCCTAAATATGAAGAGATTCCGAGATCGCTACGTACGTGATCTCGACTTTTATTGGTTTTTGATGTTTGACAGGGGATAATTCTTTGCAATTATGGCTTCTGAACTTTTGAGATTTAACTCCTCCACCTTGCCTATGAACTTTTCACCTGCAATATAATTGATGAGCGCAGATTGCACACCTTTGGGGAACCCCAAGAGGAAGGTATGATGAGCACAACAACAAGTTTTCCCTCGGTAAGAAACCAAGGTTTAATCGACCAGTAGGGGAACGGCGTGACTCTGAAGGTGTTGCTAGCTGACTATTAGCAGGGCGCACTACCGATGTCAGCAACAATGTGGAACCTGCACGCAACACAACCAAAATATTTTGCCCCAATGTTACAGTGAGGTTGTCAATCTCACCGGTTTTGCTGAAAACAAATGATTAAATGTATAGTGTGGAAAGATGATGTTTGTTTGCAGTGGAATGAAAAGAGAACAGTGCTTGCAGTAAGTAAACAGAACATGATGATTGTATCACTGTAAAAGAAAGGACCGGGGTCCACAGTTCACTAGAGGTGGTCTCTCCATAAAGATAAATAGCATGTTGGGTGAACAAATTACAGCTGGACAATTGATAGAATAAAGACCATACATGACAAGATGATTACTATGAGATTCGTTTGCGCATTACAACATAATACATAGACCGTAATCCAACTGCGTCTATGACTAATAATCCACCTTTCGGTTAGCATCCGCACCCCTTTCAGTATTACTCCCTCCGTTTCAATCTATAATGCCTATAGATTTTCTGCACGGTAATTAGCGCAAGTCATTTTTAACACAAAACCCCCTTATTTTTAGTCTATAATGCCTATAGGAGGTTGTACCGTAAATCAGTTCCCAGATTTTATGCACGGGATCAGATCGGTTTCCTTATTTTCTGCTATTCAGCTGATCGGTGGAAGGGGTTCTTTACAAATAAATGCAAATCTACTCTTATATTATGAAACAAATGTAAAAAATCTATAGGCATTATAGATTGAAACGGAGGGAGTAAGTTGCAAGCAACAGATTATCACATTAAGCAATGTGTGTAAAGTAAACAGTAGAATTACCCTTGGATAAAACATTGTTGTTTTCTCCCTAGTAGCAATAACACATCTACAATCTTAGAAGTTATTGTCACTCTTCCAGAAAACTAGAGGCATGAATACACTATCGAGCATAAATACTCCCTCTTGGAGTCACAAGTATTTACTTGGCCAGAGTATCTACTAGCAGTAGAGAGCATGCAAGATCACAAATAAGACAAATATATAATCGATCTCAACCACAGTATTAAATATTCATCGGATCCCAGCAAACACAACACGTAGCATTACATAAGAATGATCTTGACCATGATAGGTAGCTCACAAGATCTAAACATGAGGTACAAATTGGAGAAGACAACCATCACTGCTATGGACCATAGTCCAGGGATGAACTACTCACGCATCACTTCGGAGGCGGGCATGGCGATGTAGAGGACTCCAGTGATGATCTCCCTCTCCGGCAGGGTGCCGGGATGAGCTTCAAAACCCTCCCGAGCTAGGGTTCGCAATGGCGGCCGCGACGAAACTTTTCGTGGATGGAGGCTCGGGTGTCCAGGGTTTTCCCGAGATCGTGAATTAATAGGCGGAAGGGCGAGGTCGGTGGAGGCCAGGGGGGCCACACCACCCCTTAGTGTGGCCAGGACCTGGGCCACGCCTAGGGCTGGTCTGGCCGCCCTGTGGCGCTTCTTCGTCTCTCCTTCGGACTTCGTCTTCGTTACGATAAAATAGGCCGGCACTTAGGCTTTTGTTTCGTCCAATTCTGAGAATATTTCCTGTACAACTTTTCTGAAACCAAAAATAGCATAACACGAGGAACTGGCACTGTGGCATCTTGTCAATAGTTTAGTACCGGAAAATATATAAAAGTGCAACGAAGTGTAAGAAAAACATATACAAATTAGTGTAAAACAAGCATGGAGCATCAAAAATTATAAATACGTTTGCGACGTATCAAGCATCCCCAAGCTTAACTCATGCTCGTCCTCGAGTAGGTAAGTGATAACAAAAATAATTTTTGAGGTGACATGAAGCCAACACAATCTTGATCAAACTATTGTAAAGCATTGTAAGATGGTATCAAAGTACTCTAAACATATGCATGATAGATATAATTCTAACAATAGAACTTAGCAACTATGTTATAACATGAGAAGTAACTCAAACAAAGGATCATGAATAAATGTGCATCAAAAGCAACTGTTTGTTTATGAGCATACTGAAAACAGAGAAAAGTGGTACTCAGCTTGTCCTTTATGGAATAGCAAAACATAAATACCAGGACACCTTTAAAGTTCAAAGGGTGACTAGATACAAGTAATTTAAGAACAAGAAATAGCATAATCATGAATCAATCAATAAGTCTTGGGACTATGCACATTATACTCAGAATGACAACTATGCTCTTTTAATTGGTGCGTAAAGCAAGAAGATGAAGACTCAACATAAAAGTAAAAGAAGGGGTCCTTCGAAGAAGGAAGTAAGAATCAACAATTTTTATGAAGCTTTCAAAAAGGTATGGTACTTATTAGGTTTGAGCTCTCATTGCCCCTATCATAAGCATCTTGAATGGTTAAAGTTAATGTGAGGGCAAAAATGAGTCATATGCTTGACAAATCATAAGTTGAAAATCTCATGCCCCTTGAATACGAGTACCTACACCTCATGATACTCAACTTAGGTCCCAAATAAGTTCTTGTCATTGTAAGTATACATGTATCATTAAGAACGCCAATGGGGGTACCTCCTTCCCCGTGATATAGAAGTACTCCTTTAGATATAGGAGCAATTCCATACCAAAATGACAAGACAAATAGAAAATGAGCATCTCAACAATCCTTTTATTTACTATGGGTATAGCTTTTTATTGAAGAGGCTTCATAGAATGCTCACTATGGTTCGCTGTAAACTTCCACCATGAATGATGCATGGCTTGAGTTGGCGGCTCAATGTTTCTCTAACACATATAAAAACTCCATGGACTTACAAGTTTTTATTTTATTTCATATTGCTAGGCATCCATAAACAAAAGATCATGACATCAACTAAATAGGAATAAGTGCAATGTTGAAAGTGTGCCCCATGAAAGCATGGTTGTGCTAACTCCCAACTCACAACTTGCAAGCATATAATCTACATAAGATAGTCACAATGGTTCAAGTTTATTAAGTGCAAGAAAGTAAATGTGCCATCAAGTTCGTGAGATCGAGCTTTACTAACTAATTTTATCATAATTAAGTTGAAAGATAGATAAAAACATGATGAATATACTTGGAATAGCAATGATGCTAGTAGGTAGATATGGTGGACACAATTGGCAAACTTTGGTTTTTAGTAGTTGGATGCACGAGTAGAGCTCATACTCGGTAAAGGCGAAGGCTACCAAAACACTGAGAGCGACCAACTAAGAGCAATAATGGTCATAATCATACATAGCGACAAAAAGATATTAATCAAAGCATAAAGTGATATTACAAGTAAAAAACTAAATGATCATAGAGGATTTAGTTTACTGGTTGGTAGTCATAACATGATGTAAACATGTGCCAAGTCAACCCAATAAAGCATCAAAGGAGAGTATCACAATATTATGCTTCTTATGATGAAAACAACACATGATTCATTCAATGGAAAATTAAGAACTCTCAGCTATTTGAGACAAGTCATAATACAACAATAACTACTAAGCATGTCATAAAAATAACATCCAACATGAGATGCCAAAGTATATGCCACGGTCTAGACAAGCTTCCTTTTGCATCACTATAAGCATGACACATTTTACTCGTCTCCAACACCAATCCATTTATTTGAAACAACTCTCATGGATAATAATCAATACGGACCAGAGAGCTAATCATACCTAAATAAATAAAATTAACAAGCTCTAAACAAAATAAAAGTGGAGAAACCGGAGCTAAACAAAGTACTAGCAAACTAGAACACTCGCAGAACTATAGAAGTGAAAACTAAAGTGTTCTATGCAATTAAAACAGAGTGTTTCATTCTCCAAAACAAATATGCTGGGATCCAATCTTATTCTACAACGAACAAAACAAAATAAAACTAAAAACAAAAATAAATACGCTCCAAGAATAACACATAGCATATGATGCAATAAAAATATAGCGTACAGAAAGATGACCTGATACTTTGTTGATGAAGAAGGGAATGTTGTGGGCATCCCCAAGCTTTGACGCTTGTACCTCTTGATATTTCTTGGGGTGACAGGGGCATCTCCAAGCTTAAGTTTTTGTCCATTCTTCATCTCATTACATCATTCTTCTCTCCCTACACTTGAAAACTTCCTTCGTACAAAACTTCACACAATTCTTTATTAGCAGCATTAGTGCAATAATCAACTTGGATTTAGTTCTAACATATATCAAACATCCATTATAACATTATCTACTGTAGCAACTTCTTCAAAAAGCTCTTTCTCTTAAAAGAACTCAAAAAGAAAGAGAAAAAGAGGCAAATGCAAATAGTGGCAGAAATCTGTCAAAACAGAACAGCACGTAAAGATCGATTTTTTCGAAAATCCTCTGTTAGTTATATAATAACCCGGGGCATATGCTCAAAAATTAACAGATCAAAATTACGTACTGGCTGGGAGTACAAAGTGGTAACAACACATAATTTGTTTCTGGACAGCAACTTCCCCAAATCTTACTTTCTTCCTATTAGAGACTACTCTTGGCACAAAAAAGAAATAAAAATGATAAGGAGAGGTTGTTACAGAGGAAACAACTTTCAAGACTCAACAAAATAAAAATTACAGAAAAAATGTGTTATCTTCCATAAGCGATTTTCTTTAACGCCTTTCAGTTAGGCGCAAAAAGTGAGTTCGCATTAAGTATTATCAATCGAAGAAGTATCAAGATCAATCGCTTTCTCTAACACACAACTTGTCAAAATAGGAACTTTAGACCCCTGGAGATGATTCAACATGTAAGTCACTCTTAGTTGTACTAAAAGTATATCAATTTTAAACATATTATGGGGTTTTGGTTTAGGTACCTTCGGAACATACATGAATTTTTGCTCTTTTCCCACAAAAGCTTTATCCTTCTTAAACCCAAGAGAAGAAAAAGTTGAACTCAAAGTTTCCATAGTCTCCTCTAATTTACCAATCCTAAGGTTTATTTTATCATGGGTATTGCTAGCCTCTAAAACAATGATTCTTTTATCGATACTTTCTATTGATTCATTGATTTGGCTAGTATTACCAAGGAAATTGGGCAAACTTTTCTCTAGAGAGCTCAGTCTTTGTACAACATCTTCCAAAGAGTTTTAACA
The DNA here is from genome assembly GCF_022539505.1 of Lolium rigidum. Classification (NCBI taxonomy): domain Eukaryota; kingdom Viridiplantae; phylum Streptophyta; class Magnoliopsida; order Poales; family Poaceae; genus Lolium; species Lolium rigidum. The sequence continues at coordinate 74,355,775 of NC_061511.1, read as the reverse complement.
ACATTAGTAGGTGGTATTCGTACTAAGATTTTAATTAAATTGCAGGCTTCCAAAGCAGGAGTACCCAGAAAATTACCCCTCGTGAGAGTATCCAACACATACCTATTCTAGCTAGATATACCAACATAAAAATTTCTAAGAAGGATCATGGTAGAATATTTTTTTAGTACATCTATGATGAGCATTAATTATTCTATACCAAGCATCTTTCAAACTTTCTCCCCCTTGTTTCTTAAAAGAACGAACCTCAACTTCAGGAATACTCATTTTAGCAAAATTAAAACAAAGAAACAGAAATAAAAGCTATAACAGAAACTAATTTTTTTTATGTTTTTGATATAAAGAAGCAACCAAAAATAAAATAAAGTAAACTAAGCAAAACTATAATAAAGTAATAAAGACATTGGAGATGAGAGACTCCCCTTGCATAAATCCACTTTCTCCCTGGCAAAGGCACTAGAAAAGTAGCTTCATGAGGCAGATTGCACACCGTTGGGGAACCCCAAGAGGAAGGTATGATGAGCACAACAACAAGTTTTTTCCTCAGTAAGAAACCAAGGTTTAATCGACCAGTAGGAGAAAGGCGTGACTTCTGAAGGTGTTGCTAGCTGACTGTTGGCACGGCGCACTACCGGCGTCAGCAACAACGTGGAACCTGCACACAACACAACCAAAATACTTTACCCCAACGTTATAGTGAGGTTATCAATCTCACCGGTTTTGCTGAAAACAAAGGATTAAATGTATAGTATGGAAAGATGATGTTTGTTTGCACTGGAATGAAAAGAGAACATTGCTTGCAGTAAATAAACAGAACATGATGATTATATTAGTGTAAAAGAAAGGACCTGGGTCCACAATTAACTAGAGGTGTCTCTCCATAAAAATAAATAACATGTTGGGTGAATAAATTACAGCTGGGCAATTGACAGAATAAAGACCATACATGACAAGATGATTACTATGAGATTCGTTTGGACATTACAACATAAATACATAGACTGTAATCCAACTGCGTCTATGACTAATAATCCACCTTCCGGTTAGCATCTGCACCCCTTTCAGTATTAAGTTGCAAGCAACATATTATCGCATTAAACAATGTGTGTAAAGTAAACAATAGAATTACCCTTGGATAAAACATTGTTGTTTTCTCCCTATTAGCAACAACACATCTACAATTTTAGAAGTTATAGTCACTCTTCCAGAAAACTAGAGGCATGAACCCACTATCGAGCATAAATACTCCCTCTTGGAGTCACAAGTATTTACTTGGTCAGAGTATCTACTAGCAGCGGAGAGCATGCAAGATCACAAATAACATATGACAAATATATAATCGATCACAACCATAGTATTCAATATTCATCGAATCCCAACAAACACAACATGTAGCATTACATAAGAACGATCTTGATTATGATAGGCATCTCACAAGATCTAAACATGAGGCACAAATTGGAGAAGACAACCATCTAGCTACTGCTATGGACCCATAGTCCAGGGATGAACTAATCACGCATCACTTTGGAGGTGGGCATGGCGATGTAGAGGCCTCCGGTGATTATCTCCCTCTCCGGCAGGGTGCCGGGAAGAGCTTCAGAACTCTCCCGAGCTAGGGTCTGCGATGGCGGCCGCTACGGAACTTCTCGTGCATGGAGGCTCGGGTATTCAGGGTTTTCCGAGATCGTGAATAAATAGACGGAAGAGCGAAGTCGGTGGAGGCTAGGGGGCCCACACCACCCCTTGGTGCGGCCTGGGCCTGGGCCGTGCCTAGGGCTGGTCTGGCCACCCTATGGCGCTTCTTCGTCTCTCCTTCGGACTTCGTCTTTGTTACGGTAAAATAGGCACTTAGGCGTTGTTTCGTCCAATTCCGAGAATATTTCCTTTACAACTTTTCTGAAACCAAAAACAGCAGAAAATAGGGAACTAGCACTGTGACATCTTGTCAATAGGTAGTGTCGGAAAATGTATAAAACTGCAACAAAGTGTAAGCAAAACATATACAAATTGGTGGAAAACAAGCATGGCGCATCAAAAATTATAGATACGTTTGCGACGTATCAATAATGCTTAAGACATTTTTTATTAACAACATGAGGTTTACCTTTGTAATCTCCGTGAAGAGGGATGGCTCTTGAGCGATACACCTCTTGCACAACTAATGGACCTTGCCACCTCGATGATAGTTTTCCTGCAGAGAACTTGAAACGAGAGTTGAACAATAACACTTGATCTCCTATTTTGAATTTCTTCCTCTTTATCTTTTTGTCATGCCAAATTTTAACCTTTTCTTTAAATGATCTAGCACTTCCATCAGCTTCATTTCTCCATTCAGCTAGTAAGTTTAAGTCTAGGATTCCTTTCTCTCCCGACGTTTCAAAATAAAAACTGAGTTGTTTAACAGCCCATCTAGCTTTATGTTCTAGTTCTACAAGGATATGACACGCTTTTCCATAGACCATTTTATAAGGATACATACCCATAGGATTTTTATAATAAGTCCTATAAGCCCATAGAGCATCATTGATTTTAGTTGGCCAATCAGACCTAGCTCTATTAACTGTCTTTTCTAATATGAGTTTTATTTCCCTATTACTTAATTCAACTTGACCACTAGTTTGTGGGTGATATGGAGATGATACTCTATGATTAACACCATATTTAGCTAAAGTTTTCCTAAAGACTCCATCTATAAAATGAGAACCACCATCAGTAATTAAAAATCTAGGTACTACAAACATGGGAATGATGATGTCCTTAAGCATCTTCATTTTTGTAGCATGGTCAGAACTCTTTGTGGGAATTGCTTCCACCCACTTTGTAACATAGTCTATTGCAATCAAAATATATATGAGTATGCTTTGTTGTTGAGGCTGGAAATGGTCCCATAAAGTTAAATACCCACACATCAAATGGTTCCATAGGCAGTGTATAATTCATAGGCATTTCATTTCTCTTACCATTGCTTCCCACACGTTGAAATTTATCACAAGCTTTAACATAAGTAGCACAATTCTTAAATAAATTAGGCCCATAAAAACCAGAATGTAATACCTTTGCAGTTGTGCGGTCTCCTGTGTGTGTCCTCCATAGGGACTATCATGAAAATATTTTATAATGATATGTTGTTTAAACTCATGTACACAATGTCTAATAATACCATCTACACTCTTCTTATAAAGAAATGGATCATCCCATAAATAATGTCTATGATCATAGTAGAATTTCTTTCTTTGTTGATAAGTAAAATGAGGTGGTACAACTTATCCAAAAATAAAATTAGCATAATGAGCAAACAATGAAGAAGCTATTGTTGCACTTGATACAATAATATTTGCAAGTTGTTCATTATTAAAGATATCATTAATAGGAGTGGGATCTACTAGAATATTTTCCATTCTAGATAAATGACCAGCTACCGGATTGTCATCACCTTTTCTATCAACAATGTTTAAATCAAATTCCTGAAGTAAGAGGACCCATCTAACAAGTCTAGGCTTAGCATATTTATTATTCATAAGGTATTTAATAGCGGAATGATCGAGTGTACTATGAATTTAGAGTCTACATGTAAGTTCTAAACTTATCGCATGCAAAGACCATAGCTAAGATTTTTTTCAGTAGTAGCATGATTTCTTTGGGCGCCATCAAGAGTTTTACTACCATAGTATATAACATTTAGTTTCTTATCAACTCTTCATCCTAACACAACACCTACCGCATAATCACTTGCATCACACATAATCTCAAGGGATTTCTATTTTCGTGCCCCTGGCTCCTTAGTTGTGCTCAGTTTTCCCCAGCCCCTTAGTTTTTCCTCAGTTTTCCCCAAAACCTTGTCTGAAACCCGCAGAAGGAGCTCGGACGGAAGGAATCCCGTTTAGTTGACGTTAGTTGGTGCTGGCAAGTGGGGCCGCTGTTGGTGCCCCGCAGTGGACACGTCTTCACTTATCCAGATCATCGTGGGACCCACAACTTGTCCACGTTAAGTGCACCGGACCCACAGCTTACCCAGGTGACCGTTGCAAAATGGGAGCCCGAGCCAGCCCCCGCGCCCGTGCCCGTGCCATTGCTTCCCCTTTCTTTCCCCGCGCCCCATTGTTCTTCTTCTCCGCCAGCGGCAGCCCTTCTCCGGCAGGCGGGTGATGTCTAGTTTCTCTTCGACCTCCCGTTCTTCATGGCCGCAGTTGGACCCGTGCCTTTGACAAGATGCCCCGACCGCCCACGCCAGGAGCCTCGAAGCGGTCGATCCGTAAGACGGACGAGAACGGCAACCGTGGACGTGAGTTCCTTGCATGCGAGAGCTTGCCATATAGAGAGGGGATAAGGTTAGATCTCGCTCCAATTTCTCTCGTTTTCTCTCGATTTTCTTGCTATTCCCTCGAATTTGGGATTTAGGGTTCCCGTTGTTGTTTTCAGATCCTGAAGAAATGCAGGCATTTCGAGTGGATCGATGTGTACGTTCAGAGGCTTCAATTGCAGGAATCAATTGGCGCTATTGGGGAGCGCAATTTGGGAGGGGGGGGACTTGCTGTAGAGAATGCAGCGGAGAGAGGAGCCGTTCCGATTATGCCTAATGCTCCCAATGTAGGACTGGTGGAAGTGAAGGGAGAACTGAAGAAAATGAACAAGCAGTTAAGGCAGCTGATCGAGTTGAAGAAGCAAGCTAATTTGATGGCTGGTTGTTTTTTCTATTGTATAATTGCGATCGGATTCTTATCATTGCTCACCAGGCGCTAGAAGTTGTTACAAGGGATACCTTGTTACAAATTCATTATTCAGATTACATGTACTTGTAGTTGTTTTCATGGTTAGTGTGTGCATTCACCGAAATTACCAACTATATTGGAATGCTTTATGTATGCCTCATGTTTATACAAGGGATTCTTATCATTGCTCACCGAACTATATTAGTGTGTGCCGTTTCAAATTACCGAAACTATATCCCCTAAAAGAAAATGGAAAGCGAAAGATAGTTGATAATTGTTAGAGGGGTGACAATAATGCATTCACCGAAATCCGCAAATATGTATGCCCCATGTTTATACCGAAATTATACCACTTTTGGGCCGTTTCAAATTACCGAAACTATATGCCAAAACTATATCCCCTAAAATAAAAAGGAAAGCGAAAGATAGTTGATAATTGTTAGAGGGGTGAAAATAATGCATTCACCGAAATCCGCAAATATGTATGTCTCATGTTTATACCGAAATTATACCACTTTTGGGCCGTTTCAAATTACCGAAACTATATGCCAAAACTATATCCCCTAAAAGAAAAAGGAAAGCGAAAGATAGTTGATAATTGTTAGGGGGTGACAATAATGCATTCACCGAAATCCGCAAATATGTATGCCTCATGTTTATACCAAAATTATACCACTTTTGGGCCATTTCAAATTACTAAAACTATACTCCCTCCGTTCTGATTTAGTCTACATTCTAGAAAAAATAAGATAAATTAGTAGTGCATTTATTAGTACTACTTAGATATTTGAACAACCAATTCAAGCTACATTCCCTTGAAAATAACAACATCCAATAAAGAGAGTAAAATCACCTCGTTTTCAGTGTTGTTGTTGACTAAAAGCTAGAATGTAGACTATTTCAGAACAAATTTTAGAGCTAGAATGTAGACTATTTCAGGACGAAGGGAGTATGCCAAAACTATATCCCCTAAAAGAAAAAGGAAAGCGAAAGATAGTTGATAATTGTTAGAGGGGTGACAATAATGCATCCACCGACAGAGAGAGAGGGGTGGCCAGGAAGAGAGAGAGAGAGGTGGCCACGAAGAGACGGGGAGGGTATACGCCCGTTAGATCAGCTTGATCAACGGTTCGTGGAGTCGATCCGTGTGACAACGGCTCAACCAATCAGGATAAGTTTGGGCTTCGAGAGCATTTGTGACAGAACTTGAGGGCAAAACTGAGTAGTACTAACAATCCAAGGGCACATAAATAGTAAATAGACTAAGGGATTCAAACAAAAAGAATTACAAAATGAAAAATGCGTGTTTTGTACAATATAATTCATATTGGGCTACATCAAATTATTTGCAATTCAAATATACATGAGTGTGACAATTATGGCATCATTTAGACAAACTATGTTTTTGGGGAAGATGTTTTGCAAAGGGGTTTGAGTGGAAAACCATGCATCTTCATAGCTACACTAGTGATTCCGAGAAGTGGCAATTTGTGGTAAAACTTGATTTATATATGTTTGTTAAGGTTTTCTTGGTGGCAGAGTTGCGTAGGAAGACTCCATGAGTAGGTGCCACTATGTTTTTATTTTTTTGAATTTTTTTGCGCATGAAATGCCTCAATTAGATATGTTAATCTCATTTGTTGACTCTCTGTTGACTAGCTACTTGAGGGTAAAACTGAGTATATTGCACTTGCCCGTCTAAGTACTCGAGGGGAAAACTGAGTACGGATAAAATTTCGTATAAGGCCCGAGGTTATAACTGAGTACACCAAACGTCCCAGGGTTAGACTCGTGTCGCGGTGCACGCTGCAGCAGTGCATAGCGGACGCGTGTTGCGGTACACACCACCTTCGTCTTTATAGAGCCCTTTTCCTCTCCCTCGACGCACGTTCTCACTGCAACCGCCTCTCCTGTCCCATCATCTTCTCCACAACCGAAGAAAAAACCCCGAAGAAAACCGCCGGCGATGGAGAAGAATGAGATGCCCATTGTCGGCGCATCAGCCGCCGGCGCATCGGCCGCTGCCCCCGTCCAGGCCCCTGTCGCTGCTTCCAACGTAGCAGCCGGCGCATCGGCCGCTGCCCCCGTCCAGGCCCCTGTCGCTGCTTCCAACGTAGCAGCCGGCGCATCAGCCGCCGGCGCATCGGCCGCCGCCACCGTCCAGGCCCCCGTCGCTTGGGACCCGTACGAACCAGTGCCGTACGACGCGCCGGAGAACCCCTACGACACCAGCATCGTCGACGACGAGCCGGAGGTAACCCTTTGCTCCCTTGTTCTTATCCCATTTCAATCCTTTTGTGTTAGATCTAGCGTTATTAGGGTTCGTCTGTTCCTAGTTCAATCCATTTGTGTTAGATCTAGCGTTATTAGGGTGCGTCTGTTCCTAGTTCAATCCTTTTGTGTTAGATCTTGCGTTATTAGTGCTTGTGATTTGCTTTTGTTTAAGATTTGTGCTGATGATGATGAATATTTGGGCACAAATTGATTCAGGGTTTGGTGAGTAAACAATTGGTGTGTTCAAATTTGTTGTGCATGATCTTTGGTTTACTCACTCAAATCCTGGATATAAGTGTGTCCAATGTAACTGAGGCTACCTCTTTTTTTCGAGCCCATATTATCATGCATGATCTTTGTTCACTCTCTGTTCCATCATCATTGCAATTGACTCCGTGTTTTTTGCACGATCTTTGGTGCTACGTGATAGGTGCAGAGCAGCGACGTCGACAGCGACGACGAGTCCTTCCACACCAAGACTCGTCACGTCCTCAGGAGGCTGCAGTCCGGCAATTACGATGGCCCCTTTGCTCGAGGCATTTACAAGTGCCCCTTCTGCAACAGGAAGCTCCGCGCCACCGACTTCAACTGCCTGGTGAACCATGCTGAATCCATTGGCAAATGCGGCGCTTGAGTTGGAACGACGGTGAACGTGCATGCGTTCATGGCCAAACACAAAGCACTTGGGATTCACCTGCGCAACCTCCAGGCGAGTCACATGTGCAACCTGGAGGCGTTGAACATGCCTCATCGCACTCTCTCGTATGTGACCGATCTATCCGTAGAGCAGCTTAAATTCATGTAAAATGTAGCTTATGTTGTAGGGTTCTATCGGTACTACTCGTTGGATCCGTCGTGAATATATCTATGCTATGTTGGCTGCTCGTATGCAGCTTATCCTATATTTTTTCTGGATTTGTGCCCTAGATTTCCTACCTGATTGGGTAAAAACGAAGGCATAAAGAAATGAATGTCGTTAAAAAACAGAAGGAGAAGCTGCTCTGGATTTGCTACTAATTTGGGCTATCAAATATGAATGAGATCGAGCGAGAGAGAGGAAAAAGGTACATTGAAAACTGCTAATCTGGGCGAAAGAGACAGAAACCACTCGTGCCCACGTCCCGGACCCACACGGCTCCACACGCTACGGCTCCACACGCTACAGCCCCACACGCTACGGCCACACAAACATGGTCTCGTCCTGTCCCACGCGGTTCTTTCCTACCAGCCCCACACGACGCGGCCCCACAAACGACACGACCCCACTCGTCAGCACGGAACGGCCAACTTAACGGATTCCTTCCGTCCGAGCTCCTTCTGCGGGTTTCAGACAAGGTCTTGGGGAAAACTGAGGAAAAACTAAGGAGTTGGGGAAAACTGAGCACAACTAAGGACCCGAGGGCACGAAAATAGAAATCCCTAATCTCAAATGGTAAATTCCAATTAGGGGGTTGAATTATTTTTTATAGGAGCACTTATGAAAGCATTCTTTAAAACATTAAAATACTCTACACAATCATCATTAAAAGAGAATGGAACCTCCTTTTGCAAAAGGTTAGTAAGAGGCTTTGATATTTTTGAATATTATTTAATGAATCTTCTATAGAAACCAGCATGTCTAAGGAAACTTCTTATACCTTTAATATCCTGCGAGTATGGTAGCTTCTCTATGGCTTCAACCTTTGTGCGGTCCACTTCAATGACTCTTCCTAAAACTCGATGTCTAAGGAGTACGCCTTCTATTACCATAAAATGGCACTTCTCCCAATCTAAAACTAGGTGTTGGTCCTCACACCGCTGCAGAACATTGTTAAGATTGAATGGGCAATTACTGAAGGATGGACCATACATAGGAAAATCATCCATGAATACTTTCATAATTTTCTCAATATAATCATCAAATATAGCATTCATGCATCTTTGGAAAGTAGCATGAGAATTACATAAACCAAATGGAATTCTTCTATAAGAAAAAGTACCAAAGGAAAAAGTAAAAGTACTCTTTTCTTGATCTTCTTTGTGCACTGGAATTTGAGAGAAACCAGAATAACCATCTAGATAGCAAAAATGTGAATGTTTAGATAATATTTCTAGAATTTGATTAACGAATGGCAAAGGATAATGATCTTTACGAGTAGTTTTATTTAGCTTTCTAAAATCAATGCACATTCTATAACCAGTAAAAATATGCTAAGCTACAAGTTAATTTTCATCATTTCGAACCACAGTGATTCCATCTTTCCCAGGTACACAATGAACAAGACTTACCCATTTACTACCAGCTATAAGATAAATAATACTTGCTTCAATGATTTTAATTACCTCTTTACTTACCACTTCTTTCATTTTTTGGATGAAGACGGTGTTGGTAATCAACAACGGGCTTTGCATCTTCTTCCAAGTTAATCTTATGCATGCATAAAGTGGGACTTATACCTTTCAGGCCATCAAGTAAATAGCCAATAGTTGGCCTATGAGCATGCATCACCTCAAGTAATTTTGTTTCTTCTTCTTCTGAAAGGTTAGCACTAATAATAACATGGTATATTTTCTTAGTATCAAGGAATGCATATTTCATATCTTTGGTGGTGGTAATTTTTCTAGATTATTAGGTGGAATATGCAATTGCAGTTGTGGTGGTTATTGAGATAATATTTATTCTAATGCTTCTCTTTCTTCATTACTAAATGGCTCCTCTTGCTTAAGTACATATCGTTCCGCCGCGTTCGATGAAGCGACTGCCACAGAAGACTATACCTATTTGGAATTTTTTTTCTAAATGCTTATTGGTAAACTTTGAAAAGTTAAACTCTAATCTTTCACCAACACATTTAATGAACACTTTACCTTTTGGTAAACTAATTTCAGCACGCACGGTATCTAAGAAAGGTCTACCAAATATAATAGGACAAAATGCATATTGGAAGCAACCAAGTACAATAAAATCAGCAGGGTATTTAATATTTCCTACTAATACTTCAATATATACTACCACACCTAAAGGACAAATATAATATTTATCAGCAAGTTGAATAGTTATACATGTCTCTTCCATGTGTATGGGATCAATGTTAATCTTGATTTCAAGATACACAAAATATGGTATCACACTTATACTTGCTCCAATATCACAAAGACTATGATAGCATGAAATTACAATAGCACATGATATAATGGGTTTACCAACTTTATCCCAACCAACCTTTTCCTTTGAAAGTGTTATTATCTTTAATTTCCTTAGTGGGATCTTCACATAAATAGATATCATAGGGAGTTTCTTCATTTAATTCCTTAATGGCCGAAATTTGATGATTCATATTAATTTTTCATATGGTTCATGACATCTTCTAGCACTCTTGTTTTCAACATTGGTGAGTATATTTTCCATCACTCTGCTTGGATATGGAGGAGTTTCCACGTATTCTTCTATTATGAAAGATGGTGCTTGTTTAACCTACTTCTCAACTTTAGCAACATATGGAGAATTTTTAAGAGGTTCAAAATAAAGTTTAAAGCCCTTTTTAGGAACATTCAAATGGTTAGCAAAATATTTAGTAACTTCTATCAATACATGAGGATCAAGGACAAACCTATTCTTTAGTTCTTCAAACAATATAGTAGTAGAGAAATTCTCTACACATGCATATTCATATTCAAAACGAGATTGGTTATCTTTATCAAGATCCCATGCAGCAGTATTATTAGCAATAGTATCCAATAAATCCCTTCCTTCTTAGTAAAACTCCCTTCAGTATCCAGAAAGTCCCTATGATGTTGGGTAGCCTCACATAGAAATTTCTCAATATAATACTATCAGGAATAGCATGACAAGGATTCTTACGGATGAGTTCATTAAGCCTCCCCCAAGCTTGAGAAATACTTTCTCCAACATGAGGCCAAAAATTATAAATATGACAACGATCATCATAAGCTTCTTTAGGAGTATAGTATTTAAGATAGAAGGCTTTCCTCGGACATTCCCAATCAAGACGACATTTATCATTCAGAGATCTAAACCATATGCGAGCATCACCAGAAAGAGATAGATATAGTAATTTCCTCTTCACTTCATCATGTTGAATACCAGATAATTCGAATAGAGAGCATAGATTTTCAATAGCATCTAAATGCTCTATAGCAGTTTGAATTTTATCGCATGTAAAAGTTAGTTTCATAGCTCTTTTGGCAATACCAATAGGAATTTGATATGCCACTTTTGGTTCAGGGGGTTTCTCAATATTATCCTTAACACATCGAACATATTCAAATAAATTTAAGTGCATAGCATCACGTCTTGAAGTACCCATTATGAGACAAATAGCAAATAGTAAAAACAATAAAAGCTTGCTTACCAAACCACTTACCAATAGCGCTACGCTCCCCGGCAATGGCGCCAGAAAAGTGTCTTGATAGCTCCCAAGTGCAGGAGATCAATTGTAGTACTTTTCAATAAGAAAGCTTGTCTAACCCACGAGGAGTTGAAGTTATTGGTTAGCGGATTTTAAAAGTAAACAATAATAAGAATGCAATAGTTTTGATGTTTTGGGTGTATAGAGCAATAAAATAAAGTGCGGAAAGTAAATAGTAATATGCAAAACGCTCTCAATGGGAGAAAGCCCAATCCTCTATGCAGCAAGAGGACAAGCTCAAGTGTGTGTGCGCGCGCTTATATGTGAAAATTGTTCCCGAGGGTGGCATGGATTTACTAGCATTTAGATTTCTACACAACATGGTAATATTTTGTTAAGTTTCATTCCCTTGGGGGTGGAGTCTAAATTAGGCGCAGCCATAGATATGAGAAAATGCACCCCTTATGATGGGTCCTAGAGCCATTCTCATGTGCAAGTATAGGAATCATTAAGACATAAATGTCCCACCATAGCAATTAGGTCATTGGTCCCTGACAAAAACCCCTCTAATGCAACTCAAAATATTGGAAAACAGGTTATGTCATTCCGTCCCTTCCAACACTCATTAATTACATTAAAGTGTATCCCAATGAGCCCATATATGTGAAGTAATATCCAGTCGATGTTCACATAAACCAATCATAGAACAACATAAAAGATAAAAACTTGACCAAATACTCATTTCACATCATATAGAATCATAGCCACATAATCCTACACCATCGGAACATGGGGAAATACTCACAAGTATCAAACATGATATGGACCAGAGACATAATAATTACACATAATCTGAATAAATAATCTCTCCACCAAATAAAGACAAAGTACCAATCACAAACTTGCAACTAGCCCTTAAAACAATATCTGGGGTTCAATCCAACACAAACTATGAGGGGGATGAAGACAATATCGTAGATGGTGATGGTGGTGATGATGGTGCTGATGGAGATGTTGATGAACATGCCTCCCCTTCATCAAGGATGAGTGGTGATGACGACGGTGTCGATTTCCCTGCACTGGAGGCACCGGTGCGGCAGGATTTGCCCTCTCCCGGAGTAGGGTAGGACTTTCGCCTCCGCCGCCGCCTCAATAAATCTCGGGACAATTATAGCATAGGTTTTCGGGTGAAACGGAAGCGAGTATATAAAGGGGGGCCTAAGGCGGCTCGAGGGCGAAACGAGCAAAGATGGCGTGCCCTGGCAGGGGGGTGCACCACCTAGTCACTTTTGGCCCTCGTGGCCTCCCTCGTGTGCTTCTTTGGCCCACGGTCCTTCTCCATGTGAAAAACTGATCAAGTTTGTTTTTCCTTGAATTTTTAGGTGTCTAGAAGGTCCCTGAAATAACAAAATACGAAAAAGGAGGTTTTCTGCCTCCTAGAAATTAAATACCAATGAAAGGGACTTTGTAGGAAAGTCCGAAAATCAAATAAAAACGCATAAATAATGATTTATGTTGGAAAATATCAATGAAAACTAATCATATATGTCATAATATTGATGATGTAACATGTACGTATCACCAGTGCACCTCTTTTCCCGAAACCCTAAGTCCATATGCAGGGACATTGTAGAGGTTAACCCTTGTCATCAACATGTACATCCCCATGCCTACATGATGTGGAGGTCAAATGTGTGGGCAAGAGTAAAATATCTTGTTGAAGAAGTGAACCAACATTTGGATGTAAGGATTAAAAAGGGAAAAGATAATCATCAAAGACGACATCACGAGATATATAAACCCGACTAATGGAGGGATCAAGGCATTTAATTCCTCCGTGAAGAGAACTATAGCCCAAGAAAACACATCGTGTAGATCAAAAGAGAGCTTTGTTTTGTTCTATGAACAAAGATTTGGCCAACATGCACAACCAAAAACACATAGAGAATTATAGTTTGGTTTTGAATTGATAAGACGCTCAACTGGAGTTTCAAAGTCAATCACCTTTCTAGGAAGAAGATTTATAATAAAAGTGGCGGTAAGGACTGCTTCATCCCAGAATTTGTGAGGCATATACACATTTGCAAGCAAAGGAAGACCTACTTGAACAATGTTTCTATGTTTATGTTCTACATAATCATTTTGTTGATGAGCATGTGGGCAAAGAAACCTGATGAGTAATGCCCACTTTTTGATATAAATTGTTGAGTTTTTCATATTCAGTACCCCAATCATTTTGCATAGTAATTAATTATCTTTCTATTAAATTGGGCTCAACAATGTTGGAAATTGAGAAAAAACTTGATAAACCGTAGAACCCTTTTGAAGAAAGTATGTCCAAGTAAACTTGGTAAAATCATTAATAAATCTTACATAGTACGAGTGTTTTCCAACAAAAGCATGTGTTGGACCCCATACATGAGAGGACATTTGTTTAAAAGAAAAGTAAAAAAACACTGGTAGACATAGGATATGGTAATTAATGACTCTTAGCTAACTGACAAGCATCAAAAGTATATGGATTTATTTCTCACAAATGAGAAAGTTTATGTTTTCTAAAAATTTGTTGCACCACAAGCGAGGATGGATGTCCTAGACAGTGGTGCCACGTAGAGGATGGTGGATTTATTGTAGTGAAAACTTGCTTGGAATACCCAATGGAGAAAGGTACTAGGGGGTACAGACCATGACATGGACCATTAAACATAATTCTTTTGGTGGCTAGATCCTTGATCAAAAACAAATATGGGTGAAATTCAAGAAACACATTATTGTCAAGGGCAAGTTTATAGACATATATAAGAGATATTTAGATGCACTAGGAACATGAAGAATATTCTTAGGATGCATGGACGTATGTGGGGTATGCAATGTTGAGTGACCAATATAACTCATGTGCATACCGTTTTCTTCTGCTATATGGATGAGATCACGCTCCTGGTACTTGCCATGAGTAGAATGCTTGTTGAATGCTTTAGTGATGCGATCCGTGGCATCACGTCAGCGAACTTGACCACCATCACCACAAGGCCCGTCATCAACGGTCGCCACTATCATGGCGGCGGTCATTAGCATAGCAGCGGCGACGATTGTCAACATAGTCATGGCGGCGGTCACCACCACCACCACGTCCATGATCATCAAAGTCACCACGGTAGCGATCAGGAGAGCGACAATAATCACCGTGATATCCGCGGTCTCCACTATCAGGTGACCGTCCACCTCGATCACGCCAGCGATCAGGAGACTGTCTGCAGTTACAACCGCGAGAATCACCATCACGTCCGCGATCAAAACCATTGGTGTGGAGGAGATAAATCCCTCTGATCCATCAGGTTCCTCTAGCATATTTTTACGCATATCAAAAGCACTTAAACATCATCAATTGTTTTTTCAGCTGCAGCGAGTTTGAATGCAAACCCCTTCATCTTGGTTAAGTATTGTGCAACCCTCAGGTTCTTCGTGTTGTTGAGGGCAGTCTGCAGATGTGAGATCTTCAACCGAGAGGCGGAAGAAAACATCACGGCTATCGTAGCCCAAACTTCAACGGTGGACTCATGCTCAAAGACATGAGCAAGGATATCCGGCGACATGGAGTTGACAAGCCACCCCATCACGTGTGGGTCCCGTGCAATCCAAGCAATATACGCCGGATTAGGCAAGGTTATATTATTCTTCGCCTCATCCTTAGCATCCATGATTTGGGCAGCGCGACATCAATGAAGTCAAGCAGGCCCATCACCTGTGCACCTCAGATTAGAGGAAACACATGTGTTTTTCAGAACAAAAAATTGTCCCGGTTGAGTTTGATGGAGGGAGGGTTTCCCAGAGCTATAGCCAAGGCGGTGGCCGATGATGTTTGAGGACACCATGGCACAAGAGGGAGAACGGCGGGGTTTTTTGGTTTTCCCTTGGGTTTTTTTGGTTTTTTGGTTTTACCATGTGAATTGTTGTGGAAACGATGACCTTTGGTCTCGGTCTTGGTTACGTGTATATGGAGCGAGGAAAAGCCCCTCGTGTGGCTCGATACAGAGAGAGACAGAGATCGGGACCGGTAGCCATTGGAGTACTACTCGACATCGCTACCTAATCGTATATACCGTATATTACATGTACTAGGAAAAATGTCCGTGCGTTGCACCGGAAAAAAACAAAAACTCAACGCTTCAACTTATCATCCGTGATGATACTTTCCTGCCTTTTTCCATTGTTGACAAAGGTGGTCACATTTTCTCCTATCCATGACAAATATGATTAATTTGTGATGGACAAGGAGTCCAAAATTTAGGATTTTGAAAAAAAAACCTTGTCACTACTCAAATTTTGGCTCAAAGTCAATTGACCCACTGAACTGAATTCGTGTATGTTGTCACGGACTTTGTAGATTTTATATTCAAATCTTCCAACAATAGCTATACGAGAAGTCCCGTCATAATGGTTGGTGGACTGTCAACTTGTGATCCGCAAGATTGAATCATATTTTGAAGTATAATATTTATCCATAACGTACGGACTATTTTGATATTGCACATTAAAAAGAGGGCATAATAAATTAATAATATGTTAAATTAAAAGTCAACAACGAATAAATAAATTAATTAAAGATTCTGGTACATTTATATATTTTTACCGAGTCGGTCGCCAAAGCTGGCATGGCATATGTGATGAGTGGATGCGTTTTTCTTCCACAGCTCTCTTACATCCAAATTCTACACCGTTGTTGTGTTCTCCACTAACCTGCCCAGATATCGAATCCATCCAGCTGCTAGCTACATATGCGTACGCCCCATGAGCTCACGTATGCTAAAAATTGTGAACAACACTGCACGAAAAAACTACAAACTCAACGATCTGGGGCAACCATCTCACTGGTACGGTGGTACCCACCTCCTCTCTCTCCAGATTTTCTTTTCTATATCAGCGTCTCATCCTTGATCCTAGTCTTCTTTCATACTCTTATTTCCTCTCAAGTTATCTTCCAAATTCATCTTCAAAAGCTGTAGCAAATCCAGTGATTCTTTAAATTCAAAGCCCAAATCCACAAATCCATCCACTTTTCATATTTGTGGCAAACTCCAATGCTAACATGAATCTTAAGCCAATGCCCACCACAAAAATAAATATCATATTTTAATTCATTCATGAAGTACCCTTTTGTCGAGCCCGTTTAGTTGGTTATGGTGTTGTAATAAGACTTCTAGGTTCTAGCATTCCTGGTTCTCTCAAAACGCTAGCAGTAGGCGGCATTCTCCGTTTGTTTTTGTTCTTGTTTGCACACCTGCCTGGGATGCTGTGAGCTACTCGCATGTATTATGTTATCTCTGGTAATGAAATTTGATCCCCCCGGCGGATCGCTTGGGAAAAAAAATCATAAAGGACCAAGCTAGTGTTCTTGATCTGTAGCTAGCCGAGGCTGTTTTGAAGGATATGCTTTTCCTGTGCAACTAAACATGCTAGTAAAGTACCAGCACGCACTTAAGTAATATTGCATTAGCAAGAAAGCCTAAAAACTTAGCCATATTCGCTAGCTATGCATGCGAACACTGTCATGTTTTAGAAAGCCACACGCCGGGCTCGGTGGGCAAGGTGCAAGCTGCTTGGTTAAAGAGCAGCAGGCGAGACGGCGCAAGCTGCTCGAGCATGGTGCGGTGGCGAGTCTACGCGAGCAGCTAGCTTGGTCGAGGTTGCAGTAGGCTTGGTGATGTGGAGGCGAGCTTGGCATCAGCGGCGCCCAGAGGATGTCAGGCGAGGTCGGACGGACTGCGGGGCGAGGTCGGAGAGCTGGGAGGAGACCGCGGTCCAGGACAACTTCAGTCCTACTCCGCCTCGTTCTACGACGGTGACAACTCGAGCCGCCTCCGTCCATGAGAGAAGCTCGCCGTGGACCTTTTCCCCTCGGCGGCATCCTTGGTTTGTCCATAACTCCACAAGTCCATCACGTCCACACTTCGATACGAATAACAATCCGGATGCACAGGGTGGACGGAGATTTTGGATTGACGAAACGAACTATTGAGGGGCGGCCAGGAAGAAGGGCCTCGCCCAGATTGCAACCGAGCTCGGCAAGCCTTAACCCGACGGGACACATGAAGACGGTGCGCAAGATGCGCTGTAGAGTCACGGTCTGCTCCCATCGATCGGTTTCCGTAACAACACGAACGCAAACAGATGGCGAGCGATCTTCTCCCATCGATTGGTTTCCTTAACAAACACGAACGCAAACATCTTCGTGCGGGGATCGTGGGGATATAGGACTTCCAGGATCGTGGGGATACATGAATTCCAAGCACTGAACGTCCAGGTTTTAGACAACAAGTGCGTCTCCGATCGAACGATTGGCTTTCTTGACATAGGAAGTCACGATTGATTTGCTTGATGTACCAAATTTTGTTCCGGTTTTGTTCTGGTTTATTTGACGGACGAAAAA
The DNA here is from genome assembly GCF_022539505.1 of Lolium rigidum. Taxonomy (NCBI): domain Eukaryota; kingdom Viridiplantae; phylum Streptophyta; class Magnoliopsida; order Poales; family Poaceae; genus Lolium; species Lolium rigidum. The sequence goes on along the minus strand of NC_061511.1, from coordinate 74,338,013 downwards.
TTAACCGATTTTTTTGACCTACCAACACCACCGATCCGTAACTTATTAGTAGAGATTTTGGTATTAACTCTAACAATCCTAACAAAACCAACAAACGTACAATGATATCAGGTGCAGTGGTAATAACAAATTACAATGGACCATGATAGTGCTTGGTAAGTAATATTCGGCAACTGTTTAAATGAATATATAAAAGTGCAGCAAACACATACGAATAAAGGTTCATCACAGCAAGACAATCTTCAACAATTGCCAATGTGCATTCTATTTGGCACGGTAGACACATGCCGAACCTGATTGAGACTACTACTGCTGCACCTGGTTGAAGTCCCATCTTAGCAACGTTTTATGTCGACATGCCACAGACTCCTTTTGATGACATTGAAGGTGCACTTATCACCTTCCTTGAGCCCGAGATCCTGGCAGAACATCTTCCAACCAGCGGAAAGATTGCATGCGCCCTTTTTTTCGACCAAGTAATTCACTTCCCAAGACCTTTGGCACTCCGAGGACTTGAGCGTGATCTTGCAACTTTCCTGGAACCCAATCTCCTTGGTGAACCACAGCGGCAAACACTGCAAACAATTGCAGGCAGTTAGATAGGTTCTTTATGTCACAGATCAAGATGGTATGATGACAATGTCATGAACGAGCTGATAATACTCTGTCAAGTTAAGTTATTGATATATAGGTTTGTTCCCTTGTGTTGAAAAAATGTACTCTTTTGCATACATCTAAGTTTTAATAAAAGGTAAATTCCTAACTTGCTCATAGGATATATAAAAAATGCCGCAAAAGGTACATAAATGATTGTGCTTACAATATAGCGTTCAAGCGCGTATTTGGTGAGTGTCTTCGTCATCGAATTCCGCAACTGGATCTCATCGGCAGGTCTTCTATCAGGAGAATTTGTGGAGGTTTTTAGCATTTTTTGTTCTTCGTTTCGTTTCCTTCTTGTACTTGAAATATGTGCTTCCTTTTGGCTCTGTGCTTCTTCAGATGCTAAGAGGACAGTGATAGTAATTGACTTTTAGCATACAAGTTAATTAACTATAAAGCTATTCTTCATAGGGAACAAAACAGTTTGTTTACTCACAGTGGGCATTTTTCTGGGACGGGTTTGCCTCTTCATTCTGCTCAGTGTCCCGCGACGAATATGTTTCCTCACTGTTCTCAGTTAGCTGAAATCTGGAGGCCTGTTTTACCAACTTTCTTTGGCATCCGGTTAACTCGAACACTTTGAATGTAAAGATCATGTTGCCTTGATACCTGATCAGTAGAGCTTGACCTAGTGCGATGCCATGGAACTTTAGAAACTTTGACCAGTCACCTGCAAAGAACACATTCGACCCATCCTTCTCGAGATCGATATGCCACAAATCGCTGGAGGGGTTCATGAAAGTGGCCTTCCGCTTGTTGAGTTCCTCATCAGGAATGTATCTCCGTTTCAGAAACTCCGCGGGGATAGGCTGCAAAGAAAGATGAAACAACGCAATGCTGTGAACATAATCATCAGCATATGGTACATCTAAAGACTTTCTGAACATTTGAACGAGAAGATCGAGTATACAGACCATCTTGTCCATCCAATCAGGAAAAAGCGGCATGAGGAACTGTGGCCTACGAGCACGACCGGTTTCAATCTGGGCTGCAGGGAGGCCCGGAACTGAAAATGGACAACTTTCAGATGTACTATGAGCTATGAGCTGTCAGAGCTTAAGACTAGACACAAGCTCTTCTCTGATTGTTTTTCACCAATACGGAGTTTGTAGCCCAGGAACAAAACCCTACTTTGTTTTATTGATACACACATTATTTCCCTTAGAAGATTATCAACTCACCCTGACCACGGTAGATCATTAATTTTTCCTACCCTGCTACTACTTACAAAATTGAATCAGTACTACAGACAGACACACAGAATCAGAAAAGGAGAGAGTATTCACCGGTGAGAGTTTGGCCGAACTCTTTGATGAAGAAGGTACCGTCGAAGGCCTTGACGGTGAGCATGCCGCGGCCTACATGACGGAACACCAAAAACCAGCCGACGCTGATGCCGTGGGCCTCCACGAACTCTGGCCACCGTCGACCCAGGAACGCGCCGTCGCCATCTCGTCCGACCTGAACCTGCCAGATCGCCGAGCCGAACGGGCTGACAAGGAAGGCCGTCATCCCGGCGCCACCATCTCCGGAATCAAAGCACTTCGCGAGCTCGTCGGAGATGCGCTGCACAATCAGTATAGTAACGTGGTCAGAGTCTGGGATGGATGGACAGAGCACTAGAGCAATGGCGTCGACTTCTTCTTACCAGCTTCTCGGAGGAACCAGGCAGCACCATCTTCAGCTGCGTGGTCACGCTGCGCTCGCCATGTTTGCCCATGGTCCTCGGCCACCTACACGACGGTGGCGTGGGGAACAACTCTACGGCTTTGAGATTATCTCTGCCTCCTCTCCGGCTTCTATTTCAGCTTCTAGGTAAGTGGGGATCGAGTAGCAGAATTACTGCACTCCTTAGTCACATTGGCTGGCAGAGTGCGGCACCGCCTCCCTAAGCCAATGGTGCCTAGGTTCAGGGAGATTTTAGTTCCTCTACTATTTGCCACACTTTACTTTGACATTTATTATTTGCCATACATTAGGTTTATTCCTTGATAATTTGCCCTGTTTAGTATTTCACAGAATTATTCATTTTTTAACACTAAAATACGTAGTCAAATACAATACTTGTACCGCTCTGGCTGAAAGTTAAAGAATCGGTCATCCAAACATATCAATCAAATCCATCACCTCTCATTACCCTTTTAAACAGAAGGTCGTAGCCCGGTCTTAAATTAATAAGGCCGTTTCCGGCAAGAAGATACAAGATGCTGAAAAACAGCTAACAGGAATCGAAAAACTACAAGCAAAACAAGAAAAGGAGTGAAACACAGCTTGAGCTCCGAGACCATTGTCCAATCATGTGATCCGACTAGAGATGCGTCGAAGCTGGTGAAGAAGGCCGCCATTAAGGGAAACGCACCATCGTCAACCTCCAGAGGCCAAGCAAAGCCCAGGCACCATCCGTTTCCACCTCCAAAGAAAGCTCCCTGCTTTCTCGCCCTGGATCGGAGGGCACCGTACCTGTCGGAGGTAGATCGCTCTCCCTGAGCACGCATGGATAATGGAAGTTGCCGCCATGAAGAAAGACTCCGAGCACTCGCCTCGCCGCACCGCCACCCACGAACTTCATAGCCACCCGCAGCACAAACCACCAAATCAGACCAAGCTGCCAGGAGTAAGCGAAGACGATGCAAACCAACCTCCGCCGAGCTCATCCCCCAAACCCACAATCTCAAAACGGCGCCTCCAACGAGGAAACGGCACCACCCGGGCGCCGCCACCGTCCAAGCCAAAGCTTTGGGTTTTCACCCGAGATAGATAGGCAGGGAGGGAAGGGGTATCACCTCGATGTCGCCTTCAGGAAGGAGAACGGCGCCGTCAGCGTCGTCGACGTCGCGGCCGCCACCGTCGGCCAAGGGTTTCCCCCGGTCCAGAGCCCACATCCGACCACACTCTGCAGCCACCGGAGGCAGTCCGGGGCTGGGGAGGTGCGACGAGCACCGCAGGGATGGGAAGCCTCCGTCTTCAGATCTGGTACGAGAGGCCCATCGGGGCGACCTCCACACCACGCCTACACCCGCCGCCCCCTTCACCGCCCGCGCGGCCAAAGGGAGCCGTCCGCAGCATCAGCACCGGCCGCCCGCCGTCAGGCCGGCGGTGCCCCACCCTGCGCCCAGGGCCGCCGCCCTGGAGTCCTGGCCCCGACCCGGACGACGGAGGCCTTCAAGCCCCGGCCACCACTTCCCAGCGCCGGTGAGGCCACGCCGGAGAGGGGGACGGGGGGAATCGGCCAACCTCGCCCCGCGGCGGAGACCACCCCCGCGCGGACGTCGTCCTCCCTACGGCAGCGCACGGGGGCCCGGAGGAGAGATCCCCGCCACCCTCATCACCGGTGTCGCACGGCCTTGCCGGCGGCCGCCTCCGGGGGCGACGAGAGGAGAGGAGGGGGAGGGGGAAGGCGGCGGCGGCGGGATTAGGGTTCCCCCCCCCCCCCCCGGTCGCCTGGAGGGGCGACGCGAGGGAGAGGACGGGGTGACTCCACCTCTCATTACCCTTACGCAGTGGACGAGAAACACGGAAGCTACGGCGCGAGCGCCGCCGCCCACCGGCCACCATGGAAGTCGGAAGGACCAGGCATGATCGGAGAAAAGCGCCTCCAGGCAAGCGACCCCGAGCTCTGCCTCAACGCATTCCCCCTCCCCTGCCGCCATTCCAGCGCTGCAGCGAGCTCCGCCCACCAGTCGTCGCCGCCGCCGAGCGCCACCGTGGCGGCATCTTGCTCGTCCCCGCCAGCCCAGGACCACTCATCGAGGAGCTCCGCTGTATCCCCTGCCTTGGCTCGCGCCTGCCCTGGGCTAGCTCGCCGTGGCTCGGCTAGCCAGATGTACGAGCATGGGCATGGTGGACGGACGGCCTACCGGCGCGGATCCTGCCGCTCCCTCGTCTGTGTGTGCTGAATCGAGCTACTCCGTTCTAGACTGGAACCCTATGGACGCGCATACACACAAGTGGGGAATTGCATTGGCTTCACGCTGGAGTGGGGACTTGATCCGGTTGGTTCATTTTGATTCGATCCAACCAGTTAAGTTTCAGCCACAGCAGTACAAGCAATGTATTTGACTATGTATTTTCGTGTTTAAGAAAAGAATAGTTTTGTATAAGACTAAACAGGGCAAATTATCAAGAAATAAATCTAATGTGTGGCAAATAGTAAATGGCAAAGTAAAGTGTGGCAAATAGTAGATGAACGAAGTAAAGCATGGCATATTATAAAATCTCCCCTAGGTTCATATGCAGATGCTTTTAGTTTCCGTTTATTGGTGTGCCAACGTTCACCGCCTCCCTAAGCCAATGGTGCCTACGGAGTAGTACTAGTTAATACAGTACTTGTGAAAAATGATTTTGGAGTACTTCTGTACATTATCGGCACAGTAGACATAGGATCAAAAAGAAATTGGTACAGTAGAGACATTGTAAAATGACTTTGATTTATTCACATCATTGGTTCTGGGCTTTGATCAAGATTTCTTATAAAATGCACGGTGATGTCACAGATTGACCGTAAACAAATATTGGAGCAATGAAATTAAATGATCTCACGTGACGATAAACTGATGCTGCATAAGGCTGGTCATAGTGCATAGTATCATATTGTAGTATCATGCATACGATACTTGTCTATGATACTATCACTATAGTGGGTGGTATCATAGAGTAGTATCATAATCTTCTAAATTTATTGTTTTGTAGTATCCCAATACAAAATGTGTGTACAAGATCTATTTAGCATTAGCTTTTCTCGTAATGTGCGCTATGATACAGTATCCACCTATGTTACTCTAATCTTGTCTCTCCTCATTAATTAGATGCCATATCAGCATTTTTGTGGGCCTAAGATGTATGATACTACCTAAGATACTAGCACTATGGCCAGCCTAAAGAGGATTTTTCCAAACGATTGGGGCTCTATTTGATTTTTATTTATTTTTGATAAAGGCTGCTTTATGCAATACACCAGGCATCCGAATAAATGGGATGCGCATTGCCATTTCAGTCCAAAAGATACAATAAAAAATACTTAAGGTTATCGATAAGTAGCCACAGCCAAACTAAGATAGCGCTATGGATCTGGAGACCAATCTGTAGATTATGGTACCATCTATGTTGGGTAAAAGGTATATCTTGCCACATCCTCTAACTGCGTAGATATCTTCATCAATAGATCGCGGTGCTCCACACGCTGTAGAGAGTACCATAAACGGATCATAGTTGTGCACTGTAGATGACCTGCACAAGAGAATCATTTTTATCGTTACAAACCTTGTTATTTCTACGTGGTCAAAGCGAAAAGACACGCACTTCTCTGCCAATTACATTTTACAAGGTTATCTTCGGTAAGAATTACCTCTCAACTAAGATACCACGCAAACACCTTCGTTTTAAGCAGGGTTTTCATCTTCCAAATTTTATTCTTATTATCAACTGGTACATTGGGTTGGACTGAAACCTTGTACATATAATCGACCGAGAATTTTCTACTCTCATCGGATCCCTGCCTCAGTTGGACCGAACCTAACAAAGCATTCTGAGAGCATCTCCACTAGGGGCCCCCCCCCCCCCCCCCAAGGGCTATTGGGGTGGCGGCGCCAAAAATCATGCCCACAATTTCGTTTTGGCACCGGCGTGGCCCATATATTTGTCTAGCTCCCCCAGGCCGAACCCAACTCAGGGGAAGGGGTCTAGCGGGGGCATGTGGGGGATGGAAAAAACGACGCAACTCGATCTACACCTGCTCGTCGGGCTACCGGTGTCCCCTGGCTAGAGGCTGAACGCCGAAGGCATGCCGGTATCTCCCCCCTCCTCCCCCCCCCCCCTCCCCCCCCCCCCTCCCTGCTAGGCGACCATCACCAACCACTACTATGCCGAGCTAACGTGTCGGAGCAACGGATGGATCCCACTGGGATCCCGAAAACAAGCTACTTGGAACGACTTCACCAATCAGTGGGAGAGGCAGCTCGCCAGGTACGAGTACTACATGCCTAGGCAGGAGTACGACTACTTTATTTAAATCACACATGTAATGTTGTTTAAATTTCAGAATTTACAAATTTTGTTTGTTATGGGGGGCATGGCTGGGAGCCAACACCCCCCCCCCCCCCCCATTTCTGCGTCCGCACACGGGCCAAAAAAAAAGGGTTGTGCAGACGTCATATGGGGGGAGGGGCACGGGTGGAGATGCTCTAAAATAATTGTCTAGGACCAGTGAGAGTCTATTTGATTCATGGCATAGAAAATAATGTAGAGTAAGAAAAATGTAGATTGCAATGAGAGTCTATTCGATTCATAGCCCAACTTCAATCCTGCATAAATTTATATGAACCAAAATATTGTTTGATTCCACCACAGAAAAAAAAAATTGAAAAAAGAGGTATGAGTGGATGTTAGATTTCGTACAAAATCTAGTGCAAGGGATTTTTTTAGGGAAAAAGTCATATGAAAATCAATCCTACAAATCAAACAACCATTATAGAAAATTCTCCCATGGGATTCAATCTTACAAATTTCTAATGCAAATCCTTTGATCAAACAAGCCCTAAAGCGGATTTGAAAACTTTGGCGAACATTTCATAGGCCACGGCAACGACCATGGTTTTGATGCCGGGTCATAACGACACGTCTAATAGTCCGATAAACAAGGGATTCTATGAATCCAGTGCCCATGATCCCGCTATCATGTGCGGTCGAGCCCGCTCGCCAATGCAGCATGCGCGCATGACTAGATCTCAAAGTACATCAGATCGACAACGTTCGTGGTATCCGGAGTGATGCCTTGATCGTATGCTATGTCTTCAATACGGGATTTGTGTGTTCGACCCGATGTATCACCGTCGTCGATGGTAGTTTCCCTGTGGCGATGTGAAGATCTATTTTCCGGTGTCCAGTGGGTAGTGGCAACTCCGTCCATCTTGAGGGTACGCTATGACACTTTTTTTGCTGCGGTTACCAAGAACACATGTTAGTATGTATAAATACATAATGACCACACTAACCTTGTGGTACTGAGTAGGAAAATAATGTACAACCAGATTTAACATGATAGAACTTTTTCCACCGCATGTTGCTTAGATTTAGTTGGAATACTCCCTCCTTAACCCACACAATCACCACGTCTCTGCACAGAGTCACCTTACTACATGTGTCACCTGACATGGAAATGATATGTCAAAGGCAAGGATAGTAGCTAAATTAATATTACTATGAGGCGTCCAATCATAATCGCCTGATGATCTTGCACTGGACTACGTTTGTAGGGTGAAACTTCTGATAACCACAAGGCCAACACTCCACTATCTTAATGATGGGAAGATTGAGCCTGAATATGTCATTTGTCGTGTGCGGACCTTAACATACAACAGATGCGTCATGATGTTAGTGAAGGCAATGATATATCTAAACTTTGAAGGTTAGTATAAAATATCCCCTATGAGAGTTGTCGTCTTGTCAACATGTTCCATCATCTAAGTTGGATTCATCCAATCCTCCCATCCTCCTAATTCTGATGAGTACCTCTTGACAAATGCTCTAAACTGGATTAAACGTCATATCCAAGCAATCCATAAGTTGCTTGAGTGACAATCGTGGTTTGTTGAATAGAGAGAAGCGTGGCATTCTTATATAGGTATTGGTCCACCCACATGGTGGTTTTTGTATTTAAGTTTGAATGCTCCTGATTGGATCCCAAGAAACTAATGGCAATGGGTCGTTTGGACAGTACACACCCCTAAAAAGCACACGACATGCACACACACCTTGCCAAACAATCGGCCAAGAAGGCACAAGATTGGGACACAGGGCCTCTAGGCCGCGTCACAGCTGAAACAAGACTAGTTGGAGCAACCCAATCTCCAGGATGGCACACATCAACGTATGGCCCACCCATGGCACCTAGAAGATCGGCGAGTGGACAACATGACCTGGCTGGACATGAGGATTGTGTCATCCGAGAACTGTCGAAGCTAGTGTACATTGCGCCCAAGAGACCCACACCTTTCCCTCAAAAAAAGAAACCCACGCTCCAGGCGGCGACCGACCTTGACTCTAATGGCCAACATGGGACTCCACGAGCAACTCAGATAGCGCCTCCAAGAAGGGGATGACGGCGTGTCGCCGCCGCTATCTGAACCAGAAACTGGGTCTAGGGTTTCCCCGTTGCTCATGAGGAGACAAAATGGAGGGGACCGGATGACACCTTCAGGCAGGTGATGGCGCCCACAGGCGTCGCCGTCGTCCTGCGGCAGCACATGGATTTCTCCCATCCCTGCCATCAGCCCGAGGTCCAAAGAGGCAAATAGGAGCCAGCAGTCGGACATCACCAACGAGAGGTCGAAGCACTTGACACCAACGAGGGAGGTGCCAACCACCTTGAGTTTCACCCCGGCCAGCCCAAGGATGTTGCCGGCCTTCTTCCACTAGTTGGGGGCAAGTAGCACCGCATAGGAATCGGACAATGCAGCCCAAACCATTGCCTAGCACCAGAGAAGAGGCGCCAAAGAGGCCCGTTAAGCCCTGGTCAGGCCCAGAATGGGCCTGCCGGAGACCCATCTTGCCCCCACGCTCGACACCGCCGGCCGCCGTCCTCACCTAGCACTAGCTACGCCACCGCCCCAACTTCACCCCATCGCATCAACCCCCGCAAGGGCAGCTACAACACCGCGCCAGGGGCCTCGCTCGCGCGAACGCCCGTTGCCGAGCATCATAGCCAGCCAGCTGGGCTGCACCGCCGTGCTCAGCCGCAACACAACCATCATGACCTGCAATCCGCCATCCCCGCGCAAGGATGAGTAGCCGGGGGTGCATGTCCACTCCCGTCGGGCGCTGCCGCCACTACCGGCGACGGCTTGCTAGGGTTTTTTGGTGATGCCTCCGGATCCGCTCACGCGAGCGACCCGGGAGGCAGGAAACAAGGTTACCGTGTACAATTTTATGGTCAAAGCATCATACAAGTTACATTTGATTTTAATCTAGACGGAACCATATGAAACCTAGGTTCCATTCCAATCACCGTAAAAGAGCTTAGCTTATTATTACCTTTGCTTGGAAGAGGAGTAGTATGAGAAGATGGAGGCCACTCGAGAGGATCAGCCAATATGGGTCCCCAAATCTCTGGCTCCATCGTGTGCATGGCTCAGTGAGCAGCTACCGCCTGTTCAATGTAGGAAACTGAACGTACGTCTCAAATCAGTGTTGCGATTCACTGAATAATACGCACATAGTACATGGTAAAGCTTAGATATGTATAAAATGCGTATGTATGGTATTAGCACTATGCCAAGTATGGCGTCATTGAGGATACATAATGGTAATGCAAAATTAATCATCCCAGATAACATAAGGATATACTCGGTGGTGGAGATTGCTGTAACATATGAATCCAGTCCCATTGCTTGAAGAATGTTTCAGGTTCGACAGGACCTTCCGTTTCATCCAAAGTTACAGCACAACGGACAGTAAGTGAGGATTCAGGACTAAATAAAGATCCGAGGCTACCAGTAATAAGTCATGCATACTCTATTCAACCATGGTGCTGAAGGTGGCAGATGATGCCCTGATCGACAGTGGAAGGGGGTGCAGTTCACAGGTGACCAAAACTTGTGGATCTGCAGAATCTAGACACGCTTGTCTGGATCGGCTAGCTAGCTAGCGTGTGTGCAGATGCGTCTCGGCTAATTGCAGTTGGCGTCTCAGCTGGCCAACGCGGGTGTGTAGGTGCGTCACCGTGGCGTCTCTCGTGCATTCGATCTAGCCCAAGTCGCGGCCTGGGGGTTGGGGAGTAGCAAACTTGCAAGTATATCTTGTATCGTAAGGGTCATTACCTGGCCTTCCAAGAGGAGTGGCGCACGTGACTGTCGGTGACTCAGAGTCCCGTCGAGGAGTGTGACGTTGGAGAATTTGAGAAGAAGTGAGAGAATGAAGTACTTTATTGATTAGGATTGTTGGCTATTTGTAGTAGCCGAACAGTTGGATTACAAGTCGGTTCCTTTACATCGTCTGTTCGGAAGGGACCGAACATAACTTTTCACAATACACAGCGATTGGACAAAAATCTAACTGCTAGGTAGTTATGCTAGGGAAATCCTAACTGCTATATTAGCCTAGATCTAACGCTAATATTTCCTAACACTCCCCCTTGGACAACGCTATATTCTAATCTTCATTGTCTTGATAATCTTCACATATCTGGAGTGATGGAAAATCTTTGTAAGATCCTGATGATTCTCGATCTTGAATAGTTGACTTTTCTTGACCTTGTAGAGTTGATATTCTCCAACGAATCCTGTAAAATTATAAGGAGAAAATATAGGAATCCGATATACCGTTGGTATAATAATTGTATCATTAAAACCTATATGAGAAATCCGTTGGAGAACTCATAAGGAAAGAGTACAATATATTATTATCGGATGATAAATACTAAGTTCAGTCCTGGGAGATTTCTCTCCCTGAACTTTGCAAATTTCTAAGTCATCTCATACCAATGCCATGAATGCATTTTTGAAATGCAGCTGCTGGTAAAGACTTAGTGAACAAATCTGCAAGATTGTCACATGATTTTGTTTGCAAAATATCAATTTCTCCATTTTTCTGTAATTCATGAGGAAAAAACAATTTTGGAGCAATATGTTTTGTGATATTACTTTTAATATATCCCATATGCATTTGAGCAACACATGCAGCATTATCTTCATAGATAATAGTTGGTGATTCTAAAGAACCGATACCACATGATGTTTGGATATGATTAATCACTCTGCGAAGCCATACACACTCTCGTGAAGCTTCATATAATGCAATTATTTCAGACTGGTTAGTGGAAGTTGCTACTAGAGTCTGTTTTGTTGATTTCCATAAAATAGCAGTTCCACCATATAAAAATACAAAATCTGTTTGTGATCTGGCATTGTGAGGATCTGAAAGATAGCCAGCATCAGTATAACCAGTTAAGGTCATCTTGATTTTTCTGATAGAATAAACCAAGATCTTTAGTACCATGTAAATATCTAAAGATATTCTTTACTCCTGCCCAATGGCGTTTTGTTGGAGTTGCACTATGTCTAGTCAGTAAATTTACTGCAAAAGCAATATCTGGTCTAGTACAATTTGCAAGGTACATTAGTGCTCCTATCGCACTAAGGTATGGAAACTCAGGTCCCAATGCATCTTCGTTATCATCCCTAGGTCTAAAAGGATCCTTTTCCATATCAAGGGATCTGACGACCATGGGTGTTTTGGATGGATATGATTTATCCATATTGAATTTTTTCAAAACTTTCTGAATATATGCGGGCTGATAAATAAGTATTCCCGAGGGAAGATGCTCAAGTTGTAAACCTAAGCAGAATTTGGTTTTTCCCAAATTCTTCATCTCAAACTCCGTCATTAAATGATTGCGTGCTACAGATATATCTGCCGCGTTACCAATGATGTTGAGGTCATCAACATAAACTGAGATGATGCAAAATTCTTTTGAGGATTTCTTTATGAAAACGTATGGGCAATCATCATTATTTGAGTATCCTTTCTGAAGAAGGAACTCACTAAGCCGGTTATACCATATTTTACCCGACTGCTTTAAGCCATAGAGTGACTTTTGTAATTTTACACAATACATGTTGCCTTTTATGTTTGGATTAGGGATTTTAAGTCCATCAGGGACTTTCACATAAATATCCGCATCGAGTGACCCATATAGATATGCCGGTCACTATATCCATTAACTACATTGATAAATTCATTTGTACTGCCAATGATATTAAGTATCGAAACGTAATTCCACTCATTACAGGAGAATATGTATCGTCGTAGTCGATACCGGATCTCTGCGTAAACTCTTGTGCTACTAGTCTCGCTTTATACCTCACCACCTCATTATTTTCGTTCCTTTTTCGAACGAAAACCCATTTAGCTCCCACTGGGAAGACTTTTTGAGGAGTAGGTATTACTTTAGAGAATACCTCTCTTTTATTAAGCGAGCGCAGTTCTGCCTCAATTGCCTCCTTCCATTTAGGTCAATCCGAGCGCTTCAGGCACTCTTTCATAGATTTTGGCTCGGATCCAGGTTGAAGGGTTTTAGCAATTTTAGAGGAGAAATATCCGTCGACAAGTGTAGTCTTTCTATTGTATGATTCTCCCGAATCGATATAGTTTATGGAAATTTCATTGATTTCTTCAGGCACCGTGTGATTTCCCATAACAACGGTGTCTGGTTGTTTCGATGTCCCAGCAATAGAATTTGTGTGCACATTTATGCTGGGTTCTTGATGTTGAACATCATCTTGGTGTCTATCAACTCCAGGTTGATTTGCATTTACCGTCATAGATTTCCTTTGTTTCCGCGGTGGCTTTGGAGAAGCCTTTTCCCTTGAGACCAGATTTCTCCCCCTTTTATTTGCAATTGGGAGTTGAGTAGTTTTATTTGGTACCTCTACTCCTTCCGGTGCATTGACTGCAGGGATATATGATTTAGTGACACCTTTGTGATCAGTAAATGCGTTCGGCAAGTTATTTGCAAAGTGTTGCAAATCTATTATTCTCGAACTTCAGATTCAGATTCTTTAGTACGTGGATCTAAGGATTGGATGCCTGTTACATTCCAATCTATTTCCTGGCATTCTTTGTGGTTTGTTTCTCCCCCTAATGCCGGGAAATGATCCTCATCAAAAATTGAATCAGCGTACCGAGCTGTAAACAGGTCCCCTGTTAGGGGTTCTAAATATTTTATAATTGACGGAGATATATATCCCACATAGATTCCAATTTTTCTATGGGGTCCCATGGAGGTACACTGCGGTGGTGATATCAGTACGTATACAGCGCAACCGAATTTTCGCAGGTGGGAAATACTTGGCTGATTGCCTCGTACTATTTGAAATGGGGAAATTTCATGATATGCTGTTGGTCTAACTTGTATCAGATCTGCGGCGTGTAAAACTGTATGTCCCCAACAAGAGGTTGGTAAATTGCAATTCTGCAACAATGGTCTAGCAATTAATTTTATTCTTTTGATTAAAGATTCAGCCAATCCATTTTGAGTATGAACATAAGGCACAAAATGTTCTAGATGAATGCCTAACGCCATACAATAATCATTGAATGCGCGTGAACTGAATTCAGCCGCATTATCCATTCTTATTGTTTTAATCCTGTGTTCAGGATGATTTGCTCTTAATTTGATAATTTGAGCCATTAATTTGTCAAAGGCATGGTTACATGTTGATAATAAACACACATGTGACCATCTAGTCGATGCATCTATTAGCACCATAAAGTACCTAAATGGTCCAGATAGAGGTTGTATTGGACCACATATATCTCCTTGAATTCTTTCAAGAAAATTAAGTGACTCATTTTTAACTTTAAGGTAGGATGGCCTAATAATTAATTTTCCGGTAGCACATGCGGTGCATACAAAATCTGATGACTTGGGAAATCTTTTAATTGGTAAATTATGACCAATAGAATTGCTTATAATTTTTCTCATCATACATATTCCAGGATGACCAAGGCGATCATGCCAAGTCTTGAATTTATCAAGATTCCGAAAAAAATATTTTGTACGCAACATAAGGTAAGGGTTTGATGTATGTAAAGTATAATCCGGATGAAAATGAAGGGAATTTTTCAAGAGTTTGTTTCTCATATCCGTCGCTTTTTGTTAAAAGCAAATATTCTTTCTTATCCATCTTAACAGTTTTAAGATGGAAATCATTTGATCGGATATCTTTGAAACTTATAAGGGTACGTGTTGATTCAGGATACAAGAGTGCATTCTGAATTACAATAGTAGTACACATAGGAAGTGTGAATGTGGCTCTTCCTGAACCAATTATTGCTTTGTTACTCCCGGTTATAGTCATAACATCTTCCTTTCTCTTAGTAAGAGTTTGGAAGTATTTTGTTTCCCTTAAAATTGTGTTAGTAGTAGCACTATCCACTAAACATAATTCTTCTTACATCGGATTTTCCCCGTAAAATTTCTAAAAATAGAAAGAGAATATTTTAGAATAATTTTATTTTATTCATATATTCATCAAATTACATACATAGTATTTATATTACAAATTCGAAATATAAATATATTACAATATTATGTCTGATTCACATAATACAATACATGTAGTCTGAAAGACTTTATTCTACTTATTGTTATCCAATATACAACACATCGTAGTATTTGAATAGCTAAGTGATATCAATTGTTTAGGAGATCAATTGAGGTCTCCAAAAACATCTTGGGTGTAGTCCACAAGCATGTCTTCATCGAGGATGATATTGTCCTTTGGCTTGAATTCTTCAATAGCACTTTGAGAAGGACTAGCTTGAGGGTTGTCTTCAATGGCATTGAAGTGAGCTTCAGCCTTATTTCCATGAACTTGCTTCTCTTTTCCTTCATACTTCATGTATAGATTCACTAGGTGGGAATACGACATTTGTTTGTACGATGATTCGCACATCCACACCTTTGACAAGTTTGAGAGTTGTCATTTTGATCATTTCTCTTGAAATGACCTTTCCTCTTAAATTGAGAGAATGAAGTACTTTATTGATTAGGATTGTTGGCTATTTATAATAGCCGAACAATCTGATTACAAGTCGGTTCCTTTACGTGTGTTCGTAAGGGACGCAACTTTTCACAATGCACAGCGATTGGACAAAAATCTAACTGCTAGGTAGTTATGCTAGGGAAATCCTAACTGCTATATTAGCCTAGATCTAACGCTAATATTTCCTAACAGAAATTACAAGGGCGGATCGTGGACGGCTACCGGAGGAGGAACAACGGAGTGGAATAGTGGACTAGCAAGTTGATGTGTTGTGTTCTCAGCGAGCAGAGGAGAAAGCACACGCCTTTATAGACTCAGCATCCCGCAAATCAAATCGTTTCTACAGCAGAGGAAATCCTAGCCACCTCCACTTCAGCTTCCTCCACTGATCAGTCCCCTCTTTTCCGGCTGGCTTCGACGGGGTCAGGACAAGTGAGGAACCCCGGCTGGCTTCGACGGGGTCGGGACAAGTGAGGAAACCAATCTATGCGTTGAGATTTTAATAAAAATAGCTTTTTTACTAGTTTATGTTAGGATTTTACTAGTTGTTTTCTTATTGATTTTCCGTCAATGAAGATAGCATTATCTACAATAAGTGATCTTTGGCTTTTCATTCGACAAGTAGATCTCCTTCCCAAGTGATATTGAAAGATTACAATTATCAATTTATGGGTGTTTAGATGTGACTTCGCCAAATCGATTTTGGATTTTTTTTTCTCATAGTTGCCACAAGGAGATCATGCTCGCAGTTCTTATCCCGGTTTTGCTACGTCCTCGACAATGGTGATTCACACTCTTAGCTCTCCAACATCGACAAGGCTGGTTGTTATTTCCTAACATATTGGTGTTAGTACTCTTGTTGATGTTGATTGACTACTTTAATAGTTGGCATTTAGTAGTCGGCATATATAGCCGATGGTATTGCAAGCGATAGGTGAAACTAGTGGTTAAGCTGGCACAGGGAAGCAATACCTTTTATTGTCAAAAGAAATAGGGAGAGATAATAGATGATAAGAATGCAACTGGATCATGATAAGCAACACCATCAAAAGGGGGCATATTTAGCTGATCGTACTGCAAACGAAAGTGGAAAGGGGGAATACATGTCTGATGTTACTCCTACTAAATCCGTCCATAAAAGGATGTCAAAATTTTGGCAAATGTAGGTAACTATACACTAAAGAGTTTATACACTAAAGAGTGTCTAGATTTTCGCACTACCAGAATAGGTCCTTATGATTCTCAAAGAATGATGAGGGCCAAGGCTGATACCTCGCAGGTGATGCAATCAACTGTGAAGAGGCTGAGGCAAGATCTACAAACGTCTGCCTCAGCTCGCTACCAAACTCGTAATCAAACAGCGGGACGTGAAGCAAGCCAGCTACAGGTGCTAGACGGCTTTCTCGTCAAAGAGCGTTCTATTTCTAGGGAAGACAATCTCAATCGGCCGTAAAAGACGGATTTGTTTATAACAGACCCATTTAGAATATACCACCCAACTAGTCACTCATGGGAGGCTTCACTTGCACATTTTGACAAACTTCAACATCCTTTTACAGACAAAGTAGTCTGCAAATTCCGCAATTCCGTAAATTCAAGCACAAGTACAAACACTAGAGATGGTAGTTTTCCAGAGACAACCAATCAGCACGTTAAACATTCACAGCCCACTCAACGTTCACACTAAAGGAGAGGAATCTACCCCATAAATTTCTGATCAAATGCAATACACAAGAAACCAATCTATATATTCAAGCAACTAGATATCAATTAGCAGGACAATACAACTGAATGAACTGGAGTTCCTACACTGGATAATACAACTGCACAAACTGGAGTTTCTATTCATGCTCGAAACAACACCAGAACGAAAACCAACCCAAATGCTAGCAAACAAACATAAGCAACAAAGTACAATTTCACACCAATAAAAGCAATCATATCACGTCCATATCAATAAAACTGATGCTCAGGTATAATGACTGAAACAGATAGCACATCCCGTAGTTCTATTCATATGTCAGTGGATTGTAAAATAAAGAGTACATTCAATACTCAAGGGCATTTGAAACATTACTGTTAACCAGGAATTCTGGAAATAGACAAACAGATGACCAGACCACAGGGTCAACAAGGAATGCTGGAATCTACCAAACAGATGACCAGACCACATGAAATTACTAAGCTCTACACTAGCAATCATTGTACTGCCATGTCAACAAGATACCTATTCGAAAACTGGAGATGTACCCACAATCCAGGTAAAACTATGATGAGCCTATTTAGATGAGATGGGCAAACCACAGGGCAGCACTATGCTCTACACTACAATCATTGTACTGCCACTGTCAAGGTAGCAGACTTATACCAAGGTACCCTATGATGAGCTTATTCTAGACCAGATGGCCAAACCACAGGGCAGTACTATGCTCTACACTAGCAATCATCGTACTGAACCTGTCAAACAACTAAGATAATTATACCAAAATGAATAGATTAACATACAATCCAGGTATGTTATGATGAACTCCTCCAGACTAAACTTATCCAGCAACACAATCTAGGTACCCTTTAATGAACTTATTTTAGACAGAAATATAATGCTTACTTAAAGAAAGGCAATGCAATAGCTTAAAGCTGCTCTAAACTAGCTGTAGTAATGTATTCAAAGCAAGCTTAAAGCTGCTCTAAACTAGCAGACGCTCTAAACTAGCTGCTCTAAACAAAATAATTGCCCGCAGATAGTTATCCAGAAACAGATGCACTAGAGCACTAAGCACCAGTAACTTCAACCCCAAAATATAAATAACCTAATAAAAAAGAACTCACTAGGTAGTATGCCACATAATTATACACAGAAATATAACAAACCAAAATGTACATGTAGCACAGAAATGACTGCAGGAAAATGATTAGCAACAGAAACTAAGCACACCATTCAATTATGATCTTAGCAGCACAGAAATGAGCAAATGACTTGTGATTGCATCACCATCAGATCAGCACAAGGTACAATAATGAATGGAGAAATTATCGTCATCCACAATGATAGCATATGAAACCAAAACTGAACTCACATCGCATCATCTGAGTAAAAGGCGATCAAATATCCAGGAAACATGCTACTCCAGGTATCAGTTTTAACGACAAAGGGAACACATATCTAAACGAGATGTAACCAACAGCTCAATTCAGTTCTCGATAGGTAGGGTAAAAAGAAAAGCATAGCAGACGCGTAGCCACCTCTAAGCCTTCTGGTTGTAGACGTAGGTGAGGCCGCACTTTCCGCAGTAGTGGCGGTCGAAGTGGTTGGCCATGAAGGTCCCGGCGCCGCACTCGGCGTTGGGGCACTCCTTCCTGAGCCTGGTGACCTTGCCGGTGCCGTCGTCGACCTTGTAGAACTGGAGGAGGGCGAGCTTCACCTTCTTGTGCTTGTGCTTTTGCTTCTTGGGCTTGGTGTACGTCTTCTTCTTGCGCTTCTTGGCGCCCCCGCGGAGGCGGAGCACCAGGTGGAGGGTGGACTCCTTCTGGATGTTGTAGTCGGCGAGGGTGCGGCCGTCCTCGAGCTGCTTGCCGGCGAAGATGAGGCGCTGCTGGTCCGGAGGGATGCCCTCCTTGTCTTGGATCTTGGCCTTGACGTTGTCGATGGTGTCCGAGGACTCCACCTCCAGCGTGATGGTCTTGCCCGTCAGGGTCTTCACGAAGATCTGCATCTTGGCGACGCTGGGGGTCGCCTCCGCGCGCTGCGGCGGCGACGGTGGTGGCGGCGGCGGGGAAGGGTTTCGGTTGGGTGGCGGAGTGGAGGCTAGGGTTTGGGGGGAAGCAGAGGAGTTTCCCTTTATAAGGAGGTCGGAGGATGTGAGTCGTTGGATCTAGGGGTTTCGGATCGGACGGCGGGAATGCTGTGGAGTTGACGAATGTTGGGCTGGGCTTTTATGTGGTTCTGCCTGTGCGGCCCACTACTCATCAGTCGACGCTAACACCCAGTCTGCTTTTGCTTCGTCCAAACAGAAAGCGTACATACCGTCCAGCAGTTCATTATCGTATTTGTGTTCTTAGTTCTTACAGAGAACGCACAAACGTGAATTGCAACACACCGAGTTCCAGCAGATGGAGAAGTACATTGCTGTATATAATCCTGAACTAGTTTCCAAGTTTCGTTTCTCGTGAGGTTGACTTTCATGTGGCGGCTATGCCTTTTTTTTTTGTTATACATAAATGTTCAAGTTTGACAGCAAGCAATTGAAGGAAACGTAAATGATGGAAATCACAATCAGTAATTTTAAATTTTCACTGTTTTTCTTTTGCCTTGCATTACAATTCAAATAAACTTGAAAGGATGTGCAACCCATGTGCTGATTCATCCAGTCGTTCTATGTACACATTCAGACTGCCAACCAATCAGATGGTCATCATCTCGCCGAGACAGAGATACGACGGCACCACCATGATCATGAGATGTAAGCCTTGACGAGTTCGGTGTAGTTATAGACGGCGCCCGACCTGGGGCACGTGATCTTGCCCCCATTCTTCTTGGCCATCTCATCGAGAGCCTGACATTTGCACCACCAACACATAAGGAACACATTTTAAGTTTGATCTGGGGCAGGGGGCAGAAGCGGGGCGGTTCAGCGTAATACCTTGGTGCTATACACGTAGCCGTTGGGTAGGACGAGTGGCGGGTTCTCGGTGTCCATGAGTTCCTTGGTTATGTGGCAGACGAGCTTCGAGTGGTGCTGCTTGGAGAAGGGCAGGGGCTCCGCGAGTTTCCGGAACCCAACTAGTGACAATGGGTCTTCCTTGGGGCAGTTACCCTCGAAGCAGAATCTTTGCAAGGTCAAGGAGGAAATAAACAACATATTCCGGTCATGATAGTGAAGACATAGATTAAGGTAACAGTTCAAAAGAAAAAGGAATGTGTTGATCTTGAGAAGGATACGGAGTCTTCAAAGCTGTCAGGCCTGCTTGCAGGTAGATGTTCAGCAGTGGCTCTAGTGTCATGCCATATAATTTGTAGAATTCTTGCTTGAACTGGTCCACGAGAGAGTCCCACTGGTTTTGCTCAAACAAGACCTACATGTAAAGCACACGCTGTCAGCCAGGTACCAGCCAGTACCTTCACTACAGCACCAGTGTCCAGTGTTCAACCAGAAGTTCATCCCAAATTTCTGATGATGGGTAGTGTATTATATACTCCAAGGTTCATGCTTAAGCACAATATCTTACTCCAGTTGCTATCATATTTTTGATTCAGCGATACAACAGAACCAATAAAACATAGACAATGCTGCTAACCTTGTAAGGAACACAGTTTGTATTGCTTCTAAAAACAAGGCTTGCCGTAACACGCTGTAATTCTTTCATGTGTGTACACCCCCAGGGAGCAAGGTATTTCCGGCCATATGCTATAGCCGGTAGGAAGTTCTTAGCCCTGACTAGCTCCACAAATTCTTGAAGTCTCAGTAAAAACTCGAGCTTACTCTGCAGGGTAAATAAAAAATAGATACTATAATATACTAGAACAAAAGAAAGTATTGAGATAAAGAGGGCATGATACTCAGAAGCTAGCAACATCTTGCTTCTTTTATTTCTTGGAAAAATGCAAAGAGAAAACAAGCATGCACTGATATCTTACTCAACAATGACAATATTCAATATACCATGCACTCTCTCCATAAAAGTCTCCTATTATTTAGAATTGGATGTTTAGTAGCATAAAGATGCATGCAACAAATCACCTCCATCACCCGAGACAAACCTTTTACAGCATTCAGACCACAATTGCCATAAATGTCGAAATGACCTATCCCGCATCAGGTGATCAAGAAGATACAAATTTGAATTGTTTTACCAAGCAAATTACATGATTGGTGAACTATGAGAACTATTAATGTCAGTATCATAGATCAATGCACCCATTGACTAGTGTTATAACAAATGGACTAATTTACTTATTTCATCTCACTAAACTGCATATGGAACTCGGTAATGAAATGGCCAAACATAACACAAACCTTTGATTTCTTTAACCGAGACTTGTTTTCCGCACACCAAGCTAAAGCAGGGGCAATTTCCTTATTCTGAAGAGAATCAATTACTCGTTTTGCATCTAGGAAGACATCAATATCAACGAGATCCTGCACACCAACAGCTGGATGGTTAGGTTCCGAAGAGTAACTATAACTGCAGAAAAAGGCAGTGCCTACATTAACGCTAAGAGTTCTTGGTCATCATGATTTGGCAGATAATAATGCATATAATCGCAGACCGCATTTAGTACTACATGAAAAGCAGGTTGTATTTTGATGTTGCAGCCTCTTGTTTAGGCAATAGCATCAAAAGCAGAAAGCAACATGCCAACATGGGCTACTGGCACAGTAGCACCAAAAGCACAGAGTAGCACGGCATGCTATTGGCAAATAATCATATACAGCTGGAACCTCAATAATTACGATCTCCGCAAGAAAAGAGAAAATAAACTACGATCTACATTACACATAGTTTGAGTAAAACCTTCCAACCAATGAAAGCAGACAAGGCTGAAACCAAGATGTTGTAGAGCAGTATAAATAGACACCATCTCTGAAGAAAGGCACTTCAAGCCTACGGTGGAAACAAAAACCAGATAAACCTCCTTATTTAGCAAAAAGAGGTCACTGGAATCCATAAGTGATCACAGCTGGGGTTTATTCACGCAGACAAGACACCAGTCAAACGCAGAATACTCGGCCTACCAGCGCACAAGAATTTGGTGGAACTGCTTAAATAGAACATCCAGAGACCAGTAACTGGCTCATTCTGTCAAATAAATTCTGCTTCACATGAGTTGAGCCTTGGTGGGCGGTTCAGCCATAGCGCATTCCGACCAACCGAGCGATAAGCTTAGTTAAGAGTCAGATACAGCATAACAGCACCAGTTGAAGGATTACCCTTGGAAAGGAAGTTACCAGCTAGAACCAGACGCTCTCAAATTTTGCACGGACTTTGAACTGACATCTACTATCATTACGAAGAACAGCAATCCCTATGTTTTGTTCCTAAGTAGAGTTGAAAGTTATACGACAGCCACAGCCTAGTATCTGTCTACTTGCTGGTGCTAAATTAGATGATTGTGCCAAAGATCTAATGTCATTCTGATTACTACTTCTTACAGAATCATACTGAAGCATTTTTCTTGCTAAAACAGACATCGACAGACTTCAGGTTCTGTAATCTAGTTAACGTTTTGCGCAGCTATATTTCTCTTAAATACAAAGCACAAAATTAAATGAATCGAGTAATCAACCAAAATCTCTTCTTGGCACACCATCCTCATACGGTTATACCTGAATGCCAGAGGTCTCGGCGAGCTTGGTGGCAGTATCATAGTAGGACATCCGGAGCATGTAGTCAACAAGGATACGCTTGAGCCGAATGTCCTCCCACTCGCCGTCGTCGCCGGCGCTGGCGGCGGCCAGCCGGTCCAGCCGAGCACGGCACCTCTGCACCTGGAGCTCCTCCGCCCGCGCGCCTTCCTCCATCTGAAGGTCATCGGGAAACAATTTTTCAGCAACGAAACAAGAGAAGAGAAGATGATCTTTTCAGCAGAAATCAGAGGGACATGAAGTGATCAGATGGAAAGGTCGGGATCTTCTCTAAGACTAGCATGATTCGGCGAGAGATTGATTGTGCGTGGGATTGGGTGACAGTGCCTTGCGCTTGAGTCCGTGGAGGCGGGAGACGAGGGAGGTGAGGTGGTCGACGGCGTCGGGGGCGGCGACCGAGGAGGCGGAGGAAAGGACGGCGGCGATCTCCTTCTCGGCGAGGCGGTGGTTGGTGCGCGCGGTGGCCCGGAGGACCTCGAGGGGCACGCGCACGAGCTGGTGCTCCAGCCGCACCGACTCCGCCGCGCGCGTCTGCCGCCCCGCCGCCGCTGACGGCGCCGGGGAGGCGGCGGAGGGCGCCGGCGATGGCGTGTCGATGGCCATGTCCATCTTTTTTTTTCCTCTCTCTTTGTTGGGACTCGCACCGAAGAGAGGGTTGTGGATTGCTGGAGAATAAATTGGGGAAGAGAAGATGAGAGGAGGTTTTGTGATGATGTCTGGATACTGATTTGATCTTGCTTTGGGGCTTAATTAATTGTTTTTTGTCACCTCCGGTAGATTTTTATTTTTGGTTTTTTTCCGTACGATAGAGCAAAGAGTTTACACGCAGAGTAGATAAACTCTGTCAGAGCATCTCCACTCGTGACCCTATACGGTGTCCTGCGAATGGCTATATGGCGGTGCCAGCGGCACATCACAAATTGGGGGCAAATATTACAAATAAACACCGATCGCATAGTTTTCCCACGGTGAGACATGGCTAACTCGTTGTGGCAACCTCGGCATAGGTGTACACATCGTTCTCCCACGGCGCCTCACCGTCTCCTCATCTTCGGCATAGGCCTCAGCTTCCTGCTCGTGAAGGATTGATGCCCCGTTGGTGTCGTCGTTGATGATGTCGGCCATGATGGAGTCGCTCGGCATTCCGCCGAATGGCCCGTGCGCGCCTTTGTAACAAACAGACCCTAACCCTAACACCCTGAATTCGGCACCTGACTCCGCCGCGACACCTGACTCCCTCGCCGCCCTTTTCGCCGTCGGTGGTTCGCCTACTCTGGCCAAACTGTGGCGGCCATTCTCCCCATCCTTCGCGCATAGAAGGTATTCGATCGTTTGTCTGGTAGGCGTCGTCGGTACCTGTTCGTTGCCCCCATTGCCACCACTGATTTCTAACTATTTGTTTTGCCTCCTAGACATAGATAGCAACGATGAGATGATCCAAAAAAAAAATGCTTGATGACGAGGCAGCCTACGACAACGACGTTCGCGAGCGCTTGGCAATCATCGCTTGCCTTCAAGAAATGCTTGATGAAGCCGAGCAGAAGAAGAAGAGGCCGCGACAGAGTTCATAGAAATCCTTCATGGTGTGAGGGGGCTCGACTCCTACTTTAGGCTGAAGTATGATGTCGTTCGCACGACTGGCTTCTCTTCGATCCAAAAATGCACCACCGCCATGAGGATGCTTGCATATGGAGAACCTGCCGATGCACACGATGACTACCTTCGCATGAGTGAGTCCACTGCCATTGACTGCATGTACAAATTCTGCCAAACCGTTGTGGGAATGTTTGGGCCCTACTATTTGAGAGGGCCAACTGAAGCAGTGACTGGTAGGATCATGGCACAAAATGCAGCGAGAGGATTCCCGTGATGCTTGGAAGAATCGAGTGTATGCATTGATCATGGAAGAATTGCCCGTTTGATTGGCAATGTTTGTGCAAAGGGCGGCATGGATATTGCAGTGTGGTGCTTGAAGTTGTAGTGGATTATGAGCTCTAGATTTGTCATTCTTTCTTTGGCATGGCCGAATCGCACAATGCCGAATCGCACAATGGCATCAACGTGATGTAGCGCTCTCTGGTATTTTCAAAACTTGTGGAAGGTCATGCTCTATCATGCAACTATGAGATCAATGGCAATTAATATACCAAAAGCTATTATCCAGCCGATGGTATCTATCTAGCATGGGCGACATTTGTCAAGGCAATCTCCAAGCCAACGAGTCAGAAGAATTGCCACTTTGATGAGCGCCAAGAGAGCTGACAGAAGAATGTCTAGCGGGCATTTGGTGTGCTTCAAGCTTAATTTGCTATTGTTCGGCATCCAACTCTAAAACGACCAAATGTGAGAGGTGATGCAACATTGTGTGATCATGCACAACATGATCATCGAGAATGATTGCAAGACTCGAACTAGGCATGTTGGTCCCTCGTAGTGTCAGGATCCTCTTGCGGAGGTTGATCACTAGGTGCTTACAGAGTTTACTAATTTTTTCGCCGTGTATACGGAAATCTGTGACATCACTGCTAACGCTCAACTGCAATATGATCTTGTTATCACCAGAATTTGACCGAGTCAGAGGTGGGCCGCGATCAAGATGGGCTTGAAGAATATACATGGAAGAAATACGTGAATCGGCCTTATATGCAAAGTTTGGGCTAGTTTGCCCGTGTATCTGTAATATAGTAGGATACGTGTTGATTAGATAGAGTTTGGCCCGTGCCCGGTTGGGATTATTCCCACGTTAGAAAGTCTACGGACTATAAATATGTATCTAGGGTTTATGAAATAAACAACAATCACGTTCACCACAAACCAATCTAGGCGCATCGCCAACTCCCTTGTCTCGAGGGTTTCTTCCGGGTAAGCATCATGCTTGTCTAGATCGCATCTTGCGATCTAGGCGATACAAGTTTATTCGTTGTTCATGCGTTGCTCGTACTGAAGCCTTTTTGATGGCGAGCAACGTAGTTATCTTAGATGTGTTAGGGTTAGCATTGTTCTTCGTATCATATGATGTCCTCGTGCAACCCTTAGACATCTAGCCGCCCTTACACCTATCTTAGGTGTAGGGGCGGCACCCCGCTTGATCAATATTTAGTAGATCCGATCCGTTATGGTTGCTCCTTGTTCTTCAAGGATTAGTTTAATATCTGCATGGTTAGGCCTTACAAAGGGTTGAAGGATCCGATGGCGCGTAGGGTGTAGTTTGCTAGCCCTAGACGGGATGTTCGGGGATCAACTCCGTGTTGGTTTTTAGGCCTTGTCTAGGATTGGTTTACGATCACCGTGCGCGGCCGCCAGGCTCAATCACGAGTAGGATGTTCCGATTATGTGGTGAAAACCCTAAATCGTAGTAGATTGTTTTAGCTTTATTCGATCAAGCAGGACCACCATATATTCGTACACCTCGTGCGAATCATGGGTGGATCGGCTCTTTGAGCCGATTCACGGACAACTCGAGAGCCGATCGAGGCTCGTATTTAATGTTTACGTGTATGCCATGCAGGAAACTAAGCGAGGCACATCCATCACCTTCCTGACCAGGTATAGGTCAGGTGGCACGCCCTTGCACCAGCATCGGATGTGCGTGCCGAAGTCTTTGCGGGCCGTCGCTCGGAGGGACCAGGGCCAGCCGCAGCCCTAGGTTGTTCCCGGCTCTACTGTGTTGCCCGTCGCTGCTCGCCGGTGGGTTTCTGACCGCAACACATTCTGGCACACCCAGTGGGACCATCTTCGACATCAACCGCATCGCCATCTACATCTGAGATGGCGGAAGGCACTCCAGTCACGTACGAGGATTTGACCGAGGAGCTCAAGAAGAAGTATGACGAGGTCAAAGCGATCCTCGAGGCCGACCTCATCGGCTCTTTTCACAGAACCCGCTCACATGGCGTCAGGTGGAAAGGGTTCTCACCTAAAGGCGCGCTCGATGGAGTGGACCTGTCCGCCCCGTCAGAAGAACGCACCAGGTCCCTGCGTCGGGAGATTAACTTCATGGTAGCTCACTCGGCTGCACCGCCATTCCGAGAGCTCGGTGAACACTTTGGAGCGTGTCGCTCTTCGGGTGATCCAGGAAATCATGAGGCATCGGTACTCTCCGTCGGGACCAGCTCTCGGGACTTACCAAGGAGAGATGCCACTCCGGTCCCGTCCACCGCCGCCATTCGCGTTGGCGGCGCCGAAGTGCCGAATTCACCGGCATACGTCGTCTACAAGATCGGTGGTCACCCTAGCGACTACCGGTTCTTGCATGAGGCGCCTAAGGAGATCCCTCACGGATACACGTGCACATACGTGCCAGGCTGCAATGAATCGGGCACTCACAAACCGGACTGCAACGGCGAGGACTTCGGAACAACAGGAGGGACTTCGGGAACAGATCTTGAAAAGCGGACGTGGCTAGCTAAGTATGCCACTCCGACAAACCTCCGGAGCTCAGCTCCTGCAGCTTGGCTCGGAGCTGGAAAAGCAAGCATGGCTGGCTAAGTATGCCACTCCGGCGAATCTTCGAGTTCGACTCCTACAGCCAAGCACCGTGGATCGGATCGAGTACAATCTCGAGAGACCAGTTCGGCATGGTGCCGAAGAGGAGGACAGTCGGCTATTCCAAGCCGTACCCCAACGAGTACGAGTTGATCCCGCTACCACCCAAATATCGGCTCCCTGATTTCTCCAAATTTAATGGATCAGATGGTTCCAGCTCCATCGAGCATGTGAGCCGATATTTGGCACAGCTGGGCACGATCTCAGCATCAGATCCACTATGCGTGAGGTTCTTCGCACGATCCCTCACGGGATCGGCTTTCGGGTGGTACACTTCGTTGCCACCGGACTCGATCCGGACTTGGAAGCGATTGGAAGAACAGTTCCACATGCGGTATCACTCGGAGGCTTCGGGTCCGGTATTGCCGATCTAGCACAAGTACGTCGAAGCGTGGAGAAACCGTGGCGAGAATACATCCGGCGCTTCGAACCGTTAGGAACCGATGTTATTCGGCTCGAGTGACCGAAAAGAAGCGATCGAGTTGGCGGTGGTGGGCCTTGCATCACCAATCAAGGATATGGCCTCCCAAGCGAGACTACCCTTCACCGGCGCACATGGTTCGAAGCCGTCGTTATACGAACAGCGCCACCCGGACTTGTACCGGGACAAATTCAAACGTGCGGTAGTCCTGGTTGAGGCGGATGAAGATGAAGGGTCTCGCGGGAGATCAAGAGGTAGCAGTGGTCGAATGGACTCGGGGGCAACCCCCATATCCTGCAAATGGGTTAAGCCACCAGGTCCGCCCAGAGGGTTTGATTTTGACGTAACTAAAACTGAGCAAATTTTTGATCTCTTACTTAAGGAGAAGCAGTTGAAGTTACCCGAAGGCCTCAAGATCCCCACGGTACAGGAGCTGAACGGAAAGCCATACTGCAAATGGCATAACTCGTTCTCCCATACCACCAACGATCGCAGGGTGTGGCGTCGGCGGATCCAAATGGCGATAGAACAAGGACGTCTAATTTTCAACCGATACGCCATGAAAGTCGACACGCACCCCTTCCCCGCCGTTAACATGGTGGGGTGCGCTTACCCCGAAGGGTGCCGGCCGGGATTCTCGTTCAACATCAACATGGTAGGGCCTGGACACCACTGCGGTAAGGACGGAGACGAGGGCAGCTGCTCTCGTAGCAAGGACACGGAGGAAGCCGTTCCACGCGATCGGCTCCGTCACGATGGCAAGCGTTACATCACAGAGGGAGAAGTAAGGAATGTGAGATATCAGCGACCTCTCTCTGATCACCTCCTCAACAAGTATGTGAGTCAATATGACCAACGCCGACGACCCAACAACGATGATGAAAGAGATCGTCTGGCTAGGGACGCCAGGAGACATCGTCGGTATGATCGCGATGAGGAGGAGTACGAGCGCCGTGCCAAGGAAAAGTCAAGGGAGCAAGACGACGAGGATAGGCACTGGGACTGTCCCTTCTTCAGACACTGCTGGGATTCAGGAATGAGCCGATTGCCTACAATCGGCAATTGCCCAGAATGTAGACAGAAGAAGAAGGATGCAGCTAACGTGTCCGTGTTCCAGCGTCTAGGGCCTCTCCCGCCGCGGAACAAGCACGCTGAGTCCCCTCGGGTGGAAGATCTCGAGGATTTGGAAGACGATGAAGAAGAAGAAGACAGGTACCACCGTCCAAGGTGGTGCCCTGATGGACTCAGCCGTTCCCAAAAGCGTAGGGTTCGGCGATCGCGTGGCTTGGAGGAAGCTGAAAGGTTATACCTGCACACGCTAAGGAAGGCGCGGCCTGATCTGGCCGCGAAAATTCAACGAACCCTGGATGAAGAGGGTCGACCACAAAAAATGGAGTGGCGCCCCAAGCAAAGGAAAGCCGATGATGAAACATCGGCTGGCACAAACATGGTGTTCATCCTTCCGACGGAGTTTAGTGCTCCAGGATTTGACGAAGCACCTGTGGCACAACTTGACTGCGGCCCACGGCCATTTATCTTTGAGAAGCCACGAGAAAGAAGCTACAGACATCTGAAGGCCCTGTACTTGCGAGATTACATCGATGGGAGGCCTGTCAACAAGATGCTGGTGGACACCGGAGCGGCAGTCAACGTTATGCCATACTCCATGCTACGTCGGTTGGGACGCTCTAGCTCGATCCGATCAAGACCAACGTGACATTGAGCGATTTCAACGGCCAAGCGTCCGACGCACAAGGTGTTACGAACGTGGATCCGACCGTAGGAAGGAAAACCATCCCTACGACGTTCTTTATTGTCGATAGCAAGAGCACCTATGCTGTCCTGCTGGGAAGAGATTGGATCCACGCCAACTGTTGCATTCCATCCACGATGCACCAATGCGTAATACAGTGGGATGGAGATGAGGTAGAGGTCGTCCGGAGCGGATGACTCGGCCGAGATTTCAACGGGCGGCATGAACGCTTGGGAAACGACGAGGCCAAGAGCCACTCTCAGGCATCAATTTGGACGACTGCGAGCGCATCGACGTGACAAAGGATGGGGTTAGGCTGGTCTTATCCACCGGCCTGACCGTATAGCAAGAACAGACCTATGGACAAACGTGGCGAGGCCGATCCTTGGGATCGGCCCCAAAGATCTATGGAGGGACATTGCAAAACCTTCATTGAGTGCTTCGATCAACATGGAGGCCGATTCCAGCAATCGGCCAAAATTATCCTCACCACACGTTCTGCCTGTGTTCAACGTCGATCTAATGGGCAGCGGTTTTACGTCGGCTGATGAGAGTCAACATTAGTCCTAACGGAGCCGACGTTCAAATACAGTGCCTTGGCTAACTACAGAGCCGATATCTGCAGTTACCTGACAGATTCGGCTCGGGGGGCACCTAATCAGAGGGACATGTGCGATACATGTGCAGTGAAATATTGGAGGCCGATTTTAAATCGGCCAGTTAAAAAAAAAATCACAGCCGATGCACAGACATCGACTTGAGAAAACATGCGGAGACAACAGTATGCGAATACAGCCGATGCACGGGCATCGACTTCAGAATAATAAAAGCCGATGCATTGCTATCGACTCTAGAGGAACAGGCTCAATTAAGCAGGTTAACAGATCGGTTTCAGACCAGTAATCATGATATTTGGGATGAATCTCCTAGTGGGTTTGCTGAGGAGTTCAATCTGCGCGTTTAAGGTTGGAGGATGGTTTGGACGTGAGTTAGACCTGTTGGACCGCGTGAATAGGCAACGGCCTGGCCTCAAATCGCGTTTATAGTACAAGCTGATGCCCTGCCATCGGCTCTCTGTACCGCGACTTCGTTCGACGATCGGCAAAGTTGACAAGAAAGCAAAATTAATTGGGGAATATTTTCTTCATTAATAGTGGGATTTCTTACAAAGAAAGAGCCGATTGCTCGGGAAAGAAAGAACAAAAGCCGACTACTACTACTAGTCCCTAATCTAAGGGCCGTTGTCTGCCCTCGTCGTCGTCATCGCTGCCGCCGGCGCGGCTGGCCGATGGGCTCCTCATCGTTGCTCCCGTAGCCTTCTACGGGAGCCTCGTCTTCCTCATCGTCGTCGTCGTCGTCGTCGTCCCACCGGGCGCGGAGGCGCTTCGCCGGTGGGTAACCTTCGAGGAGTCGTCGTCGTCCTCCTCCGCCTCTTCCTCGGAGGAGGTGAAATCGTCCCGGGAGAAGCGGTCGTCCTCGCTCTCCGCCTCCTCCTCCCGTCGACGAGGAATTGAAGGTCGCCCTCTCCGTCGGTCAAGGATTTGTCATCCTCGGACCAGATGGAGGAATCGTGTTCCTCCTTGTCCCACGTCGTTGGGGCGAGGATGTCGTGCGCCGCCAACGAGCCCCACTCTGGCGTCGGCTCACGGAAGGGAGATGATACGTAGGAGGGGTTCGAGGAGGCAGAAGAGGAGGAGGAGGAAGAAGACATGGCTACGGAGGAATGGGGTTTTTTGCCGATGGCTAGTACGGAGCAGGAGGGTGAAGTGGCGAACGGTTCAGAGCGGTTAAATAAAGTGGATATAGTGGAGATTCAATACCACAGCAGTTTCCGAGGAGATGGTGCCCAAGAGGAATAAATTTGCCAGATCGCGCATAGAAGTCGAGAAGGCAAGGCATCATGATGAAGGATACTGCGACGGTTCTGCTCTGCCACGACATGACCCGGCGAAGAAAAGAGTGATTTTGGAATTATCAATTCCAAAACTAGGGGGGCATGTGTTATCACCAGAATTTGACCGAGTCAGAGGTGGGCCGCGATCAAGATGGGCTTGAAGAATATACATGGAAGAAATACGTGAATCGGCCTTATATGCAAAGTTTGGGCTAGTTTGCCCGTGTATCTGTAATATAGTAGGATACGTGTTGATTAGATAGAGTTTGACCCGTGCTCGGTTGGGATTATTCCCACGTTAGAAAGTCTACGGACTATAAATATGTATCTAGGGTTTATGAAATAAACAACAATCACGTTCACCACAAACCAATCTAGGCGCATCGCCAACTCCCTTGTCTCGAGGGTTTCTTCCGGGTAAACATCATGCTGCCTATCTAGGCAGTACAAGTTTATTCGTTGTTCATGCGTTGCTCGTACTGAAGCCTTTTTGATGGCGAGCAACGTAGTTATCTTAGATGTGTTAGGGTTAGCATTGTTCTTCGTATCATATGCTGTCGTCGTGCAACCCTTAGACATCTAGCCGCCCTTACACCTATCTTAGGTGTAGGGGCGGCACCCCGCTTGATCAATATTTAGTAGATCCGATCCGTTATGGTTGCTCCTTGTTCTTCAAGGATTAGTTTAATATCTGCATGGTTAGGCCTTACAAAGGGTTGAAGGATCCAGTGGCGCGTAGGGTGTAGTTTGCTAGCCCTAAACAGGATGTTCCGGGGATCAACTCCGTGTTGGTTTTTAGGCCTTGTCTAGGATTGGTTTACGATCACCGTGCGCGGCCGCCAGGCTCAATCACGAGTAGGATGTTCCGATTATGTGGTGAAAACCCTAAATCGTAGTAGATTGTTTTAGCTTTATTCTGATCAAGCAGGACCACCATATATTCGTACACCTCGTGCGAATCATGGGTGGATCGGCTCTTTGAGCCGATTCACGGAGACAACTTGAGAGCCGATCGAGGCTCGTATTTAATGTTTACGTGTATGCCATGCAGGAAACTAAGCGAGCCACATCCATCACCTTCCCGACCGGGTATAGGTCGGGTGGCACGCCCTGCACCAGCATCGGACGTGCGTGCCGAAGTCTTTGCGGGCCGTCGCTCGGAGGGACCAGGGCCAGCCGCAGCCCTAGGTTGTTCCCGGCTCTACTGTGTTGCCCGTCGCTGCTCGCCGGTGGGTTTCTGACCGCAACAGATCTCGTAGAACATCTTGATCTCATAGAACAGCTCAATAAAGAGGCATCAAATGCTTCGACATCTTGATCTAGCCTAACTTCTATTTGTTTGGTTTAATTGTTTGTTACTTTCAATTTGGTAATAATATTGTCAAACTAGCTTAATTGTTTGTTACTTTCAGTTTGGTAATAATATTGTCAAACATATTTACTTGTGTGCTATGTATAAATCGGTTGTGTCTTCAAATATCCTAAACACAAAAGAAAAGAAAAACTTTTTTTTTTCGAAACACAGTACAATCAAAGACGCTCATACATACGCGCACACACTCACCCCTATGAACGCACACACGCACACCCTACCCCTATGAGCACCTCCAAGAGACTGCGTTGAAAAACTGATCCGGCGGGTCTTGAGATTAACGAAGTCACCACAGGCGCCTCGCTGTCGACGGGAACGTCACCTCCCACTGAAGAATATTCCGCCTTTATGACACACCAAAGTGTCAAATCTGGGATTTGAACTCTGGTGAGCTGGGGGTGCCACTACCCTCCTAACCATCTAACCACAGGTTGGTTCTCAAGAAAAGAAAAACTTGGGGCCACATTTGGGGGAGGCACTCCAAAAGTGGCACCAGGCCGTGGTGACGCCGCGCCGATGTTTTTAGCGCACGACCAACAACTGCATCAGAACAGTGCAATACAACCGCATGATGTTGCAACTTATTTAACGCCATTTGAGCATAGCAATGCATACAAAGACATTAAAATTCAGGTAACCAAATCGAAGAAGGCAGCAGAAATACAGCGAGAACTGATAACATGATGTTTTTTCTCCCAGGTATTGTAAAAAGGAAGCTCTAACCTAGGGAATAATACCAGCAACATCAGTTTACCATATTATTTAGGAAGTAGGGGCAGACGCAGCAGCTAGCAAAGATAACAGAATTTAACATCGTGTAACTACAATCTGCAGCGAAGTTGGCAATTCACAGTTCCGCAGAGAAAAAGGAGCTCACAAAAAACAGATAG
Source organism: Lolium rigidum (assembly GCF_022539505.1). Taxonomy (NCBI): domain Eukaryota; kingdom Viridiplantae; phylum Streptophyta; class Magnoliopsida; order Poales; family Poaceae; genus Lolium; species Lolium rigidum. The sequence goes on along the minus strand of NC_061511.1, from coordinate 74,304,574 downwards.
ATGTTTTGAGAAGACATCGATTCAGAATTATTTCAAAACGTTTGAAGTGTCTTGAGCTGACAGCTGAAATCATATCAGGAATCACATGTGGATGGCCTTGTCATAGGTCTGCATGCACGCCTCCTTCAGGGCCTCGCTCACTGTCGGGTGCGCATGGCATGTACGGGCGATGTCCTCGCTGGAGGCTCCATACTGAAGTGCAAGCACAGCCTCATGGATGATCTCTCCTGCGCCAGGGGACATAATGTGTACACCGAGGATTCTGTCAGTTTCCTTCTCAGATATAACCTTCACCATCCCTTCAGCATCATCGATTGCCTTTGCCCGACTGTTCGCCAACAGGGGGAACTTCCCAACCTGGTAGGCTACTCCAGATGCCTTGACCTGTTCCTCCGTCTTGCCAACAGAGGCCACCTCTGGGTGTGTGTACACCACGCCGGGTACAGTGTCATAATCAACATGGCCCTCCTTCCCAGCAATGAACTCAACACATGCAACACCATCCTCTTCAGCTTTATGTGCAAGCATTGGTCCAGGTATCGCATCCCCGATCGCGTATACACCCTTGACATTTGTCATGAAGCGCTTGTCGACAAGGACCCTTCCACCCTTGTCGGTCTCAACACCAATGGTGTCCAACCCAATACCAGCAGTGTATGGGACTCTGCCAGCAGATACAAGGACAATGTCAGCTTCAATGACACTCTGCTCTCCACCAGCTGCAGGCTCCACAGTTAACTTGACACCACTTCCAGAACTATCAACCCCAACTACCTTCGTCTTGAGCATGAACTTAAATTTTTGCTTCTCCAGCATACGCTGAAACTGCTTCCTTATCTCTCCATCCATTGATGGGACAATATCAGGGGCAAATTCAACGACAGTGACCTCAGACCCTAGTCTGTTCCAGACAGAACCCATCTCCAGACCGATGTATCCAGCTCCAATAACCACCAACTTCTTTGGTATTTCTGTAAGTGCAAGAGCCCCAGTAGATGACACAATCTTTTTCTCATCTATTGTAACTCCAGGGAGTGATTTCACATCTGAGCCAGTGGCAACAATTATGTTCTTCCCTTTGACGATAGTGCTACCACCATCGACCAAATCCACAGATACCTCTGATGGGGAGACAAGCTTCCCGAACCCTTTAACATATTCAACCTTGTTCTTCTTGAAAAGGCCTTCAATGCCTTTTGTAAGCCCAGCAACAGCCTTGTCTTTCTGAGACATCATTGCAGGCAGATCTACCTCCAGATTGGAGAACTTGACGCCATGGTGTGCAAAAGAAGACTTCGCCTCATGGTACATATGTGACGAATGCAGAAGAGCCTGGAACAGCAAGAAGGAACACAAATTAGATCCAAATAGTACAACCAAACAACATATTTGCAGTTTTGCAGATTTTCAATATGCTAGCTACAAACACTACAGCCAAGCCGCAAAACCAGAAGAAGTAACAGATTTTGCAGTAGTGTTTGAGGGACCACCTCTCTGTGTATTTACACTGGCTTTGCCAAGGTTTCCGTATAAGTTTCACATGCACAGATGAAAGAAATAAGTGATTCAGATTTCTCCAAATTTGCATTCATCTAGACGCGTATAGATACATGCAAATCTGGAGAAATCTGAGTCACTTATTTCCAGACAGAGGGAGTAATAAAAATAAACTAGAAACCACCCCCAATGAGATGACATAGAGTAACATGTGTAAATTGAGCAAAAAGGCTTGAAACATTGCACGACTAGCTTCAGAAACAGTAAGCATAGCATTTCAATGCAAATAAGCTTAAACAATACTTAAGTGAATTTGAACGCTACCAAAATTAAAGACAAGATCTGAAGGCTCTAGAGAACGAAAGTAATAACTACTGAAGAGACGAACTTCTCTGTTAACAAAAACTGAATCTAGAAAGTTGACATCTAGCATCTCTCCAAATAAATTACAAATTGAACAAACATTTTTTACCCCATGAATAGAGAAAAATAGGTGGTACTGCGTTGGATGAATATAACAGCGAGCAAGCTTTTGGAATTCATATGGTCGACCTTGAGCTTCTAAATCTATTTGAACATCAGAAAAACACTGACTATTTCATTCATTGGCTTCTAAATTTATTTGAACATCAGGGAAAGTTACAACTATTTTATTGGATCAAGTCAGCTGCAGCCACACCCTGTAAGACCTGGTTTCAACCAAAACCAGTAATATGGAGTTACGGAACCTAACACCTAAACCAACACATCCATTTACAAACCCTCAGTGGTAACCATTAACCATAAAATCATGTAAAAATGGTACAGGTCATTAGCTAATGTGGAAGTTAGGAACAGTATACTTATGTAGACTAGCAGGATAAATGTATATCAAGCTATAAGTAAATAACTGAACTCATAACGTAAAGGGAAAAAAAATGAAAACAGAACAATTGATGATCTGGTTGAGGTCCAAACTGATATTCACATTCACACCCCACGTTATCATCAGCAGCGTGAACTTAGCAAATGCCTCGGGAGTTGCCGCACATTTGCATATGAGAGGTCGACAAACCTCAACAACAAAACACATGTTACTCTTATAAGCTCAAAATTTTAGAACACCAACAAAAGTTATCACCTACTTCTAACACATTAACCGTGAGCAGGCATCATCCTAAAGCGCTTGACACAGCTAAGCAAACTGAGATCAAATTATGAAGCCATACATGACTACCTCCTAGTCAATCACACAAGCGGCAGCAGCAACATGAAGCAGTCAACAAAACTAAACCTCCCACAGACAGTTCTGCAACTCACCAACCATTAGTAGTGTGATGACAATGTTGACCACCTCAGGGTGCCCCAAAGTAAACCCCTAGTTCATTTCCCACCATGGAAATTGGAAAAATTGCACAACCTAATCACAGAAAGGATCAACTCGAGCGAAGTCCACGACTCCACGCCCGAATCGCTCGTTAGGGGAACACCAAACATCCGTATCCTTCGACCACATCAACAATTACAGTCTGTGCGCCTGCAGCACTGAAACCCTAGCGCCCAAATCGCGGCACGATACGGACGGATCTACGACCTCCGGGCTAATCTAAATCAGCACGAAGCGCATCCATCTGGATCGCATATCGAGAAGGGAGGGGAGGGGAAGGGGGATGCGGTAGATATACCTTGGACGGGATGCATCCGACGTTGAGGCAGGTGCCCCCGAGCGCGCCCCTCTTCTCGATGCAGGTGGTCTTGAGCCCGAGCTGCGCCGCCTTGATGGCCGCCACGTACCCGCCGGGCCCGCCGCCGATCACGACGACGTCGCTCTCCTCCCCCGACGCCGCGTACCCCCTGCACGCGGAGGCCCACGCCGCAGCGTGAGGCCGCCGCAGCAGCACCGCCTCCGCCGCGCGCCTCCTCGCCAAGCTCGCCATCGCCATCTCGCGGACGCGGACGCCTCCTCGCTTCGATTTCCTTTTAGGAAGAAGAAAATGATGCTCCGCACGAGAACTCCAAATTCTCCTCTCTTTTCTTTCTTTTGTGCGTTTGGTTTCTAACCTTCTGCGCAAGAAAGAAGAGGGGAGAGAATGGCAGAGTCGTGAATACGGAGAGTCAGAGAATACAAGTACGGAGTAGGAAAATACCAATACGGCCACGTTGCTTGCAGGTGTGGCGCGCCAGATCTGAAGCTGATAGGTGGGCCATCCGGTACAGGACATCCCTTCGCACTCTTTTTTTCTTTTGAAACTTGAAGGGCCTCGAAGGATCCATCACGGCTTAACCATTTATCCTCCGGAAAAAAATTGCTACCCGTTATTTTACGTCATTCGCTCAAACACACCGTTCGATTTTATCTTTGTTATGTACTACGTATTATAATTTTGTGATTGTGATATATTTGCCAGAATATACCACTTATCTAAAAATGGAGAATTTTGCACTTTGGTTGCGATGACCCATGTTATGATTATTTTGAAGAAAAATGCATAACTTTTCATTTTTAATCAAGTGGTGTGTTCTGGTAAATATGTCACAAACTTGTAATGGTACCTAACAAAGACACAATCGAATAATATGTTTTGACAAATGTTCAAAATATAACGGTGTCATGTAGCAAATTTTCTCTTTATCATATCCATGTTACATCAAGCAGTAGGACCCAAAGATAAAAGAAAATTGCACCCTGGCCCATGACTTTTATAGAAAGGACCCAAAAGATAAAGCTAAACTGCAAGGTGGTCCTTCTTCTTCTTTGCCTCTTGAGGCAGGAACCAAGATTGCCTATACCAGGGACTACACCACTTGGCTCGACCATCTCGTCGCTGCCTCCTTTTTGGCACAACGGCCAGGAGGAATGGAACGAGCTGGCGCCGATAGCTTTTTGGATCAGCAGACACATGTGCTTTGAAAGGCCGCCCTTCGCCAGAGAATACCGCAACTGAATGGAGATTTCCGTACTAGAAGCTGCCGGTGATGAGCTCCTGATGAGCCTGCTACACCAGAACCGTGGGTGATGGTTCCAGATCGAAGAGACACCTCCCTAGATCAAGCCGCATGGCTGCAATTCCTCTTCTACTCCTCAGTCACCACGACGGCCTAAGGAAGAGAAGAAAATTGCAGGTGCAAACTCGCCTGGCAGACCCACAAGCTTATTGAGGGGAGGGGAGCTGCCACCTTGTCCATCCCATGCCACCTTCGCCCACCATGGTCAACTAGCCGGAGGAGGAAAAGGCGAGCTCGAGGCGCCGCTCACGAGCCCAGGATGCAGCACCAGATTGGCATCGCGCCAAACGCCATAGAGGCAAGCTCTAGACTCGATCTAAACCTAGACTGCTACTTTACATGGATGGGACGCCAACCACCGCCGTAGAGGGGAGGTGAGGGGCCGACCAGCCCTGGATATGGAGGAAACAAAGAGAGAAGGTGGGGGAGCGAGAGTGGTGTACGAAAGGCCCTGCTAGTGCTGGAACTCTTCCATCCCTTCACACTATAGGGATGTGTTTGGTTCATCTCTGGCAACATAAACATGATTGGAATTAGTTTACAGGGCAATGGTAACGTAATGGAGAATTAACAGATTTGTTTGGTTCATCCAGGTGACGTAAACATATAGCATAGAGATTTGAAAGGGAGAATAATGGAAGATCAAGAAGGGGAGCGTCAGGCAGGTGAGGGGAGGACGCATCCGTTTACGACTAGGAGAAGATGATCAATCGATGGCCGTTGGCCTCCCGCTGTGCATGGCTGATGAGTCTGTTTTAGGAGTGTTTTTACTCCTAAATTTAACATAGGTATCCTTGTGCAGCAATAGGACTTTGGTATTTTACTGCCCTCTCGAGCGCACCTTTTATGCTTATTTAGCAGGATCTTGAAATATTAAGTTCATGATGAAATATCAATAAAAACTATTATATTTATGGTATTTTGACGTGATAAAAGTCATCTAAGCACTTAATCACGCACATGGGCCAAAGGAGGATGCGAGGAGGAACTTCATAGGATTAGCGGGCATCGGTACTGGGGGACCCCGCCCGTAACAAAGATCGTGGTCTCGGCGGTGCTCCGTTTTGCCAAACGTCGTCTCCTTCGAGGGGGTAGGTTTTTAGGTATATAAGGCACCACGCGAAGGGGGGAGGCAAGATGGCGACCGAGGGCCAAACGGGCCATGTTGGCGCGCCCAAAGAGGGTGGGCGCGCCACCTGGCTCTGTTTGGGCCTCATGGCTCCCCTCTCGTGATAAAAAGCTTCAGGTCCTCTCTTTTCGTGAAAAACTCCCCTAGTATTTTCCCCGATTTTATTTCCTGCGGAAACTTGACAAAAATGAGACTTTGCTAAAAACAACATCAGATTCAGCAGTTTTTATCCAAGTATGGTGAGATAAAAGACTTTGACAAGAACTTTGCTCTATACATGCATAAAAATTAACGTGGCAAGTATTTGATACATAGCTTCACAAATGAATGGCAAAATGTTACTAAATATGCACTATGTTCATGTTCCTCTATCCATGCATGGTGTAAAGGTGGTATTATATGACAACACTATTTGGACAAGATTAATTGACAGTAGCAAAAAGTAAAGTTCTCGCATCGCATTTGATTTAATCATGAGCAAGGCTTTTGAGACCTTTTGATTCCTCCAATTGTTCAATATTACTTTCATCATACTTGCATTGCAAAACCAAATAATGGGAGGATGTCGTATGCTTCCAGTCCTTTAACATTCAACCTCTCATAGAGGACTCATATATGAGTAAGAAGCTAGTATTTTTGGTTTACCATAAAGCGGAGTGGCAAGGTTCAGGTGTTCGCTTCTTAGCTTAAACACCTTATGAGTGGAAGCGGTGCATCCCTTTTTAGCATAAAAATATAAGACAGCGGGCACTTCTTAGTTTTAGCCCTTTCTGTCTTCAAAGCAGCCAACTCATTAGCTCTTCTCCTTATTTCCTCTTTTTTTGGTTTTCCACTCTCTCAATTTTTTCACTCTTCTATTTGAGGATGCTCTTTGCTGAAACTTTCCCCATGATTAGGCATGGCTTCTTGTTAGCGTCCCATCACTACAAGAAAAGTTCAAATACACAACGTCCGAAAATCGTCAACTAAGGCCCATTTTTCATCGCCTATGAGCCTAACCCGATGATATGGGTTGTGTGGTCGAAACTGCGTCACACAAAGTCCTACCACGTTTTTTTCGGTTCGTCGCGTTCGGGCGCCCTTCCGCCACGGAAAATCGGACCGTTGCAGAAGTGTTTTTGGGAGCCCGTTGACAGCTGACGTCATGCAAACTGACACGTGGCAGATGTCGTTAACTGCCAGTTAACGCCGTTAACCGGCGGAAACCCCGTGGTAGATGGTAGGCCCACACGAGGCCTGCCACGCCTTAAGCGGGCCGGCCCATTTAGTTTGCGGGTCGGGCCAGCTGACTTAGTTTGACCGGTCAACTATATAGCTGGGCTGGTCCATTAGTTACGTGGGCCGGGTCTAACCTCTAAGGTTGACTGGTCAAAATTTAAATGGGCCGGCCCAAAGCTCGTGGGTCGGGCTGAATGCCTTTGTTTGACCGGTCAACAGGCAAACGACCGGCCCACTAAGCATGTGGGCCCAATTTTCTATTATCGGGTCGGCCCATTTAATAAGTGGGGTCCACCATGAAGCAAGTAGGTTGGCCCAAGAAGTTAGTGGGCCGGCCCAATTATCGTGCGGCTCCCACTTTCCTGTTATCGGGCCGGCCCACTTAGAAAGTGGGGTCCACCATAGAGCAAGTGGGCTGGCCCAAGAAGTTAGTGGGCCGGCCCAATAACGGTGTGGGTCCCACTTTGTAAACATATCATCATTGGAAGGAACATGAATAGTACTAATAGTACAACAATTATTAACATCATCATTTTCGGAATTGGTAGCCAAGAGATTTTGAATATCAAAAGTAGTGTCCTTTTCCCAATCATGATCACTACTATAGGTAACATGCATAGGATCATCATCGAGTTCAGACTCATCAACAAAAACTATAATAGAAGCAACATGTTTAGGGGAGGATACCGTTCCTCTCTCCTTTTACTCCTCTTCTTCTTCTTCTTCCCCTCTTTAAGAGGGAGAGGCTTGAAAGGAAGTTTCTCCACATACCCTGGTTTATTGTCAGAAACAACAGAACAAACTTTGGAGGATTCCTCCTTTTCATTAATAAGAACAAAACACATATTAGTCATATCATATTTTGGCAAAGTTTCATCTTTTACAATATTTTGTATGTAAGTATTTGCGTGGCAATTATCAACACAATAAAGATGACATCCATGCAGGGCGCTATTCATATCAAAAGCACTCATATCTACCAAAGAAGTTTTCCTTGATAACTCTTCATACCCCAAAAATAATGTAAGTTCATCATGCTGCTTAGGAGTGATCATGTCACCACAATACAAACTTGTAGTACTCATTGGATTCAAAAGGCTATTATCATAGCCTGAGCATTGAAAATTGAAATGACCCATTTTGTAGCAAAGTTCACAAACAAAAGGATAGAGGGCACACAATTTTTCACCAAGATCATTCAGAGCCCTGTCACACGTTCTATTTTTTTCATTCCTATGATGGATACAATATTCTTCTTCAATTTGATTTTTTTCAAAAGGTCTAAGTGCTCCACAAAAATTAACATGCTTATAAGAAATAGTACATTCACTACAAAGGAAAA